>NW_020653853.1:11384550-11442366 GCF_003589595.1 Hyposmocoma kahamanoa | reverse complement strand
CTATCAACTTGGTATTATTTCACGTCCACGGAGAGCACTGCAACAGTAGGTGGCCCAATTAGCTGATTAGTCAACAGTGAAAGGCTGCCCCGCCAACTCGCGAAAAATCCCGGGGTGCTAAATCGTACCTGTTGGCGACCGGATGAAAGGACCCGACGGCCACTCCTGGGGGATTCGGTCGTCCCGGCGCGCTCCAGTCTAGTTTCCCATTGGCGTACCATATTAGGTATGCGCCACATGACTTTCAGTGTAGAGTCTCGTACAACTGCCTTCGCTCTCCCCATTCGCTCTACCCCTAACATGAAAAGGTCTAGAAAATTGAGGAAGCTTAAACAGCGGATTCACGTCCTTTCACTTAAAGTGCACCTCTCAAACATCCCAGGTCTGCACTCCAATCTCTTATCTGTCCACCACCATCTTGAGATTGAAAGATCTCACATGCTCTTCCTCACGGAGACCCAAATTAGATGTCCTACAGACACGGCGTATTTGCATTACCCAGGTTACATTCTGGAGCACAAATTTAAACAGCGCGCTGGTACCTGCGTTTACGCTCGTGATGACATCTGTTCTAAACGTCTCCGTGACCTTGAAGACCCCGATCTCTCCGTAATGTGGATTCTAGTGGACATTGGACTGGAACAAATTGTCTACGCCAATGTGTACCGTTCGCGTACTGGAGATCTGGAGACGACTAGACCTGTTCAACTATCTCTGCAGCTCGGTGGAAACAGTCTAACAACGATATCCTAAAGCGCAACTTGTCGTTTTGGGGGATTTTAATGCTCATCACCAGGGATGGTTGTTCCCATACCAAAAAATCGACTACTCTGGAAGAGAGGCGCGAGCATGCGCTACCCGGGTACCGGACGATGATAATCACACAGTCAATTGACTGGATTATGTACTGACAACTGATCCAAACCGCTATCAAGTATCGGTCTCGTCCCCACTAGGGACATCCGATCATTGTCTGGTGAAATCTGTATCTGTCTATTCCCCACGCGATCTCAATACGAGAGGCACTAGGAGGATGTGGCGATACAAGTTAGCAGTTTGAGATGCGATGCGGCACTTCTTTGCATCTTATCCCTGGCGGCAGCCGTACTTCTCTTCTGACGATCCGCCGTGCTGCGCGTCTGCCATCTCTGAGGTGATTATTCGGGCTATGACATACTTTATTCCGTATTTTGATGTCTCCTCGCGGCAAAGCTCGCCCTTGGTTTAACGCTGAGTGTGCTTTTGCTGAAACATTAAAGCAATCTGTGTACCAGGGCTGATTGGGCTGATACTCGAGATCGCAAAGCACCGGAAACTGTCCGTCTGAAGAAAGCCTTTAATATAGCCGCTTGATCCTCCAAAAAAGCGATATGGGAAGCTCGCTTCGGCCATATTAGTCGTATTGGGGCCAGGTTAGCTTCATACCCATCAGGGAATAAAGCATTCTGATCGCTCGTAAAATCGGTCGAGGCGAATTTCTGCAGGTCATCCCTTCCGTCTTTAATGAGAGATGGGTCGCTGGTTCACAGCTGAAGCTCTCTCTTTGCTACTAACTTCCGCCTTGACGTTACTTTGCGAACACCACCTACACTACCTCGCTGTGACTCGGAAATGCCGGAGGTCACTATCTATCAAAAAGAGGTGTTGAAAACTTTACGCAAATTAGACGTCAACAAAGCCAGTGGCCCTGACGGGATCCCAGCGATTGTTCTGCGGAACTGGGCACCCGAGTTGTGTCCGGTGTTGACTCGCCTGTATCGTCTCTCTATGAGTTCTGGACAGGTCCCGAAAACCTGGAAGCTGCAAACGTACAGCCTGTACCTAAGAAAGGTAATCATGCCGACCCATTTAATTAAAGACCTATCGCAATCACCTCCATACTCTGTAAACATATGGTGCGTGTATTGAACAGCCGTCTCGTTGGATGCCTGGAAGCTAACAATCTACGTAAATAGCTGTGAAAGTGAAAGTTCCCGCTTTAGCAAGAAAAAAAAAACAAAAGAAAAAAACCTTAGTTCCCTTCTTTAATCTAACGCCATAATAAAGTTAGACCTATTATCGGCTGTTAAAAAACCGTCAAGCTCAATAAGTCTGCAATAGCCGAGCATTTGCTGGAATCCCAACCAAACTGACTGGATGGAACTTCATAATGCCAAGTTCTTTTCTACCGAACGTCATTACTGCTGCAGTAGAATTGTACGACAAGCTGTTGAAATTAAAAAACATTGTAATTTCAACCGAGAATAGAGTTTTAAGGTTTCATCGCCGTGGGATCCAGTCATCAGCAAATTAAAGCGACATCAAGTATCGCCCGACAAATCGCCGGATATTGTAATTGTTGTGTGTCGCTCAAGTGACCATCCTAGTGTACAAATAAATAATGAAGACCAAGAGCGGGAAGTTAGAAAAACTCGCACAGCTGGAAGGGACCACAGACGTTGCAACCATTGCACACGTTGCACACATCTGAAACGTCAGGGTAAATAAAATGTTTCTGAAACACGATTAAGTCCCGAATTTAAAATCAATAACGTCATCATAGTTTTTCATAATCGACATGTTCATTCGATTGTATTAATCGATTAGAATTAATTCGCAGTCGACTGTAACTGAGCTTTATTAAGAGCACAATGCACAATTATATTCTCAGTTTTAATTAATTTTATCATCTTGTAACTTGTTACATCAGTTGTAACATCTTGGTTTCAAATACTTAACATTTGTATGTTAAGTATTAGAAACCATTCACCTCCTTTTAGGTTCCAACTGAAAACCAGCGCTAAGGCTCTGCCAAGCTGAGCTGGCTAACCTTTTCGGTTAATATTGTGAATTTTAGTTATCTATTAGTTATCTTCTTTTTGTTTTTTAACAGATCTTGTGCTAGTTGTTATGTTGCAATATTACTTATGAATATTCGAATAAATGTATCTTTCTTTCTTTCCTTCCTGTAATATTATTTTATTTATTCGTAGAAGTTTTCTAACAGTCATGATTTTGAATTTGAAGGCTGCATTTTGAAGCTAACAGTTTGTTATTGGCCAACGTTATACATGATTAATAACTACGATTACATAACAGAATCCTTTTACATATAATGTTTTGACAGGCGTAATAGCGTCTGATGAATGTGTTTGGAGATTATTTTATAAGAGTAGGATGGGATTAACTCGTTTCTAAGTTGGGTGCACTGATTCGAGTTAAATTTCTTCGCCTCTGGTTACCCTCCAAGTTAATCACTGCACTATTAGGATAATCACTGGTACTGAAGTTTTATGATTGTTTGAAAGTCCAAGCTGTTCTTTTAATTACTTTTTTTTAAGATCGCGACTGGTGGTGCCTCACGTAGTACATACATACCATAATCTTGTAACTTTTAATATTTTCAAGGGGAATCATCGCTTAATCGACCCCTACTGCACATATGTTGCACCCCTTATTAAACTACTGAGGGGTTAGACATACATATTATTGTAATCGGATTTCGGCAAATCGGTCATGGGGGATGTAAAGTTTTATATTTGTGATACCCTAAAAAAATGTATAAATATATTTTTTTAATGATATCTTATGACGGGACGAACAAGCCCTGCTCCTGGTGGTAAGCGATAAGCCTATCCATAACAGTTGCAGTGCCATTCCGCACTTTAAATCGCAAAGATCTTACGGGGATTGCCACTGCGCCCGTCACCCTGAGACATAATTTGACAAGTGCCATGTACCTGTAATTTCACCAGCACCCAATGATCACATTACTGCTTGGCGGCAGAAATAGGTAAGATGGCAGTACTTCCCTGGACGAACTCTTTCACAAGGAGCTCTACTGCTACTTAATATTTTTATTTCATGGATGGCCTTGTACACAAAGACCTTCCAAAACTTTCCATTACACATACACGTAACTGCAACTTCACCCAACATGTATAACAAAGGGTGGAATATCAAATACCGAGTAATTACAAGGTGGACCTGAACAAATACCTTTACAGCCAAGGGTCACATGCAAGAAAAGGTAATAATGGTTGAAATAACATTAAGCAGGCCGAGTTGTACTCTGATAGTTCTATCCGGCCATAATGTTATTTAGCAGCTTGATGGTAATTCTAATAATATTAAAGATAATGAATATGAACGATGGAGTAAGGGTTACCACACACCTGGGCCTTAACTCGCTCCTCGAACTCCATGAACTTGTTTACTTGTATTGTTTTTCTTTTCCTTTTTTTTAAACATTAATTATTTTATGCCAATAACTATATAATCTTATGTGCATTTGTTATTTTGAATTTGAAATAGTTTATAAGGAATAGATATAAGATTAAAGCCCTAGTAGCAATGACTCCCACTCAATAACATAAGTGAGAAGTCGGAGGCTGAAAAACAGCATAAGCTGAGCCTGTGCCTTTTGTCTCAATTTATTCAAATTAAAAAAAAATGTTATTCTGAGACAATAAACGATTTATTTATTATATTTTAAGTCTGCTAATTTTATTACACACTATAACGCACACACTCAACATAGCCCTGCACTAGGGAAATCCGTGACACCCTCGACACATCGAGGGTGCCATGTTGTGGTGGGTGCCCACAAACAGACAACCACAAATTACACCCAAACTCACGAGAGAAAATAAATGTAGGCCATACAAATATTTCTCCCAGCCCGGGAATCGAATCTGAGACCTCTGCGTGGCGGTCCGGCGCGGTAACCGTTCGGCCACGGAGGCAGTTACCATAATGAAAGTTTCATTTCTGTTTTGAATTTTTATTAACCCTTGTTGCAACCACAACTGAAATAGAGGTCGAGTAGAGAGGAGAATAAGAAATAGCCCTTTATGCTGAACCAATGCGCATCTTTCTATACGTCTTCGTATTCCAAAGGTTGCGAACTTACTCATGTAGGATTTCATCAAGATGTTTTCTTTACTCGTTAGATACTAAACATTCAGGAATATAAGTACATAAACATAGATAGATACATTGTTGCCAGGGCATTCGATCCAAGAAGCAACCATTCGCACCGGGCAAACACATTTGTATTCATTTGATTGGCATTTCATCAACATAGCTGTTTTATCAAATGTAACGGAAATTCAATATCCCACAAAAGAAGTAAAGGAAACTATTACATAGTGATTATTCTGTTGTGGTTGTACAAGCAGACACCGCACGCAATATCCGCTGAATATTGCACGACGCTTGACTGTAGGTACCAGTAGTTTTAGGAAGAAGAGGCCACAAAGGTTTATCTAAGTTTCATGTTGATGGGGTTTGGATTGAATCAGGCGTGACATAGCGCGCACTAATAACAGGTTTCAACGTTTGCACCCGACAAAAAACAAATTATCAGTGTGTAGGCAATAAATTTAAAGCGCCACTGAGTCATGTATTATTTATTGGTTTGGATTTTTTAACCGACTTTAAAAAAGGAGGAGGTTCTCAATTCGACAGTATGTTTTTTTTTTGTATGTATGTTACGCGATAACTCCGGTATTTGTGAACCAATTTTCATGATTCTTTTTTGCTGGAAAGAGGGTACCTCCATAGTGGTCCTATTTCATTTTAAAGAAAATCATCCACCTCTAAAGGTGGCTATTCACGCATAAACATTCATTTTTATGAATAGCGCCTAAATTTTACTTAAGGAGCAATTATTTTAATGGTTGATTTTGCTATTTCTCCAATTTAAGGCGTTTTTCTCTCAATATACTTTGAGTAGTAAGAACCGATTTTTATTATCTCCAGTGTCAAGTCCTGTATAGTGGCGAATATAAGGATATTTTAATAAAACTTAGCAAATAGACGTAATTCCACATACTTTTGAGGTCTTTTTTTTAGTACTCTGTACAGAGATTATTTCTTAAATCTCACTCATTTCACTGTTTTGGTGCTTCTGCAAATACATGCTTATAATTCCAACTGTTTCATGGTGCTTTTTGCTTAAGTTTCGGATAAAGACTTTAAAATTGCTTAGGAACGGCTATGGAGTGGAATTCCTTGCCTGCGGAAATATTCCCTGAAGCTATGACTTGGGTCTTTCTAAGGCGAGAGTGAATAGGCATTATTTAGATGTGCGTGCTCCATCGTCGACCTCATTGTCACTCTCTATCAAGAGAGTCGGAGGTAGAACGAGCACTTATTCTATGATAAAAAAAATTCGCCCTTGTTAGGTATAACGCACACACTCACGCACACACTCAACATAGGTATATTTTTTATTTTTGGTTTTTTAACGACTTTGCCGTAGCGCAATCTGTGGGAAATCTACGTGACCGTCAGGATGGCTGATCGCCTGTCGCATCTGGCACTGAGAGTATATTCACGAATTGCTATCTATTTGCTATTATTTGCTACCTTTTCTAAATAATAGCTACCTTGATACATTCTGAGAAATCAAAAAAATAATTGATCAGCCATTCTGACGTCATTGTTCAGCTTGAAGGGAGCAGATTTTCCAGAAGTTTGTGTTACCAATAATTGCTACCTATTTGCTACCTTGACGAATTAAAGGCATACGCTTCCTTCTCAATTCTTGAATATACACTCAGTGCCAAATGTGACAGGTGACCAGCCATCCTGACGTTCACGAAATCTACGAGTTTTTCTTCACTCAGCTAGGTACCTTCATAGCTACCAGCGGCTGACTACAAATGTCGCTTAATTGTTATATGAATTTATTAATTGTAACGATGTTTTACTACCATGATGTTCAATTATTTTTGTAAACTTAGTCCATTAGTTTGTTATAATTATTAATACAAAGATCGAACACCAAGAAAAAAGGACGACTTTTTCGTTACTGGTTCGAATCAAGTCAGGTCGAATGATGAATTTTCGTTACTATGTGTTCGATTTTTTTTTATAATACTAAGTGTCGGGACGAGCAAGTCGTGCGCCGGATGGCAAGCGATACGCCTGACTATAACAGTTGCAGTACCACTCAGAGCTTTCAATGCGGCAATGCCCCCAGATCTTTGCCCCTCACCCTGAGTTGACAAGTCCCATGTGCCTGTAATTTCACCAGCACCCTTACCCTACGAAACTGGAACGCAGTAATGCTCACATTACTGCTTGGCGGCAGAAATAGGTAAGGTGGCAGTACTTCCCTGGACGACGAGCTCTACTGTTACTACTGTTACTTAGATCTTCATGAAGAACGATGGTCTTAATTCTGAAGTAGGCTGACAATATATTGCCTAGCTGTACTATACACGCAGTGCAGAAACATGCTAAGAGTGGAGGTTAAATTTTAAGTCCACTCGTTAAAGGAGACCTCATCATTCTGTGGAACGCTATGCCATTGAAGATGATAATACGAGAAGTCCAATGTATATAGTACATGCAGCAATACATTTTTAGAAAACACTTTTAGAAGAGCTATCTTGCGCTACCGCGAATGATATCTGCCACTTTTACGGCGAAATACCTATGTTTTAGTAGAGGGATTAATTTCGGTTTTGTTTTGTAGTAGTTTGGTACAACTAAGTACGTTACATTAAAGTGCATAATCACAAGGCATGGAAATAAAAATAAGTAGGTACTTAATATTACTCGGATTCCCTTGGTATCTTTCTAATGAAAATTTTATGAGGCGAAAGGGGCGATGAAGGTATACGATAACACTTATTTATATGTGAATGATCATCCAATAATGTGTAGTCACGTGAATCAATAAGTCTGGAAGTTTATCATAAAATTTAAAAATAATATTATTGCAACAAACATTTCCGAAGATTATTATGTTGTGATATCGCTAAGTGTATATTGAAGCACGTGATATTATACTGAAAAAATCTTTTCAGGACCTAAATTTGCTATAAACGAATTCGGTCGTATGTATGTTGACTCAAGTCCAATTGTCTAATGTCTAGTTGCATTAGAGGATGTCTGTGGTAGGTACCGTCGTTGTTTCCAATTTCCATAATAAAAGTTCTTTAGTATGTAGTTACTTACATTGGGATCAGAGTAACGTCTGTGATGTTGCCTAATATTTATTATGAATAAATAAAATAATAAAGTTATGCGAGCATTATTGCGTTCTGGATTTAAGGGTGCTTGTGAAATTACAGGTACGTGGGACTTGTTATCTTATGTCTCAGGATGACGGGAACAGTGGCAGTGCCCTTCAGACCTTTGACCGATTTCAAGCTCCGAGTGGCATTGCAACTGCCACGGACATACCTGTCGTTTACCATCAAGGGCACGACTGGTGCGGACGCACCGTCACTTGGTGTCATAATAAAATGTTTCTCATATTAAGAACGTCATATAAAAATGTATTTAATGTTACTAATAAGAAACTTCCTATACTTGCCCAACTAATTCCAGTAAACTCTCGTACGTACTATTAAGAGTTATGATGAATGGGGCACTCCTTTGAGCGACAAAAATTTATGTTGCGAGTAAATCTTCCACGCCGTATTACCTAATATTATATCGACAGAGTTATAGAAAATGATAGCGGATAGTTCCACTTTAATGTACATTATAATATAAGTACCTAAACTTGTGCGATGATGACGCTTTGTGTCGCTCTGTCGCAATTGCTAGAAGTTCAGTTTTGTTTTGCGAGGCTAGTAAGAGATGCGTAAATTACAAAAAAACACCTGTATTTATAATTATTTGTAATTGAGGTGACATTTATTCAAGTGGTTCAAAATAAATAAGTACAGAAAACAACGCCATTAATTTGGATTTCTCGTAAAAATGACAATTTTGAAAATATCGTGGACGGATAGAGTCTTCAATGAAAGAGTATTGTAGATGGTGAATAAGAAATAAGAGATCTTGAGTACTGTCAACAAATACGGTACTGTAATCATATAATGCTTATTGGTATACACCACCTGCTTCTAATTATTATGCATAATGTGTTAAACGTATTTATTTTATTGAATATCACGTCTTTATTACCATGAACGCAAAGAAAAATTCCTTCGATCAAAATAGGTGCTGGAATTTTTCTTTGTGTTTATTCAATATCTGTATCAATAAATGACGTGAAATAAATTGAACTTAATATATTTGACATCAAAATAAATGGCAGCATTAATTAAATTTATATTTGTAATATTAAGAATGCGCTCAAAAGAAGTATTTCACAATTTTATGTGGCATATTGTTACCAGGCTTTGAAACCGGTTTGAAAGAACAGTTTAGTTAATTTGTAACAGGAACTGATCAATTGAACGAAGGTTTTAAAATTGATACTGAAATAAACGATGTGAAACGGTTTAACTCAGATACTCGACACGACACTAAACCCCAATTTAACCAGTTATATAACGTTCGCAGCGAACATGCTAGCGAAATTCCGGTAGGTAATCATATAAAACAAAATAACCGATAATTGAAAAGTAACCACTTATCATATAGTTCCAGGTCGTTGACCAAAACACAGAACAATAAACACAGTAGAAGTGGTTAGTTAGCTTATTATTTAACTAAATTATTAACTCCAATTCGTTGTCGTTCTGCAATTAACCGCTAGACGGCAGAACATTGATTTAAAATTCAATGTAGTATCAAAACACCTTATCCCATATAGTATATTATAAACATATTATATTATTATCTCGTCAAAACTTCTAAAGATAGGTATTGATGGTATTGAACTGTCAACGATATGCCAACAGGATAAAGTTTAAGTTATATTAACAATCCTGAATTTGTCATTTGTTTATAAATTTGAAACTACGACCAATCAATATCAAGATTCGTTACTGTTTCAAATTAAGAATGTGGAATTAAGGCACTTTCATTCTTTTTTTCTTCCGTGACCCCAAACCAGTTCAAAAATCATTCGACATCATCAACACGATTAACTAAAATTATCAGTTTTGTTTTTTGTTTCGCATTAGCTATTTCCTATTAAAGTAAAATATAAAGGTTATGGAGACGTCAAGGCAAAATTGTATTTCATGGACAATTTGAGATTGTAGCAGAGGTTTCTTTTTACCTGAAATAATATGTTGCGTGCGACCTACGACAAGGTTAGCGGAAGATAACGTTTTCTGAATGGGAAAATGTGAAAAATAACAAATACCTACAGCCGAGTTGCCTTGATATTGAACAGTATGTGGAATATACGTTTGTTTGTGTGTTATGTTATTGTTTCTCGCTGACTTAACCATAAGTACCTTATACTTATGTATAAATTATATATAGCGTTCATAGTTTTCTATGATGATGAGGCTTAATTTTTTCTTAAGATTCCAAGTAAGCAACACGTCTGTCCATAACAGTTGCAGTGCCACTCAGGGCTTTAAATCGCATAGATCAGACGGACACTGCCACTGCGCCCGTCATCCTGAGAGATGAGTTGACAAGTCTCATGTGCTTGTAATTCACCCCCACCCCCTTACCCTTCAAAACCGAAACACGGTAAAGGTCACATTACTGTTTGTTGACAGAAATAGGTAAGGTGGTTCCTTGGATGAACTCTTTCACAAGGAGCTCTGCTGCTTCTAAAAAATGTAACACTTAGCACTAAAGAAGTACTACGTCATCCTGTGTATTTTGTGACCCAGTGTTTTTGACGATGTGCAGAAAAGAGACCTATCAATACTTGTGATTCATTATCAAAGCATCAAAAAAGCTAATTGAGTGCAGCCTGTAGAAGGTGGGGTTATAAACTTGATATAGGTTATGTTTATAGCATTGTCCTGTATTCGCGTCAGACGTTTATTCGTAGTAGCAGAAAACAACAAGTTTTTAGTTTGTTCCTAAAAATAATAAAGAACTTGCTGAATATTCCAAAATCTGCCACATTTAATACAACTTTTATATGTTCTGTCCCAATGAAAATGAATAAAAATTAAATCTGCCCAAATGGCAGAAATCTGCCACAAATGGTCACACTGTCTCAATCTCAAAGTGACATTGAATTGGCAAGAGGCCTCTAGTCAAAACGTTCCTTAAATATTGTCTAAATATTTTTTTGTCACATTGTGTTCTATTTTTTACTTTATGCCATTATTGTTTAATTGATTATTTGATTAGGTATTTTATACCTTTAATGTTTAATGTGTGTACTATCAAATAACCAATTCTCTAGATAGGTAAACATTCAATCTTGCTTAAAATGAAACGTATGTACAAGAACGTCACCTAATCTATAGTCAAACTGAATCAATTGCGTTGTGTTCTTGCATCTATTCTAAAATACATTGTTTTGCGATGTCTTTATTCCCGACTTCTAAAAATATATTAATAACTAGACATAAACTAAAACGTAAAATTGTACTAGCAAAGTCCATGAACGGCACTTTGTTGATTTTGGGTGAGCTTTCGCCATCCTTCTTTTAATCTTTGTACCATTGTTGTACCAAAAAACGTCGTTTTTTGTGTTTGAGAATTATTGCTGGACTCTACTCTGTAATAGCTATCTTGATTATCTATCTTCGTTGTGTACAGACACAGATTAGACGATAATTAAGAAAAATAAAAAAGTCAACCGTGATCATGGGACCTGTAAAGAGCCAGAAACATTGGTTTGTTTAAAAAAAACAAATATGATTTAGATCCGAAAAAATAGTTTAATTTCCTAAGAACAAAAAAACAAAGGTCGACAATGCAATTTGTAGGAACTTGTATTTTTATATGGAAAGGAAGAATAAGATGTATAGAGGCGGGTGAGTGGTGTGAAGAGTGTTGGAAAGTGTGTAGTAGGTAGAGGTGGAGAGGAGACACTTGCTTTCGAGCTAGAAATTTAGGATCAAGGTGCAGGAGTGGAGGATGGCGACTTGACTTTTTTGCAGCTTAAATCCGAACCGAATAAACAGTGGCGCATGCTTTGCAATTGAACCTTTCACATCGCTGAACACGTTTATCGAATATTGCAAAAAAACGTGCAGTACAATGCCATATGAACGAGGGCTAAGGAGGGTCCGGAGAAAGTGATGAGAAAACATCAAGGAGAGAGGTTAAAAGGTGACAAAATGCGACAGAAATTTCCGCTTACATTCTCAGTAATAATGTACTGCTGCCAATTAGTCGAATTAGAACCAGGATAAACAGAAACAAACCATTAACCCAAATATAATTTTATTTGTGGTTTGTTACCATTTCCCTTCTTCTTTTTGTTATCGTATCAATGGCATGCACTATACTATAGCGGCTTAGAACTTATCCGCGTTGG
Organism: Hyposmocoma kahamanoa; assembly: GCF_003589595.1. NCBI lineage: Eukaryota > Metazoa > Arthropoda > Insecta > Lepidoptera > Cosmopterigidae > Hyposmocoma > Hyposmocoma kahamanoa. The sequence continues at coordinate 11,430,230 of NW_020653853.1, read as the reverse complement.
TAGTCGCCACAAGTAGTCACCATGCTGAACTGTGCATGGGATATGTTTGCCATCGTGGTGAAAGGATTTGCCAATTGGCGTATGGTACATACCTACTCGGCGACTGTTGCCCAGGATGTGTCAGACGTACTAGGAATATGATTCGTCATTGCGGGGAGGCTGCTTTCGTGCACGTCAAATTCTATTTCCTTCACTTTAAATACAGATTTATTTACTAATGCAAAGTATGCAAGTAAAGAGGAAGGAAACGATTTCGCATACTAACAAGAATTATATTAACGCACTACTATGTAGATAAAGAATCAACATTTGCCCGTAATTTTGATATAGTTTGGGTTGGAAATACGTAATATTGACTAGCAAGGCCTTTACACGAATAAATCATTAGGTACAACATTTTGAACATAATAGTAGGTACATAGTTGGTATCGGGAAGTAACTGCGATGATCATTATTAATGGTGAGAATTTTGATACCAACTCAAAAGGAAAAATTTCATTGTTAGATATTTTTATACATTAAGTAGTATCATGTCTATCAATGTTATTCAAAAATTCAACGTTATATATTTTGCAAAGTCACGTGCTTGAAGAGCGAAATTATAAGTAACAGTTTTCGGAAATACGTATTAATAAGTTACCTATATATTTTTGTTTTAATGTAAATAATCTATTTGCAAATGGAATTTGAACAATGCTCGTGACTGTATTTATATACGTAGGCGAGATAAATGTATAGCGGAGGCAGAAAACTAATATATCAAAAGCGATAAGTAACGTCAATGTTTTTAACTTAAAAGAAATAAACTCTTTTTTCTGCCACCAAACAGTAATGTGAGCATTATTGAGTTTCGGTAGGTATTGAAGGGTAAAAGTGTTCTACAGGCACATGGGATTTGTCAACTTTATGTCTCACTAAATTATGCAATTTGGAATTTAGAGCTCTGAGTGGTAATAGTCCCCTTTCCACACACGCACACTACCGCGCGTGATCAACAGCTTGATTTTGATTGCCTCTCCCGGTCGGAAACTGCGTCTCTTCCGAGTCGAGGCGCACAATTGCGATTCCCAAACCGGCCGATCGGAAACTTCTGACATTTCTAATCGGAACAATAGTTGATTTAACTCACAAATTAGAAAGATATGGATGTAAGAATTAGGTTCAACTTCTCGCTCAGAAGCCCATTCAATTTCGAGACTACCTATCGGATCAATTTCATTTTGAATCAAAATCAGGAAGCTGGAGTATATAGAACAACGCGTGGGAAAGCCTGCACCGTGCGCGATTACGTATTTGAAGTTTTTAAGTTAACGTTCTTTCGCGCGCGATTGCTCGTGTTCGTGTTTATTACAGCGGAGGAGTTCGCGTCGCGCGCGACTGTTGCGTGCAATCGCGCAGTATTTTAGTGTTCCTGCCAATATCTTTAACACGCGTTCAATCGCGCAAGATTGCTTTATCATGCGCAAAAGAGTGTTTGTGTAAAGCTCTCTATTACAACTGTTTTGGATAGACGTGTCGCTTACTGTCAGGCCCGTTACTTGATATCATTAAATTCAACGGCAATGCCTAAACATTATTATTTGACTATTCGTCACGTAAAATCATAATAAAATGTCGCTTAAAAATATGTCTCGTCATAGAAATACATGTATGTCCAAAAGACCGCGTAAATTTTTAACCGACTTCAAAAAAAGGAGGAGATTCTCAACTCGACTGTATGTCTTTTTTTGTATGTATGTTTCGCGATAATTCCGGTATTTGTGAACCAATTTTCATGATTATTTTTTGCTGGAATGAGGGTACCTCCATAGTGGTCCTATTTAATTTTGAAGAAAATCACCCACCTCTAAGGGTGGCTGTTCACGCATGAAGATTCATTTTTATAAATAGCACCCAAAAATTTTAGTATAATGAGCAATTATTTTAATGGTAGATTTTGCTATTCTTTAATTCAAGGCGATAATTGAATAGTGAAAACCGATTTTATTATCTCCTGTGTCAAGTCCCGTATAGCGGCGAACTAGGGGATGAATCAGGGTTTGCGCACTTTCCGGTAGCCGATTTCAATAAAACTTGGTAATTATATGTAATTCCACGTGCTTTTGAGGTCGGTTTTTTAGTACTCTGTACTGAGATTATATTCATATAATTTAATCCTAATTATAGTTTCTAGTATATAAGCTTTTGTAATACCGATTCCGTAACAAATAATATAGAAAGGAAGACCAAAAGTGGCAAATGAATAACGATCCGAATGCAATCGTGTGGGAAAAACCATTGACTTACAAATAAATGGACGACGGGTCTAATACAAAAACCACGAAAAAAATGTCCCAAGTCAACCTATTTAAACGTAGTGACATGTAAAGGAATATGAAAAAGCTAAAACGTTGAATTTAAATTGTAATGTCATCGCAGTACTGTCTAATTTTGCTTGCTTCGCTGTCAGTCGAACAAACGAAGACTAAAGCGTGAATGACGCTCTGTATACGATTTTAACGCCCCATAAGTTCGGACACTTTTAGCGCGGACCCGACGTCCATATAATTGTAAGTCAATGGGAAAAACCCAATGTATCAAATCCAATTCGAATTTCAAATCAATATGATGACTTGCACAAATATATAACTAAACGAAAAGGAAAGATTCGAAGACATAAATGTAATAGAATTTGTTGATGTCATTTTATTTTGTTTTGACGTGTTCTAGAATAATGAATGCGTCATCGAAAGTGTTAACTGCAACCGAACGCTGCTTATACATTTATTAACTCTTTTCAGTTGGATAACTTTCGCGAGAGAAGGGGAAGAAAAACCACATTGATGTCATAATGGTTAATATAACGAAGACTTAAAATTTATTCAAGAATGTTTTGATAATTTGAATACCTTTAACTGTGCCCACCATACTCAAAACAGTACTTACGCATAAGGCCCGGCGCCCAATGAATGGCAAGGGATTCTTCGGCATTCCTACAAGCACACTGACGGCAATTATCCTTAGGTACGTTAGGTACGCCGAAGCATACCGTAGCGATACCGTGCTTGTATTTATTTTCTCGTCAGATCAGTCGTAACGTTGCAAGCTGGTTTATTACCAGTGTATATTTATTAAGTATAACTTTTTGTTTAATACTGACCTCCAAAATTTGTGGAATTACATATGTTTGCCAAGTATTATTGAAACCGATTAACGGAAAGTGGGTGAAATCCAATAAACCGGATTCATACCCTTAGAGATGGAAATATGTAATAGTATCTTCGAATTTTAATGGAACCACAACTGTGGTAATTCCAACAATTGGTATTAATTATCAAATTATGTTAATATCAATAATACATAATAATTTAGTTAATCTATAATAAGGTTTACTATAATTAGGTTTTAACATTTATCCCACAAACATGTAGCTCACAGAAATTTAGGCAATCCGACACCTTGATACGAAACAACTGGAAAACCAACACGCCTTCAAATGCATGACTCATCTGAACTGTGGAACAATACATTACAATGTCCATCTTACGTAGACCTCCAGCGTTTGTCATCTATCTGAACGCAAATCAAACATTTAATAGAAACTGTGTTGGGTGCCGTACGTCTTCGGTTACTGGTAAGTTCACTTGGGTTTAAGTGCAACCGTGTGACGTCATAAGCCTGTACAGTGACGTGTTATCACGCATTGGACTTTACGCAACCATAATAAAACAATAGACAGGACTTAGTTAGTTGCACATAATAAAATTGTAGGCCCGGAAAAAAAACTTTTGCTTTATAATATTTGCCATATCAGTATAAGTACGCTTTTCAGAGATTTTTAGTAATTTTTATGGAATTGTATAAATTGGCCATAGTTTCTTAATAATATTAAGTAATTACAAAAATATGACCATATGTAGCATATTTAATTATGTAAAAAGAACCGAATTAGAGTACATACCTACGTTATTCTATCGCATACCAATAATATATGAGCCATTAGTATCAGTCATCTTTCACTAATTGCCGTATCTGACGTTTTAGTCGTAACTAAGTAAGACGTACTGTCTTATTCAGCTTTACATTCGCCACTAATCGACGTATATCTATGTTTATAATATATAAGGATATAACGCAGCGACAAAACGAAATGTGAAATACTAACTCGAAAAAAAACCTCTAAAAATTTGCCTTAATGGTTGGATCTTTTAGCTAATTTAGACACAAAATGGCTGACCATAGAACATCGAAGAAGCCAAATGTCAGGAAACTAAAGTGACTGATATAGCTCGCAAAATCAGTAAGTTTATTTTTATTATTCTAAAGTAGCGACCACGTCAAGGCAAAGATAGTGTAGAACACGCTGCGATAAGATGGACAAACGACCTGAGAAAGGTAGCCGTCAGCGGCTGTATGTGGGCGGACTGCGGTGTGTGTGGGGGAGGCTTATGTCCAACAGTGGATGCGTGTAAGCTAATGTAGTAGGACACCCAACCAATCTCATCCAGCTCCCGCTGCTGGCTGACTCCCAGGCTAACGGCTATGCCACCACTTGTGCGCGTGAGACAATGTGTTCTATCTGTAGATACACTACAGGAATGATGATGTATGAATGTGAAAATGAACGAATTGATTTGCGAACACAGCTGAGAGTGAATGAAATGGAGTATGTAAATGAAGGAACAGAGATATTAGAGCCACCATTGTGACCGACAGTTTAGTTAAGGTTTTGAAAGAAAAATGAAACTCATTCATATAAATGGAACTCAATTAGTGCTTAATTATAGTAGAAACGAATTACTTTTAAAATAAATGAAACAATAATTATGTATTGCCACTTCTATTCGTTGCTAAGACATTAACTGATAAGCGTACGACTATACTAGTGGAGGTTGATGTATTTATAGCGAGCTCGCTTCAAACATAATAACATTCAATGATTGAATAGCCTGGAGTAAAGACATAAACAGTATCGTGCTGTGCGTTATACAATAATTCTGGAATACCGACTCGAAATTTTATAAATAATATCTGACAGTAAAGGTACGTTAATTTTGAATATTTATAGAAATATATTTAGTATTTATTTGAACTATACAAGTGACTTTGGGCTGAGTTAACAAAAATAAAAATACGATATCTATGGTATAAGGAAATTTTAAAAATATTATTAAATATAAGCCAAGATCGCAAAAAAGTGGAGCTCACAGTATCTATGTAACCTTTAGGGAGATAAGGGTGACGACAAATCACATTCAAGATCATATTTGCATGATTTTGTTTACATTTTGTAGCTTTAATGGCTCGGTTGGTTCTGCTGTTCTTCTTTTAACATGTACAAAGATAAAGCAAGAATAGTGTCATATACGTTGACAATTTATTTGTATAATAAAGTGTGCAAACTTTTAGCAATTCAAAGTCCCCGTACCCCGTACACGTCCGAAGTACAAACCACCTTCATACCGCTAAAGGAGCATTGCTGTGTTTGTCTGTGTATTGTTTCAAGTGTTTTTTAAACTAATTAGTTGTCCGTTTATTGGTTAGTTATCAACGTAGTTATTTAATTCTTAAATTAAACCTTTGTTAAACTTTATCCAAAAATTTTATTATTGTTATAATTATATAAATTCATGTTAAAGTTTTTAAGAAATACTTACCTGTAAGTAGTAGCTTTTGAACATTGAACTTATTTTTAAGACAAATTCATTATAAATGCTTGGAAATAAACAAATGACCAATAAAAAAAAATCTCGATTATAAATCTTAACTAGATGCAGATCTCATAAGTAGCCTCAAATTTTTAAGGCAAATTTGTACAAACGTTTACCTATAATGCCTCACTTAACTTAATATGTGATGTGAAATGTAATACCTCAGTTGGTATTTTACCTTTTTATTTTTTTACGTTTGCAGGTAAAATGGGTGCTACAAGATTAATGATAGTGTTCTCGGCAATCGTCGCTATTGCAATGGCCCAAAGACCATTTTATGCAGGATCACGACCTATTGGATATCCTAATTTACAAGCCCCAGAGTTATCAAACAGATTTGGAGATGACTCACCCTTACCCGTACAAGCGTACGGTGACAGGAACTTTGTATACAGAATTCAACAATTGCCAATCGATAGACAACCTTTTTGGTACATAAATTCAAAGTTCTATGATGGGTTAAGAAAGAATCCTCAAAGCTGGCCGCATAGACCAAGTTCATTTATTGATTAAAACAGAAAATACCGTTTTCGAATTTTGAAATTTCAGGAGTTTGAATTTTCGAAGAGTTTGGAAAAACAGATGAAGATAGCTCTTTAAGGTGATTATCGTGCGAATGAATCAATAAAAAATAATATTTTTGGAATGTAGACCAAATTTTCAGACAATAAAACATAATTGTAATTCAAAGTTCAGCGTATTTCGTTCTTTGTTAAGAAGCCTTTACTGTAAGCAGTTTGTAAGTATGTACCTGATAAAAAATAAATGACAAAATGTTGTACACAATCCATTTTTGTGTTTTCGTTTACCGTTTGAGGAATGATCATGCTATAAAGTAGGAAACCTGTTTATAATTTAGACACACCCACACACGAACAATAAGAATATTCGTGTCAATAAATAATTTGACTTTTATTTTACCTTCGAATCCGCATATTTGAATAAATTTTCAAAGTTCTAATAAGTATTTCTAGCAACATCAACTCTAGCATCAACCAAGTTAATATCAAAAGTTTGTACATAAACTCCTTTCAACAACAATAACTTCATAATTGAAGCTGGTAATCCAAGATCGTAGAAACAGAACTTAGGCTATAGGTGTTTAGGTGTGGGTTATTTAGAGTCGTCTGTTTACATCAGATGTCTTATTTTAAACTACGAACCAAAAAGATTTTTTATGCTATTATAAAAAATTTACTATCCCGCCATATCCCGCAATAAAAAACATAGGTAAATGTATAAATATAAAACTAATTTATTTATATTTTATTTTTGTATTATCTGTATATTTAGAAAGAAATTAAGAAAATATCGTCACATTGACATGTTTTTTTTTTCATTTTAATTATGAACTGGCCAGTTTAGTAATTAATTTGTTTTCTTAAATATCTCGAAATTCGATTGATACACCTATTACGATTGTTACTTCAAAATAATTATAATGGATGAAGTCATTGACGCTAAAAATATCCGCTCCTAATTTTTTAGCACTCAGTATATTAATGTTACACCTGTTGTTGAAAGTGTGGGTTTTTATGAAATATAGATTTACGCATCACTGATTGCTTTCAGGCGTAGGCTCCTAAATCTGTAGCCCCAAAATAAATGTAAACGAATCCGTGGGTGTGGTGGAAAGCTACTTAATACTGTAATAGGGTGTAAAAGGAAGAAACGCACGCGGTTATTTATTTTTATTGTTTATTACGAGACCAAGTGACGGTACGAACAAGAAGCCCATGTGTCTGTAATTTCACCAGCACCCTTACCGTTTATAACCGGAACGCAGTAATGCTTACATTACTGCTTGGCAGCAGAAATGGGTAAGTGGCAGTATCTACTTCCCTGGACGGACCCTTTCACAAGGAGCTCTGTTGCTATTAAAATATGCCGCAGATCTTTGGAGGAAATGTGATGTGAAATTAGCCTGCAAAATTTGTATATACGTTCCTTTTTTGCCATTTCAGTAACTTTCTGCTTTAATATACGAGTTTGAGAAAGTAAGGCGACGATATGTTAGTACATGTTTTGTTTCTTTTTTTTTAATTTGTTGCATGAAATGAATTTAAAAATTGTAATTGGAAATAAAAACACAAATACATCTCTATAAATTTCACTGACGTTGCTGATTATTAGCGAAGCTTATCCAAGCTTTGAAAATGATATTAATTTTTGTTGAAGATACTCAATATCAAAACTTTGTGAAAAGTCAACTGCGCTTTTTTACGGTCTCTAAGGCTAGCAACAAGACAACAAACAAGATAACAAGAATCCTGCTGCAGAAAAGAAAACCGTCGTCGAGGTAAAGCGCTAGGATAACAGCGGGGCGGATTTTTTATTTTACCTTAAAATGCTCTGTTACTTACACATTCCATAAATTAATTGAGATACTTACTTACTGTAGTAGAAAATATATAATCAATCGCTCGTCGCTAAATATATCTTTGCAACAACTTTAAAAATGAGTGCTTGCGAGAGTTTGTGACAAGTTTATTTTCTTATGTTGTAGTTGGAACAAATGATTGGTTTTGATTTTTTTAAAGTGATTGTTATGATGTATCAAAGGACCAAGTGGTTCTGTTTGACCTTGGTGGACTTTTATTACGACATTAGTGAAGCAAAACTCGCGGAGACTTAGAGGTCTATATATGCAGATTAAAAAATTAAAGCTGTTGTTATTCAGAGTCAAACTGATGCTTTGCGCTCATCGTTGTTTGTTAAGGAAGCCAATGGACTGCAAAAAAACATGAATTTTGATTAACTATGATAGACGGCGAAATAGCCTAGGCTTAATCGATACCCAACTTCAATATGTATCCATGTTTAATGGAGCAGCATCACAAACAATACATTACTAATTGGCAAAATGTAACTGGTCGAAAAAAAAAAATTAATCAACTTTGCACTCATGGATTCGCTGTATGAAGGTGATTTTGCATATTTTTTACAACCTTTCATTCCAACAATAGTCAGAGACAGTGATGAGAATAAACGAACAAAAAAGAGAGCAATACTTGGTACAAAGATACTTACGAGAAGAGTTCGGATACTTGTGTACAAAAAACTTGTAGATTTTTCATTCGCTAGTTGACCTTAATTTTCGAAACTGGAACGGTCACGTTCTTTAATTATTGATCACACATCATAACAACTTTGGCAAAAAAAGATGCTTTGCGACATATGCCAGGGGGTTAGAGTATTAAAATGGCGCTCTAAATTTCGGGTAACTTTGAAATAAAATAAAATGTTTTCAGTATAAAGTTCAGATAGAAACTTTTTCAAATAAAATCTTAATGCTTCAAACTTGGCCTTGGTTCATTGTTTTGGTTTGCTTTGAAATCTAGCACAGGTACTGCTAAATTTCGTGTACTTTTTTATTAGTATCAGTCCTGATGGGGGCAATAATGCAGCACAAACGACTATCAACATTAACGATATGTATGAGCGGATATAGCGGAAAGACGTATTGTGCGTTTTAGGTTTGCTGTGGAAAATTGAACCAAATGCCCTCGTGAATGACCTGACGAAATGCGAGCTATTGTTGTAGCTGATTCATCACAAACTACCAAGGAATTAGCAGCACTACAGTTAATTAGCCGTAAGCTTAAGTTATTCCCACAATAGTGATCTACTTGCACCAAATCGGTGAAACAAAAGAAAAATGAGTACAAATTTTCAAAACTACAACTAGCTAAGCGCTTAAATCTTTCTTAATCAGTGCACTTGTGATGAAAAATTGATTCTTTATAATAATCGCAAACAATGAACAGTGTATATTGATATTGGCGACAAGCCCAAATACTGTTCAAAAAGGTTACCCCTTTTTACCCGTTATTGTTGGTAACTGTTAGTTAGGTAATAGTTAGCCTTAGATCTGTTACAACCATGACGGCTGCTCGCTATTGTAAAGAAATATGGAAGATAATGGCATGATTTGCAGATAAATAACCCAGCTTCATGAGAGTTTAGTAGCAGTAGAGCATTAAGAGTTCGTCCAGGGAAGTACTGCCTCCTTACCTATTTCTACCACCAAGCAGTAATATGCGTCTCGGCTTTGAAGGGTACGGGTGCTGGTGAAATTACAGGCACATGGGTCTTGTCAACTTATGTCTCAGGATGGCGATGGCAGGCGTAGTGGCAATGTTCTTCAAATCTTTTTAATTTAAAGCTCTGAGTTGTTGTGCAACTGTTATGATCAGGCGTGTCGTTTATTATCAGACTTGTTTTATTCGTCCCGTCACTTGGCATCATAATAAAAATTATTGTAATATTCATGTTCATGTTTTGTCTATATGCGACAATGCTAAGCATTTCGGGTGTATTGCTGATATACGACATCGCATAGTATTCCAAAACGCGTTCAGACGTGACACGTCGAGTGAAATTGAACATGTGATGCGTTTAAAACGCATATTCCAAATACAGGATAAAACCTCCTATGCGCAAGTTTTGTATTGGCTCTTCAATTTTCATACATAAAAAAAATAAATTCCAAATGTACCATAATTATGATTCGAACAGGAATCATAAAATACTTATTAATTCACAACTTTTCTACTTTTTAAAATGGTTACAATTTAAGTCTTTTTTTTATAATACCAAGGGACGGCACGAACAATTTCTTACCTATCCGTCATTAAGGCTGCCTTTTCACCAGAGATGTGCGAGGTAGCGAGGCGATGCGGGGATATGTAATGGCGTTATGAAACGGTGTGATGTTTTCCACCAAAGCTGTGCGAGGTAGCTAGACGGTGAGAGCATGTGCAGCGGCGAGGTGCGAGGATGGGTTTTGTTGTTTAATTGCATCTTCACACAAAATTCGCAAGGTCAATCGACGTTTCATGCATATTTTGTCCCATGATATGTTTTTGTTTTCTTGCGTAATGTCAATATGACGCATCCTTTTGGTACACTCTGAAAATACGTGTCAACAATAACTCTTCCACGTTCAATGTCAATTCCTTTTTTTTTGATAAGTAAGCCAATTACAATTTAGATCTCTAAGTATTCCGTAACATATCTTAACTAGTTAATGATTTTAACATCTCATTACAATTAAATTGTTTATGTTTTCTTAATTCTATGATTCTTACGGGAAATAGATGTCAGTAAAAATAAAGAGTAAGAAACTTGAATGGTTGCATATTTTATCGTATACACGCACACACACACATACACAAACACTCATTTACACACACTTCATGAATATATACACGGACATGCACTCACACAAAGTAACACATAGGTTAATTTAGTCTTAGTTTATTAAGGTTAATGTATTAGTAAATTATAGATAGTTATAACACCAGCTTAAGAGCAATGTTTAATTATTAATTGTAAAGAAGAGCGATGTTTCCTAACACAGGCCCTATCAAGCTTAAAAGGAAACATCAGCCCCTGAATTATGCTATGTACAGTGAAGTAATAAAATATATATATTTCTTTTTATTTATCTAATTTGCGTACGGATACGTATCCTAAGTACCGTGTTTTGTGTTAGAGTACTTTGTTACAACAATAAGTTCGCATCATTCAAGATGTGTTAAATGTGCGCTATATCCTCACATTTGCTAGTATTAATTCAGTGAATAGTTCCGACATAATTCAGAATATCAATCGCACATCACAATACAGAATTGACGGAATCAATGACTCAAATGATTCAGTTCACTGATCTGTTATCGGGCGATTTTGAGGCAAAAACAATTTTGCTACTTTAGTAAATGTATAAAAATAACCTGCATATTGCTTGTAAATCGCGTTTAATGTTGTCATTTTTTATTCAAATACAAAATTCTTGATCATCACGTCAATCTCCTTTGAACACATAAACATCATAAATTTAGGCGCTAAGCCCGTAGATTCACTTGTTGTACAAAAGAGGTGAAAGTTACGGTTTTTAATGCTTTTTGTCAGTCAATTTATTCGAGTAGTCTATGGGTTAGATATACACAGCGTACATACAACTCAATACGAGTACAATACAATAACATCTTCAGGATGCTGTTGGGACTGCCACGGCACTGCAGTGCCGTGTTCGCTGAAGCGCGAACAGATGACTTTTATGCCATTAGGCGTAAAAAAGTGTCGTCGTCGTGTCGGCAATGGCATCCTGAGGATGTTTGCCCATCGTTTTGACTGCACAATTTTAAAGTTTTGGGTAAACATTAAAATTGCTCCAATTAAGTAATAATTGTGCATTTTCCAAATTTTAATATTTAAATTTTCTATCAATATCTCAAAATTCAATGTAATCATACTAACATAGTTCTAAGGTTTTCTTTTGTAACTAACACCATTATCTTATGGGTTATGGCCTGAAATAAATGGTTTAGTATTATAAGCTCTTTCCGGTGTAGTAGATTTTTTTCTCCTTAGTTTCTTCCTCGTCTGCCTTCTTTTTTACTTTTAACAGATCACTAAAGTTAAGTAAATTGAACACACGGATTTAGTGGTAGATGGAGGATTGTCCAAAAACAATCTAACGCATTGGAAAATAGAGTTGCATCTCAAAGACCCTCTGTCTTATAGTCCTTTTTAATGACAGTGAAGAGAAAGACAAGGAACAAAAAGAAAAATATTATTTATATAGATTTCCCACACTGCATTTTTTTGCACTTTTGTGTCCTGACCCTTCAGTTGCTAAAATACCCATTTCGGGAAATCGTAAATACCCCAAATTGCGTCGTGCCCATATCGGGTTTTGAGGAGATCAAATTTCGGTGTCGTATTTCATTACGTGGCAATCCGTGACATCATATTCTATTCTTTTTAAAGTGCAGCGAATGAATGTTAGATAAAACAAGACAGCTATTTCACCTATTCACCTTTAACAATTACATTAGTTCACTCAGTTAGCATTTGCAGTGCATGTGGGTTGTCTATGATTTATCTCGAGCGCATACGTCACATGTGCGAGTCAGTCAGTAGGCGATCGTCAACCCGGAGGCACGTGGTGGTACTTAGGCGACTCAAATACTAATACGCTATTACTTGTAGGAATGGACACTACAAATGGCGATGAAGGTAAAGAATTAAGCCTAAGTAAAAAAATGGAGGTATATTACGAACCATTTTTGGTTTTAAGTATCAACCGGGCAATACGATTCAAATGATCAAAATGATATTACGCAATGGTTATGACAACTTGTTTACGCGATGTATATAGCTGCACCTATAACTTTCTATGAAAAGCCTGTGCAGTGTGTTAATCGCCTTAATCGGAGTCGCGCATCGGAGGGAAGGGCATTTTACTTTGGCGACTTGAAAGGCAAACGACTGTGTACTCTGTAGCGAAATTCGTGTTGTTCGTACTGTAGTCTAGGCTCTACTCTATGAGTAGAATCTCTGGCTGAATGAATATAGTTTTTTTAATTAGAATGTGTTTTGAAAAAATAAATAAGAAGAGAACATCTTGATAGATTACGAAATGTAACCCAGCGCTGAAATTATGTGAAAAAGTACAATAAACCTGGTTTTGAAGATTATTCCAGTTTAAATTCATAAAAGTACCTCTCGCTACGCATCCCAAGCTACGCCCCAGTTACAAATTCGCCGGCTTACAAATGAGGGAAGTACGAATCCCGATGTGAAATTTTTTTATATTTTTATTTTGAAAAATCTGCCAATGGAAGAGATATAATATAACTCAAGCCTGCAAATGATGGACGCAAGCTTACGAATGATGAAAGGACTCCGATGAAGAAAAGTTCGTCGTGAAATATTTTTATATGTTTTTACGACAAAACTTCCAGGAAAGCGTACATAAGGTCGTAATTTATATTTTTATATTTAATATTGATTTATAATTGATGCTAGTGAAAAGTACAAGAAGAGAATACGTATTGTGTACCGGCACAAAGACTCAATGGATTCAACGTCGTTAAATAATTGGTCTGATGTGCATAAGAGATACGTGTTTGCATTGTATTTGGAGGGGCCAGCTCTACAATGGTATAAAACGTATTTTTCTTCATACATGACGTATGATGTAATTGCACAGAAGTTAAGAGAGGAATTTCCCTTACAAATAGATTACGCCCGTGAATTTTATTATAGGCGACAGGGGCCTAATGAATGTCTGACAAGTTATTTTTATAGTTTAGATAAGTTAGCGACGAAAGCGAATATTCAAGATGTTCAGTTTATTAGACATTTCTTGAAGTCTTTGATACCCAATTTTCAATGGATGCTGGCTAGTAATTTGTATTTATCTAAAGAGGAGTTGAGAAAAACAATTATACAAGTAGATGATATATTTAATCACAGTTATGATGTGAGTCGACAAAATATTGAATTGCCAGTATATTGTCACATGGAGCACTCTCACTGTTGGCAAACACAGGGTGACTCTGCACCGATAATTAGACCCGAGTCTAAACAGTCGGAATATCAAGTGCCACGAGCACCAGTCGTGCAGCAGGATACGCCAAGTCAAGGGTATTCACAGGCACATAGTAGTGGATCTTCGTCGGGATCTCCTCAACGTGGATGTCAGCAAAACGCAGCTGAACATTTAGAAAATTTGTCTACAATTGATAGTTTTAGTGTAGATAGGGCACCTTTTGTATCTGTTTTTATTAATGATGTAAGTTGCGAGGCGTTGGTGGATACTAGTGCTTCGGTTTCGATAATTTCTCGTTGTTTTGCAGAAAAGTTACATTAAAATTTGCGTATTGACGATTCCTTTGCGTACAGCGGACGGAACGCCAATAAATGTGCAGTCGTCCACCAAAGTGTCGTTGACATTTAATGGAAAGGATTATCAATCAAGGTTGCTGGTTGTAGAGGAACTTGAAGAATATCTAATTTTGGGCCAAGATATCTTGAAGAAATATGATTTCAAGTTGTCAAAATTAGAAATTGACAACAAAATTTCTTCTTCCAAGTCCATGACAGATATTGGGTTAAAGAAAGAAAAGTCTTCTTTGAAACCGATATCAAAAAGTTTAGATAAGTTCTTGCTAGATAGATCGGAATATGTAAACTCTTCGGTTTTGCCAGAAATAATAGATAAAGTTGACGTGAGTGATGAGATGTGGCAATTGCGTCAAGATTGTGATTTCAATAAAAATAATTATAAATATGCTTGACCGAAGTTAAATATAAAATATAATTCGGAAAGCGACATTTTTAAACCTGTTCGCGTAGGTAAAGTGGACAATTTACAAGGCAAGTTATTAAAACGAGCAGCCTCGATAGATTTGCATAAAGTATGTATAGGTAATGTGCAATCGCAAGAGAAGCGTATATTTGATAAGAAAGATAGGATTGCTTTGTTATCTAGGAGGTATGTTACGCGGAAGTTAGGGTAGTATATCGGTTGAGTATAATTAATTGTATGGTGAGAAGATTAGGTATAAATAGGAATAGATTGGGTAGGCAGGATCTACTGCATGCGAGTAGAATGAAAACGTTCTATAGAAAGTAATTTAATGTTTTCTTGGTTTCTACTAAGTTAATTAATCTTTTATATTTATTATTCATATGGAGCCACGATGACATTGTAAGGATTAATTTTGAGGGAACTTGTTATTTTCCGGCAATGCAGACTTTGAAGGACGGGAGGAGAAGATGACTGCCGATTTGGGTTAGATGGATATAACTTACTTTTTCTTTTTTTTATTTCATGGATATATTGTCCAGTGTGTGTTCATAGTTCGTGGTCACTCTCCCAGATGAACAAGAACTGTCTGCATTCAAAGAAAATATATTTATTTAATTATTAGAAATCCTTCATGTGGTATACCCTCATATCATATGTATGTTAGGAAATTGTCGTTGTTAGGGTTATATGTGTGTTTGTTCCTGTTTGTTTAAAGAAAGTGAGAAAAGTTGAGGGAACGTGGATAGCTGCAGGATGAGGACTAAGGCAGCTGGGAGATCAATATTGATGTAACCCAGTGATCATCCGATGGATGCTCAAGCCTGTGTTGTCGTTGTGGCAGCATGCACGTTGAAGACAATTTAGGGAAACAGTTAGGAAGTAGTGATGTTTTGAATTTTATTAGGATCAATCAGCCAGGCTAGGGTCGCTGAAATAAAGTGTTAGGCTTTAGTCAGTTTTCCTAATTAGCTAGGATAGCGAGTAATTATATTTTGATTTGTTTGATTAGGATGTGGTCATGGTCTGTCCTTTTAGATAGGTTTTTGGCAGACTAAAGCCATAGCCTCCTCGGTGGTTTACTTGTTGATAAGATAATAGCTTCCGAGCAGTGTGTGGGTAGCCTATAGTAAAGGCTGATCACTTATGTAAGTTGCCTATCATAGGTAGAGCACCAGCTAGGGATATTCACCCCTTCAGCTGTGAGGAAGAGGGATGTAGTTTAGGCTCTACTCTATGAGTAGAATCTCTGGCTGAATGAATATAGTTTTGTAATTAGAATGTGTTTTGAAAAATGAAATAAGAAGAGAACATCTTGATAGATTACG
This sequence comes from Hyposmocoma kahamanoa, assembly GCF_003589595.1. Lineage (NCBI taxonomy): Eukaryota > Metazoa > Arthropoda > Insecta > Lepidoptera > Cosmopterigidae > Hyposmocoma > Hyposmocoma kahamanoa. The sequence goes on along the minus strand of NW_020653853.1, from coordinate 11,414,112 downwards.
AAATGTAACCCAGCGCTGAAATTATGTGAAAAAGTACAATAAACCTGGTTTTGAAGATTATTCCAGTCAACCGTGACCATGGGACCTGTAAAGGGCCCGAAACGTCGGTTTGTTTGAAAAAACAAATATACGCGATTTAAATCCGGAAAAATAGTTTCATTCCTATATTCCAGTTTAAATTCATAAAAGTACCTCTCGCTACGCATCCCAAGCTACGCTCCAGTTACAGTACCTTGGTAGTATAAAAAAATCATCATGTGACAACAGTCGGCTTTAATCTGATGTATCTAGCATTTTTTAACAATATATAAATATAAGAAGAATGAGTCCTATGGTACAGTTAACTTGAATTGAGTTAGTAAAATGTACATTGAATTGTCGTGAAACACGCATAGCACTGCCAGTCAAGCAGGCTCACGAAAGTTATATTCATAGTTAAAGAAAAAAAGGGATGGTTATATTCCAGTTGAGTAAATATAGCGAATTCATAAAGTAATATCATACAAACCATTTGTACCAAAAACAGGTACTTTACAAGAATTACATGAACATATTATTTATCCTAAAAAAGTGCATATAATGTATACAGGCAGGTAAAGAAATAAAATAATTTGAAATAAGGAAAGGATGTAGTGTATGTGGATTGTCTATGATTTGTCTCGAGCGCCTACGTCACATGTCGGGTGTAGAAGTAGTCGACCGTGGCACGTGCTGGTGTAGGCGAGCCAAATACCAATACGCTATTACTTGTAGGAGCGGACACTACAGCATAATAGGTTAAGACAAAAACACTTACAAAGTCACGCGCACCGTCTCGGGCTTCAAATGGATTTTTTGTAAACATTCCTTTGGAACTGCTGTTATGATATTTTGTTATTGTTAATTTGATAATTTAGGGTAGTAAAAAAGTTATTACGTTGTACAATGTGGCTATTGTTGTTGAGTTACAGACGTTTAATTCAAGGTCTTAAAAATATGTAAATTGGTATTTTTATTACGTCTGTATTTTACTGAAAACTGATCTAGTGTTATTGTTTTTCTACACTATTTGTGAGAGTAAAGATGTTTTCTAACTTCAAAGTAAAAAAAACTATAAACATAACTTTTTTTCGAAGAACAAAGTAAGTAAGTAAGAAAAGTCAGCCATCTTTAAGTCATATTTTTCTTCAGTACGTCGGACGCTGTGACTTTGAATTAAATTCCTTAGTAATTTTTTTATGAAAGCCTATTGTTTTATTTATTTTCCTTTAAAACAAGGTCTATAGCTGATAATAGCACATAAACAACGTGTATTTCGATATTATTTTTAACTTACGAATATTTATATGTATAAAGGAGGTAAACTATTTTTTTCCTGGCCTAGTATTAAACTAGACATTTTATTTTATTACTTATTAAATATGCACAACCGATTGGGGAAACTTATACATACTACGAAAATATATAGTTTTCCATACCTATATCAACAAAAAATAACTTTAAATTCGGATGGACCAGCGGCAGTCCGCCATTTTGTTTTTGGCAAAAGTCGGTTTGACAAATTATAATCTGCTGGCAACTGAAGCAGTCGCTCCCTTGATGTAATAAAGTCACATTTGCAAAATAACAATTTTTCTGGGGATAATTTGAAAGATTCTACGAACGAAATTAGTCGGTTTTTTATGCTTAAATAGGAGAGTTATAAAATTTGTTTAATGTACTTCGTGTTCGTGTTATTTTTATGACTGTCGTGTGATAAAAGCCTTTTGACGTATGATCACAAGTGGTGTGTTGGTTTTGTTTCGTTCAATAAAGTTTGTAAATACAAAAAAAAAGTAGAAAAATTGAATGGAATAGTGGTTGACTTTGAATCTTTTGTAGTTCAAAATTCAAATACATGAAATTAATGCAACATTCAACAAAAACAAGACGTAACAAATATTAATAAGTAATTACATTTCTACGCCGGTTAGCGTAGGTAACATTGTGTTAATATATTATTACAATTAAGACATTATACTAATTACAATTAATTGTTAGGGTCGTATTCTTGAACTCTCCTCAATGCTCAAGTCAGGATTTGAGTATGGTTTAAAGCACTCGAAATCATACTCAAGTCCCTGCCATTAGGGTCGTATTTCCCGTGCAATCCTGACTTGAGCATTGAGTAGAGTTCTAGAATACGACCCTAACAATTAATTGTAATTAGTAAAATGTCTTAATTGTAATATATTATTAACGCAATGTTCTTATGTAAATTTAGGAAATAGGCACTGAAAAGTAAATAAAAGCGAACATAATAAACGGGCCCCGGAACGATCATAAAAGTACCTATGTCGGGATAAATTATGACGTTATAAGGTTTTGATGCGCCGTAAACTTTACTCAGCTATAAAAAATTCACAATAACTTCCTGTTAGTAGAAAAGCGTTTATGTTTAAATCATACAACTTTCGTTTTCATTGCTACAGATAGCTTTGTTTCTTGGTAACCAGTGTCTTTTGAGTCGACACGTTGTATACGGTGTGTAAGAAATAAGACAAATTCACTTCGAGTGTGTATTAGCATGTGCAAAAATTTTAGAGTAATACGTCAGTGCTACATACTTGATAATATTTTTTTTTCTTTTTTTTTAACAATATTATCCTCCCAAAATACTTACTGGGAATTCAATAATAATAATAATAATAACGCACACACTCGACATAGCCGCGCACTAGGGAAACCCTGTGACGCGGGTTTGGACACACAAATAGACAATTACAAATTACACCCAAACTCACGAGACAAATAAATTATACAGTGTTTATTTACATAAGCTTTAAGGACAAATAACATAGAATGGATAAGCCCTTCCCTCTGAAAATATTGTTCAGTAATATTCACCCCGCCCTATGTTGGTTTTGTTCTATTGAATAAGTATTAAATTAAATTTATCGATATACCAGTTGGTTACTTTAAAACAATTCAAGAGATTCATAATCACGTTAATAAGAAAACCGCAAAGGTTACGTCTTGTGGGGATAATCACTTTAACAGAGAGAATTATATACGGCTATTAGTGTTATTAGATCACCTTTATGGTTTTTAACTAGTTACAAGAATAACTTGTTTTGTAGAGGATGCTAAATTTGCTTTTTAGTAGGTATTGTATAAAAACTAACAAATATTTAGGCGGATCTTATATTTTAAATCTTTTTATTTGTATCAATTATATAAAATAAACAAGAATGAAGGTGCTTGTGTAAGAGCCTACGGCACACCGCAGGATGCGCTTCAATTATGTGAAAATAATATACTATTCATTAATATCATTTTACTTGGACTAATTTCACTTCCTATTAATAATTCCATATAATTCTCGTTTAATATAATATTCACATTTTATAAGGACATTTCAAATAAAGCATTTATTATATAACAATGCTTTTATATAATGTCATTTTAGATAATTTTTGCGTGGTATGTAAACACTTTTTATAATTATTAAGGTTAACCCCGACTCGCCGTGGTACTTGTCTGTTGGATTCTGGAGAGTAATTTAAGAGCTGGAGTTGCGGAGGGAGAGTCTGTTTTTCATAATATTGTTTACAATGCTGAATCTTCGATTCGACAAAATTATTATTGTTACACAATAAATTTCCTGGTAGTTAAAAAGAATACAAATGTATTTTACGTAGTTGAAATTCATTTGCATTTACATGGGTACGCCCCCATTCAGTATATTCTAATAAAAAATAGTTGATATTTTAAAGTAAATTATTAAAATATTCTAAAAGTTAAGGAAGCTCCATGAAATTCTATTACAATTTGTTTCAGGACTACAGTCAGCTGTACTACTTAAATAACAAGATATGGCAAAATTTAATTAAGTAGATACTATTAGAATAAAGAATAAAGCAGTATGTACTATTTTACCCTGACAAGAGATTGTTGCTTAGTGATAAAGCCACCTATTGTTAAATATAATTTGTCCTTCGTTTGTCCTTGTAATATTATTATCCTAGAGTGTGATTATGAGCTTTGGTATTATGTAATAAACTAAAATTGGAACTCAAATCATATTTATTTCATAGGTAAGCTAATTAGACTTGAAATTATCGTTTTAAACTCTACTGCTTATTCGTAAGGCAGAATAATAATGAACAAGAAACTCTACGAGGTTGCTTCTTGTAAATATACATTCAAATATATTTATCATCTACAATATCAAACATCTTAGATCTAGACTGCAAGAGCTAAACGGGTCACTACCACTGATTTTTTTCAGTAAGTATATCAAACTGCCGCTGTTAAATCAATCATACCGTAACAATCTTTGAAAAAAGCGACGCCAGAAGCTGAGACGCTTCCGTGATTCACAAAGGAGTATCCTATATAACGACACTCGTACTCTTACACTACAAGTTAAAATATTAAATATTAATCATATTTATTATTTAACTGGAACTGGAGGGCCAGATTCAATAAAGAGATCGAAGAGCTAGTATCTGAGATGAACGTAATCGGGGAAGTAAAATCCGCCCCACTTCGCTGGCTGATTGATTACTTTCTCACTGGTTTCTACGGCCTGTAGTAGGACTGAGAGGACGTTACAGCGTACAATGCGTCGTATAATGAGACTCAGGTCAATGTCTATGTGAGAAGCAGAAAGTATGCCTTCGTATCGTCGCCTTATTCGTATCCCACTGCTCTGGGCACTAGCGTTCCCTAAAAAAGGGTCTACACCATAGTTTTCCAAAGTGATCCCTACCGCCCAGTGGACGCTGAAGAGTCCTGGGTAGGGGCCTCGGAAGCAATGGGGGGTTGATGCTGTCCAGGGGGTGCGGTAGCATTTGTAAAAACAAAAAACCTGAATTATCTATATAACCTACACTACAGTTTTTTCTTTGTGATTTTTTGTGTCAAGTTAATATAAAAAATACGTGTTTTCAGCAAGGACTTGAATATTGGACTGGACCGCGTACTAATCAAACGAACCGAGTGAGAGGCTTCAAAATATTAATGCGTCTTTTTCTAATAGTTCATTCATGTTTCAGCCAGCCATATTGTTTTTAACTTTTTAATTTTTACAGAAAATGTGGCCGCTTATGGATGACCAAAAGGACTAATACTATTTCATAATACAAATTAGTATACTTATTTGATATTCTTCTTCATAATAGAAGGTTTCATTGTTGATATTTTTTTTTTTTGTATTATTACAGCAAAAGCATATTACCTTTAAGCTAATTTTATTTAGCGTTGGCAACTTGTTACACAAGGACAGACCACTACTTCGAGCTATCTCACGTTGCTCGGTTTTGTAATATTGGTATATCGAATTGCGCGATCCAGTTTATGAAGTATATAAATCCATGGTGTTCAGTTAATTTTTGTGGTGGTAGGCGTTGATTTTTTTTTATTTTGCATAAGTGGGCGGTGAGCCGAAAAGTGGGAACTTATGGTCTAGACCATAGTCCACCAAGCATGTTCGGCATACAGGTTTCATCAAGATGTTTGCCATTGTGGTTTATTTAACGCAAAATTTACGCATTTTCACATAGTTTACTGACTTATTTTGAAGCGAAACATACAAAACTCTTGTTTAAATATATTATTACAATAACATATTAAAAGAGGTATAATTTAACTAATTAAAATGCTAACCACAAACATATCATATTATGTTTATCAGTCCTGAAAAAACCACATAGAAATCACATACGAGGTATTCACTCTAAAACGACAATATATAATTTATATGATAATAATAATAAAGTGCCAGACAATCAAACCAATTACCTTGGTATCAAACTAGGGAATTCTGAGTACTATGAGTACCAGAGAACCTGCTACCCGAAGTAGAACCAAGTTAGAAAAGTTGATTTAATTGTAACGGTATTCGAACCCGGGATCTCATCATCAAACGTCCACAGTACAATGACCCAAGCCATCGAAGTCGATAAATATATAACAAAAAAAAATTACGCGAATCCGAATTCATCCCCAAGTTTTCCACCATTAGAGGTGGAATATTTTCTTCAAATTTAAATGAAACCAATACTGAGGTAATCTCTTTACAACACGAAAAGAATCAACAAAATCGGTTTACAAATTAGGGATTAAAATGAGAGTTATCACGTAACATATATAACAAAAAATACGGTCAAATTGAGAATCTCCTTTTTTTGAGTCGGTTAAAAAGTGATACAATTTTAGGTCGTTGGTTTTTCGTTAGAAGTACATTTATTTGAAATAAATTTTGTGGTTTCTATTATGACATCCAAACAATGATTTAGTTATGTTTGATAATTAAGTAGGTATCGCCATTGCGGTCAAACGGATGGTTAAATATTTCCTTTTTACAATAGGTATTTTTATTTTAACTGCCTCTGTGGTCGAACGGTTACCACGCTGGACTGCCACCCAAAGGTCCCGGGCCGGGAGATATATGTATATGGCTTACATTTATTTTTGCCGTGAGTTTGGGTGTAATTTGTGGTTGTCTATGTATGGTTCATGGCACCCGCGACACAGGTTTTCCCTAGTGCGGGACTATGTGTTGCGTTATTATTATAATAATTATTATATATTTTTATAGTGTTATATTTAATTACTTTTAAACCGTAGAGGACATTAATTTCACTGCCTCCTAAGACACAGACTGTAATTTAGTTTGAGCCAAAGTCTCTTACATTTTTTACGTCTTTCTGCTCGTTTGTTTTATTCTGTAACTACATTTTTAATGAGTACATTAATTTGCTTCTCTGTACTATATAATTAAAAGGCCAATGTGTGTTTTTTTAAATAAATATATATTAATTTTTTATGATACCAAGTGACAGGATGAGCAAGCCGTGCGCCTGGTAATAAGCGACATATCTGTCCATAATAGTTGCAGTGATACTAAGCGCTTTAAACCACAAAGACATGAGAGTCACTGCTACGCGCCCGTCACCGCGAGACAAGTTTCCTAGTCCCATGTGCCTATAATTTCATCAGCACCCTTACCCTTCAAAACAGGAACGCAGTAATGCCCACATTACTTCGAGTACGTAAGGTGGCAATACTTCCCTGGGCGAACTCTTTCAGAAGGAGGTCTGCGGGTTGGGGACTTCACACTTTTTCCGAGGGATGTGAATTTTTGTGGTAAATATTGAGTTCTTAGGTTATCACGATTGTTACTCATAGGAAATGAAACTATTTTTCCGGATTTAAATCGCGTATTTTCAGTCAACCGTGACCATGGGACCTGTAAAGGGCCCGAAACGTCGGTTTGTTTGAAAAAACAAATATACGCGATTTAAATCCAGAAAAATAGTTTTATTTCCAATCATTTTCTTTCATCAATCATCATATGAATGATGATTAATTATGCGGGTATTTTATTATATTACTTTGAGAGTAATTAACACCCCTAAATTCCGTGTTTGACGACCCAATATTTAGATTTACCGAAAAAATGCACCTCTCATAGAATCTTCGGGAGACATGTTGTTTCTAAACTATGCGTTGTCATAAACTACCTACAACAACTTAAGAAAAGTAAAGTTTTCTAAATAACCCTGTCAGGAGTTCAACACATATTGTCTGCGTTACGTGATAAGACTAACTTAAATAAACATAACTAAATTAAGTAAATACGTTTTAGAACATGCGTCAAGTACTCAAGTTACAATAGTCTTGTAACCCTTAATCCGGCCTTAACGTAAAATAGTAAATCAAGGCAGCTAATCACGTCTCTTATCACCGCTTAAAGATGCACACTTAATACCTGTTACCTGTTTTTGGTAGCATAATCGGAAGATCGTTTTTTTTTAATAGTCTATTTTTCATTGCATTTAGAAATTTTTTAATTTACACTACAAGAATTTATTAACTTTAAAACGAAAAGTTCATTTTAATGAGATCAACATTTAAAACTAAATTTTCTGTTAACATGAGCTGAGTAGTTGAAATTTTAATAAATGTAATTTAAAAATAAATCGGTTCTTGGGGGTCTGCAGACCACCTCCACGGTTCGTTTTTTTATTTTTGAGTATCGATTATTTGGAATTGCTAAATTTGATTATTTATTGCAATTCATTCAACGACCTGCATTTAATTTACTTTTACTTTTGCTCTTGGTACTTACACCAGACAAGACGATTATTGCGAAACCTATTTCTTTATCATAATTGTCTTTTTAAAATTAACATTATAACATCAAAAGCGTCTTTTATTTCTAGCGACAAACAAATTTGTACACTTTTGTGTAGCTACATTTTCTATTTCGTGGTAAATTTCAAATTAAATTTCGCACATAAAGCCCGGATTCGAACCCACGGCCTCTGCTTGAGAAGCAGTAGATCGAATGATTAGGCTACCATGGCTTTATTTAACTATTTTTTTTTATAATATCAAGTGACGGGACGAACAAGTCGTGCGCCTGATGATAAGCTATGCTAATGTTAAGCCTATCCATAACAGTGCCACTCATGAGCTTTAAATCGCAAAGATCTGAGGGTCACTGCCGCTGTGCCCGTCAGCCTGTGACATAAGTTGACAAGTCCCATGTGCCTGTGATTTCGCCGGCACCCTTATTACCCTTCAAAGACGGAACACAGTTAAGTTGACATTACTGCTTGGCGACAGAAATAGGTAAGGTGGCAGTAACCAGATTAATCCCTGTACAAAGTAGTGTACACGTCACAGATTCTAACAGAAATCGAATTCGGGACCTCGTCGTTAGTGTAAATAGTCGGTCCGTCATAAAAAATAAAAAGAACTCGCCACCTTTTACAAATCGACACCAGCATTAACAGAACACACTACACTATACTCGGATTTTGTCGATTTAGAGTTGTTAATGCCTAATTATTCAACTTAAATAATATAAAAAGTAATAATCATTTATTTTATAAACTATTATGAATAATTTTTGTTTGAATTAAAAATTTATCGCAAATTTCTTTTTTATAGGCTCTGGTGAAAAGTTGCAATTTTTGAGTTAGCATAGTGTTAATTGCTAAAAAAGAAGAAATTAACAACTCAAGCAATGTGACTTACGTAAGACAACGCGCGGTGAAAGTTTCTTTTTGTGACATAAATATGTATATATTTTCCTCAAGTTTAACACTAAGGCAAATAAATAATTTATTTCAACATAATCAAACAAATGAGTGGAGAAGTTAAAGTTTCAATTATATGCGATGGAGCCTTCATCTTGTGCAAGTAGGTAATGAAGATTTAATGAGTATTGCTGCGTAGAAATTTTATACATATTGTTACATTCCCCTTTATCTAATAGAATTTGGTATATAAATAAAGATGTAAATAACACTGCCCTCATAAATCACGTTGCAGTCTGCGACAATACTTTACAAGTGTTTTGGAAGTTTTATCATCTATTTCCGTACATTGACCTCGTTTCAGTCGGGGTTAAGTTATTGGATAAGTTAAGTTTACATAATATATTAATTTTGTAGAATTCAGTTCAGTTTGCTCATAAATATTTTAAAGAAAAAGCTAAAACGAAGACTTAATAAGGGGTGAAATATTACGCGGATTCACGAACGTGACGCCGTATAATCGTGAATTTTATAACATTTAATTTTATTCATAAAGTTGTGGTGTTTTATCAGATTTTTCTTAACGAACTTTTAGGCGTAAAAGCAGTTAATGTCGCATTCGTGACCTGTTTAACGTTTAACGGAAGATGTATTTAATTGCCGCAACTGAGACTGAAATTTGTAAAACGACTTTGTCTTCGTCTAAGCACAAATGGCGAGCTAAGCAAGATTTTCGAATAGACAAAAATTTTAAGCAACTTTAAGTTTTGAAAAGAAATTTTAAAATTCGTTTTGTAAATACAAGTTTTAGTAGCAGTTGAGCTTCTTGTGAAAGAGTTTGTCCAGGGAAGTATTGCCACTTTACCTATTTCTGCTGCCAAGTAGCAATGTGAGCATTACTGCGTTCCGGTTTCAAAGGTTAGCGGTGCTGGTGAAATTACAGGCACATGAGACTTGTCAACTTACGTCTCAGGGTATCGGGCTCAGTTGCAGTGCCCCGCATATCTTTGTGATTTAAAGCTCTGAGTGGCACTACGTACGTACGACTTTTACAAGAATTTGCCGAACTTGCCATTTTTGTTTAGTCGAAGTCAAAGTACGGGTATGAATCTCAGCCTAAGTATCTAGCTATAGGCTACTTAGGGTCGTATTCCAGAACTCTACTCAATACTCAAGTCAGGACTTGAGTATTGCAGTGAGCACTGAAAATCATACTCAAGTCCTTGCCATTAGGGTCGTATTTCCAGTGCTTGAAATCATACTCAAGTCTGCTCAAATGCTGACTTGAGCATTGAGTAGAGTTTTAGAATACGACCCTAAATATCAATTGATCGATTAACATTTTAAAACTACATTTAAGCATACGATTTCAAAGAAACATAAGAAATAAAAAAATACAGCATGTAAATTTAATAAAGAGCGTAACACCTGAAGGTGATTGCACGTATTAATTCCAACAACTTTTATTACGGGGGTTCCTTTGTAATTCATGGAATCAACCCTCTTCGAATATAACGCTATGAAGTTAACACCTGTATTGCAGTTACAATATTCGTACTTCTACGAGAGTTATAGATGTAATACTAGTACCTATATGAAAATTATATCTATTCTAATTTGTAGGCTTTCTAATTTCCCATGAATGGCAGGTATTTAGGTCATGAACGAAATGTAAACAAAACGGTTTGGTTGAAGATGTATTAATAGTCTATGGTTGCATAATACTGTACGGAAAAAAACATTCAGTTCATTCACTTAAAATTTTTGTAATAGTTAGTAAATCTAAAATTTTAATCACAATCGAAAGAGTATCTAATGTAAGTATTTGAAGGATAATTTAAAATTAAGATTTCGGAAATTTTAAATATTCTTTTAGGTTATGTAATGAAAACCGCTAGCTCACCCGGGACACTCCATACAACGATCGAAAATCATTTATCTACTACTACTACATACAACTAGGCGCTATCTGCACACGCGCACATATGTGCGTGAAATAGCAGGGTTACCCATCACTTTCTTGCACTATTACGTTACGTGATCAGAGCGGCAACATAGCGAAAATGCTAACGCGCATCTATTATCTATGATTCTATTAATAGAATCCAGAATCCTAATAATTACACATGTCTATTATGTATTTATATCAATATAATATCATATTTTTCTTTAACTTAATTAGTACTAGAGTAATGTTGAAGTTTTATTTAAAACAATATATTAAAAGCACTTGAAATGTTATATTTTGGACATGTACTTTTAAATAAGGTAACCAAGGTATTTGAAATTGCGTGTCCAAGTTGATCATCATTACTTAGTTAATAATTAGGATATTCGCTACTTACGTAATATTTATCGGCAATATGAATTAATATTTTTTTTTTTAACGCACACACTCATCATAGCCCCGCACTAGGGAAACCCTGTGTCGCGGGTGCCATGGACACATACATAGACATACACAAATTACACCCAAACTCACGAGAGAAATAAATGTAGGCCATACAAATATTTCTCCCGGCCCGGGAATCGAACCTAGGACCTCTGCGTGGCAGTCCGGCATGGTAACCGTTCGGCCACGGAAGCAGTTTAGTCGAGACAGTTTAATTCGAGAACCCTTGTCTACTAGCTCACGAAGTCATGGCGCTCATTATATTGATATAATAAATCTGTATTTTTATACATACATATATTACTCTGCAGTAAATAAATGAAGAAAATGAGTCTCAGACATAAGTTTTTTTACTTACCTACTTCGTTTCATCTTTCGGAAAATGATGATAAACAGCCATACACAGCACAATTCACGACTATTATAAATAGTAACGTAAAATGATGTTTTATATTAACGTACAAGTTTCGTTATGAATAAATGAAAATTATATTCAAATATCAAAGCCGTCTTCGCGTGAAAACGGCACGCCGGCAGTCTTGTTGTCGTTCAGTCAATGTGACAGGCAATATGCGGGGCGTGGTGCAGTATCTAAAGCCAGAGAGGGGCGGAGAGTGTCCGTTCTCTTTACTTTTGTTCTCTGACGCTAGTATGACTCAATTAAATAAATCGATTCATTCAATTAATTAATTGATTTGTAATTGGCAGTAAAATTGGCCATCATTAAACTGTCTATGGTCGGATCAGTGATTTGTTTGTTTACTTTTTGTTTAAAAGGGATTGAAACGAAGTATATTCCTCCTACGTAATCTATCGTAACCCACAAAAATGGGTAATTTTTTTCATAAATCACTTTATTTTTGTGTAGGTATCTTATGCTCAGTAGTAAACTTACAAAGCATGAAAAATAATGCTTATTTGTCAAATTCCATTGCAATATCTTGAAAATCTATTAATACGTCTCCTCCAAAGTTGTGAATATGGGCTTACGATTCTTTCAGGGATCAATGTATTTTTTTTTCATTTATTACAAATAAAAATCACACAAAAAATGTTTTAATACAACGTAACATAAACTATGTCGTTTTCCTGTACATTGATAAGTTCGTCGGCGGTAATCTGGCTGCGCTTGTGTCTATTCGGGTAGTACGTATGTACGTTTGTGTGTGTAAACGGCTCGGTCGTGTATATGGTGTGTATGGTATGGTGAGGATGGTGCACGAAAGGGTGTATAAGTAGACAAATTGTTAGCTTGTATATGGATGCGACTGTGCGAATGAAACCGGTTAATAAATTACATAGTGTGTTCTTTTTCTATTGAGTTAGTTTCCATATTTTATTTATATTATTTAATATTTATACAAGTCAATCAATTAATAAATAATAGATATGTATTATATTATTTGCACACATATAATTATATCATAACGATAATTGCCATTTCATTTTATTTTATTTTTTCAAGAGAATATTCTTTTACATTTTTTTAAATATTTTGGCGGTTAGTTTCTGGTTTCAGAGTAATTGGTAAGTCATTAATTAAGGAGGTTGGGTTTTTCCGTGTGAGCTGTTAACTTTAGATCCGTCAGTAATCTATTTTGAGAGGAACTTATGTACAAAAGTTCTGTTTTGCTTGCATTTAGGACAAGACTTTAAGTAGACTTTTGTAGTAGTTCAAGCGCGGATTTGTTATTAGTATCAGTAGTTAGAAGACAGGTGTCGGCTGCAAATCGAAATATTTCGCACTTTGAATCAGATTTGGTAGACTATTAACGTAGATCAAATAGTGCAATGGTCCTAGTACAGAACCTTGTGCTGTCTCATCAGTAACCGTCACTTGATTACTGAGATTCGCCAATTTGGTATAGTAGAACGATTATGGAGACAGTGTCCTTGCACCAATTTGGCAAAGAACTTGTGATACCGCAGTCATCTAAGGTACCTTTATAACACGAGTAAGATATCGTGTTATAAAGGTCAAAAGCTTTGCTATAATCTATAAATACTATGAGTGTATGCTTCCTACTATCTAAATGTTTGTATATTATGTCTGTAAACGCAGAATGTAGCTGAGTTGTATTTTTGCTTTTTTGGAACCCGTATTGCTTATTGGAGAAGATTTGGTTATCGTGGTAAAATGTATGAATCTGATTACAAATGAATTTGTCTATTATTATTATTTTATCGTGGCTACAATCGTGACCGGTCTATAATTTTCGCACCTTTTTTTACTGCCTTTTTTATGTATTGGTCGTATAATAATAGTTTTGAGCTCTGTCGGGAATCATCCCTTTCTTCAGAAGCGTTCATTAATTTAGAGATTGTAAGCGTTGTTTTATAATATAGTCATTTGATGTCTATAGCTCTTATAAGGTCTGTACCCCAGGTATATATATATAAGAGCCCTTATAAAGCTAAATACAAAAAGCTCCAGACCTTTTTTGTATTTAGAGTTTAATTTAATAATGTGTATTGTTGCCTTCCTAAAGCAAATTGAAATGTTTGCAGGTTTTTTGTACAAGTTTTTATTTAGGATAAGTTTGTTACAGTATGGTATAATGTTTTTAACATTATTTATAAAAGTTGGCGAAAATTTGTCAGCAAAATCTTTTATTATTAAGGATTGTTTTTTATTACTTTTATAATTATACTATATGTATATTGTGGATTTTACACGTCCATGTACTTCGTTTAGTATGTTCCACAAATTTTTAGAGATGTACTCATGGCGAGAAATTTAAACGGAGTTAATTCGTATGAATAGAATAAATGTGTATCAAGTACTAACTTTAAAACGATAACCCAAATGAACTATACACCTTTAACCCCGGATTGACGCATATACTTACAGGCTAGTTAGTTGCTACTAGAGTTCTTTGTAAATGAGTACGTCCAGGGTAGTACTGCCGCCTTACTTATTTCTGCCGCCAAGCAGTAATGTGTGCATTGCTGCATTTCGGTTTTAGAGGATACGGGTGCTAGTGAAATTACAGGCACATGGGACTTATATCTCACAGTGACGGGCGCAGTAGCAGAGCCTCTAAGATCTTTGTGATTGAAAGCTCTGCGTGGCCCTGCAATTGTTATGTACAGATTTGTTCGTGCCGTCATTTAGTATCTTGCAAAAATACTCAAAGGTCTACACCATAGTCCAAATTTTGACGCAATATGTTTTGATACTTCAATGAATTTCCTGTCCTCAAGGAACATTGAAACTTCTACGATAAGAAGTTTTCCTCACGTTGTTTTCTTACCCCACTTGTTTAAGTCTTAATTAGTAGGTAATTCGCTAGGCGACCACCAATTACCTTTAAGTTAGTGAGTAAATAATTTACACAGTTCGCCCCTACTAAGTAAGGCCCTGGGAAGGATCAACACGGACAGAGAGAGCGAGGCTTTGGGTAAACCAATCACTCACGTGCAAAGAAATAAAACTAGAAAGAAAATTAAAGGAGAACTCCTTATAGACACAAACACAAGTGAGATTCAATTAAAAATATTTAGTATGCTCAAGGCCAGCCGGATCGAAGGAATTTTTCTAAGTCTTCGATCTTTCTATTAATAATTATAACAAAGTAGGTACTGAAGTAATTTCATAAAAAATAATTGGATATCATGGTAATAACATGTCGTGATATTTAATAAACTTAATATTACAAAATAAAGCCAAAATTCGCGACTCTTTCGTTGTGAAAAGTTGTGAGATCTTATGTAGAGGAAAACCTGGCGTTTACTTTGTCCTTGACTTTCATTGAACTATAACTTAATTACTATATTAATAAAAATAATGTGTCACATAAGAAAAATCACTCTAGACTTCACAACTTATTGCAGCCAAAATGTCGTGAGGCTTAGCTCAATTTTTTTTTATTTATCTCGTTGTTAAATTTGTATTGAATTGATATTTAATTATTTTTTGTGAAATTACTCCACTAATTTGTTATAATTGTTAATACAAGGAATAAGAAAAAGAAACACTTGGAAAAGAATCCTTCGATCCAGCCGGATTCGAAGCGACGTCTTCTAGCAAACCTTGCCAGACGCTATGCCAACTAAGCCACGGAACGAACCAGCGGATCTAACGAATTTTTCTATGTGCTTGTTGTCGGATCTTGGTATTTGGTTTTCAACGACTTTTTAGCCGTAGCGCCATCTATGAGAAATCTATGAAAGTATTTCGTCACCCAGTTATATTTATAGTTACATTTATCTCGTTGTTTTCAATAGGCTATTTGAAATTTATTGGCCTGAGGCATATTGCGTTGTTAATAGCTTCTATTGAGATTTGAATTCAAAGTCTATTTGTATACTATTTATAAACAAAATACTATTTTTAGAATTGATACATTTCAGGGTTTATAGAAATTTGATACAATGGAACAATTTTAAGTCCTTTCACGTTTTAACTTTTTGGAAAATGATCGACCGAAAATAGTCGGGATTTTTATAATTTAATTTTGTAGTGGTAAAGAGTGAAATACGATGCGAAAAAAAAAAGACCATGAAGACATTATATGGGATTCAACAAAAACGTTCAACTCTATTTCATGTGATTAGTTATGAATATGACAGGCAAAACCAATTGCCTGGTCTCAACTAGGGATTTTTTACGATAACAAGCGACACGCCTATCCATATCGGTTGCAGTGCCACTGAGTGCTTAAGTCACAATCAGATCTGATGGGTACTGCCATTGCGCCTGTTACCTTGGGATATAAGTTGACAAGTCTTATGTCTCTAGAATTTCACACTTACCTTACTGTATGAGTACCAGATCAACGGAATTTGCTGTGGGGCACTTTTCAGAACTTTTACACTATAATCAATTTAGAAAAGTTTATATCCAAAATTGGTGCTACTGGAAATCGTAGGCGCAACCTCCTCATCTAGGGCCCAAGGTGCAACTCGTTGGGCCACGGGGGTAAAAATTCAAGCAAAAGCGCTCGGTGTTATTGGGTATTTGGAGAGGGAATATATATATTTTTTTTTCATTTGTCTAATTTTTTTTATGTTGATTCTCGTGCTCACCGCTTGAGATATGATGATTTTGAGTAAGTCTTGAATAAATCTTAAGGAATAAGTCCACTTTGTATGCAAATGGGCATACAATATTAACATCACAATAAATTACAATTGTGAACAAGTACTCGCAACAGTCACAATTAAAATAATGGAACATAATGTAATAAAAACAGCCTTAAAATAAATTTATAATAACATATGAAAAAAAAAATCGACAAATTCAAAGCCAAAATGCGAAAAGTTGAAGTGGTAAATTGCTCATGCTCTAATACTCTTTTCAAAGTTTTCAAATTTTTACTTGGCTACCCATGTGTAACATTATGACTTATGTTTGTCAACTTTACACCACTTATCAGAATCTTTTTCCTCATACTTAACGTTTTTGTAAGTGGAAGGATATATATTTTTGGTAAAATTACACTATTTTATATAGAATGCGGTGTTCCGTTCAGAACTCTATTACGATGGCAACCTAGTGGAGAACGTTTGTTTCTCAATTGAGCGTATACCGTTCAAATCCCTATGGCGGACTCTACGTACATTCCTGAACGTTCATTAGCAAAATACTACTCATCACTGATTTTGTCAGGAATTATTTGATAATGAACCTATTCACTATTTGTTGTCAATGAAATAATAAGGTCAGTTGATTACAATTAATTCGTTCATATCGTATCCAGTTTTTACAGTAATTACTTCGAAAGATGGATCAGGCATTTCAAATGTAACGCGCCAACTTCAAAGAGAACGGTCGCGCTTGTTCACTTTCCTAGTAACTCAGGCGAATAACCCATCTTGTCAATACCGCGCTCTTTTTATAAAAAATTACCATTCACTTCACTCATTATTTTCAAATTATGGCAAACCTGCCAACGGTCATCATGTCATAAGACCAAATTAGATGACTAATTAAACTGAACACATTCAAACGACACTAGTACCACCTCCTTTGCGACCATACTCAATTTGAACCGTCACATTGACGTGATATATTTAAACAAAGTAACCATGACAAGTAATGTGATTCGTAGGTATCTTAGTAAATCGTTTCTCTAATAATTAGAAAATAACACGTAACAATATTAGTTATGATTATCCCTTTGCAAAGCACATCACGTAAACAACAAATCGACCTTCGTTACACCACGTTTGAAGTGACAACTAGCTCCAAAATGTAAATTACATTTGTTTTTTTAAATAAACCAACGCCCAAAAGGCCCGAATTTTATTAAATTAAAGTCTACATACTTCATTTTAGTAAAGGATAGAGAATAGACCCTGAAAATAGTTTCATTTCCAAAGATTTTAGTAATTAATAATTTTCCAACAGACAAGACAACATCTTTAAGAAAGTTGAACATGAATATTCACTTCATTTCGTCATGATTAATGATGTCACACGTGTTCACGACCTAAATTGACATTCGCGACTTGTGATTTGATGCTTAATTAATGAGATTATTTTTGGTTTATTTATTCAAACAAAATAGTACGTATATCCATCGACAAAGGGGCTAAAATCAACTAGAGTAGATAAGCTCGGATTTAGACAATGAAGGCAACACCGAACAATGGCATTGTTGTATCAATGTTCGACAGATTACATTAAATATAAACGAGACGTTCCGTAATTGAGTATGATTTATTCCGCATCTTTGGTGTAATAAAGCAATATCACCAAAAGTGACGTTTTCACGAGAGAGATTTAAAGATTGTATACGAATAAAATTATTCAAACACTTTTTATGCTTAAATGGAGATACCAAGTGACGGGATAAACAAGTCGTGTGTCTGGTGGTTATTGACACGCCTGTCTATGTATAACAATTGCGTTCAGGGCTTTATATCGTAAAGATATGAGGGGCACTGACACTGTGCCCGTCACTTTCAGACATAAATCGTCAGATAGTTATGTCCCAGTGCCTGTAATTTCACCAGCATCCTTACCCTTCAAAATGCTCATATTACTGCTTGGCGGCAGAAATAGGTAAGGTGGCAGTACTTTCCTGGACGAACTCTTTCACAAGGAGCTGTACTGCTATTAAACAAAAAATAAGAAATGAATTATAAGTTCGTATTATTTTTATGACTTTCATGTTATTAAAGCAATTTTGCATAATAATTTTATGAGTCTTTATTCTACCATCTTTTTGTATAAAAATACAAAAGACGGTGTAATAACGGTTTCGTGACTCAGATATTTTACGTTGTTAGCTGGTGCCCTTCAATTCTCTTAAATAAACTGTACCTGACTATGCTTTTGTGGAGCCAAAAAAGAAACATAACAATAAAAGATAGCGATGTAACAATGCTTCTTCTGGTTCTATTATTCTAGTGTACTACTTACTGAGTTTGGAGCATTGAGAATCCAGGCTCGAATGCGCTGGAGAAGTTTATTGTTAGGGTATTCACAGTCTGTTGAAATACCGCTACAAGTATTTGAATCGAGATTATATTGGCTGCATCCTTGGCCTAGTGTGTAGGTTTATCCATGACGTGCTCGCAGACTTGTTTACGCGACGGTGTTTGACATCATCGTTATCTGCCCAGGATGCTGCGAGAGGCCATTGAAATTAAAAAACATCCTAATTTCAACAGGGAAGATGGTTTCTCCGTACCACCTGTTTGGGATCCAGTATTTCCTCTAATGAAAAATCCCAAATAGACATAAGACTGCAGTACTAAATAATATGTTTTAGTTTATTATAATTTATATTATTAATTAATAATAATTTGAACTTAATAAAAATTCATTCAATAAAATAATTTGTAAAACTGAATGTAGCGCAAATTAGAATGTTTCTTTGTAAAATTAAAAATAAGGTATTTAATTGATAACTATTGTAACTATAGTGAAAAAATAGGGTGGTTTGCATCAATATTAGACATAACTGGCTGAAGACTGTACCACCTTTTTTTTTTACCCGGAGAAATGCGTTACGCATACCACTGCGCCCGGGGAGACGCGGGGATATGTGGGTCTCTTTTCCAGAAAGGAAGCCTACCCACTAAAACTTCGGGGTGTTCCAACCAGCCGCTTAGTGGGGGTTATGGTACCGGTTACCTTTTACCCACGACCCCCAAAGAGCAGACGTTCGCGGCCTTAGTTTGGCGCGCGAACCCTCTCAAGTGGCCCTTACCACTGGTGCACCTGGGGGCGGCTTCCTGGAACACGTGGAAGTCGCTCTACCCTCTTGGAACTGAATGTTTCGGGCGACGAGTAATCCCTGACTCGTCACTCGAGTCCCATTACGGCGGGAAAAGGCGCATTTCCGCGCGGCGCCTCTGCCCTGTCCTCTTCTGCCGGCGGGGATTAGCGAGGACGTCATCCTCTCTAATCCGCTCCGCCGTCTCCTTCCGTGTTATTACAACCTCACAGAAGGAGCTCACCGCCTCCCACGACCTCTCGCTTCCGACCATAGACTTGACTACTGCCGGTAATGAGAGATCGTGTCCCACCACGGCGACCATTGCCGCCCGCTCCTCTGTCCACTCTGGGCATTCCGCCAACGTGTGCTGCGCCGTATCTTTGGCGCAGCCACACTGATGGCAGACAGGGGTCGGCTCTCTCCCAGCGATCTTGTACAGGTCTCCCGAAGCATCCATGCCCCGAGAGCACCTGTACCAGTCGACAGGTGAGCGGCCCCTTCCGCTCCTCCACCCATTCCTTAAGTATTGGCCGCACTGCCTCTACCGTACGGACGCCAGCAGTCGGGTCCTCCAGCCGTGTTTGCCATTTTCGGAATAGCTCCCGCCTCGCGTTCAGTCTCCACCTGTGAACGTCTTCGGGGTACAGGTCTGCCCTTTCCCTCCTGGCGTCAGCCCTATGGGTGTATACGGCCTTTAAGACCGCCTCTAGGTCCCATGGGGGTTTCCCGCGAGGACGCACGCTGCCACGTAAGACACGATGCGATACGCCCTCGCCACTCTGAAAGACTGTACGACCTGAGTCAACCGTGACCATGGGACCTGTAAAGGGCCCGAAACGTCCGTTTGTTTGAAAAAACAAATATATGCGATTTAAATCCGGAAAAATAGTTTCATTTCCTATGTGTAACAATCACGAAAACCTAAGAACTCAATAAGTATTTGACTAAAGTACTTGTGTTATGGAAATCGGAAACAACGTCGGTGCCACAAACCGCTAGACCCCAGACAATATAGGAAAGTTAGAGATGTTAGTTTTTTCTACATTGATCCAGCCGAGGATCGAACCCAAGACCTTAGAGATGGCGATACCATGAAAACAGGTGTGCAAGCGATCGAGTCGATCATGAAGGTCGTCAAATTTACTAAAAAAACTTATTTTAAAGAAAAAATGTTGTTGTTAATATTTAGAACTATCAAGGCAACAAAGATTTAAATTCTATTTAGTGAAACATTTATTAAATTGATATTTAACTATTTTTGTGAAATTACTCCACTAGTTTGTTATAATTATTAATACAAAGATCGAACACTTAAAAAAATTCCCTCGATGCGGCCGGATTCGAATCGACGTTTCCTAGCAAACCGTGCCAGACGCTATGCCAACTAAGCTACGGAACGAACCAGCGGACCTCATGAAATTTTCTATGTGCTTGTTGTTTGTTGAATCTTTGTATTTGGTTTTCAACTACTTTTTAGCCTTAGCGCCATCTATGAGAAACCTATGAAAATATTTCATCAAACAAGTTAGATACCTTTACAGCTACCAGCCCTGGCTAGCGATGTCGCTATTAATTGTAGTTAAATGTTTATTGAATTGATATTCAATTATTTTTGTGAAACTACTTCACTACTTTGTTTTAATTATTAATACATAGATTGAATACTTCGAAAAAAATCATTCGTTCCGGCGGGATTCGAACCGACGTCTCCTAGCAAATAGTGCCCGACGCTCTGCCAACTAAGCCACGAAACGAACTAGTTCTATTTAATTTGAAAATGTTATTCTATTCATAGTAATAAATAATTTATTTGTTTCAACGAATAAATAAATAATATAAAATACCTACATTACACCTAAATTTTAGCACCACGACCTAGATAGTAGTGTGAGATAAAATATCTGTAACTTAGCAAAATCGGGGAGCATTTACAGTATCGCTGATGGTAGGTTACAGTGCGCCATATTTGAAACTTGCAAATCGTTCTGTCTCAGGACTAGTATTGACAGAAAGTGTATAAATCAACGACTTCAATTTTGTAAGTCAATGACTTCAATCCATAGATAAGAACATTCACAGCAACTACATGTTCCAAACATTGACTTACAATTATAGTAGTTAGTAAGAATAGTGAGTGTTTTGTTTTAGTGTCGAATTTTGTCAAAGAGTATCAGTACCGTAGTACCGTGGACAGACGTGTCAGTCTATACCTATTGAGAAAGAGCTAGGCAGGCAGATAATATTCAGTGTTTACCTATGTTATTTATTCATAGTTGGGGAATTAACAAAACCCCTGGCAAACTCGCTATTAGTTGCACAATACATTTAATTTTCCTTTGTAGGGACCTTGCGCTTACTATTTATAATTAATTATATATTACTAAAAAGAAAAACAAATTAAGTAAAAAACATACAGTCGAGTTGTTGAAATTATTGATGTTATGTTATGTACTTTTTCTTGCGAAAATGTTGTTGTGTATGTTGAAGTGTTGTATCTTCACAGTACATATGTGAAACATAGCGTGTGTATGGAACGCCGCATCTAGTACGCTAGTACATAGATATCGTCGGTATAAATAGTTTTCTTTTATGACACCAAGTGACGGGAAGAACAAAATCGCACGCCTGTTATGCCTGCAGTACCACTTAGAGCTTTAAATCGCAAATATTTGAGAGGTACTGTCGCTAAGGATGATTTCGGGACGATTTGAAAAACGGGACAGCAAAAGTCGGTGAAATTTAATAAAACGATTTTTCATACAAATGAATAAAATTGATCAGTTTTTTTTAATGCTGATAGACTCGATTTATAATAAGAATGATTTGATTGTATTGGAAAAACAGAATCGTGACAGCGGAATTTGGTCAAATTTATTAACCATAAAGTACCTATATTTATTTATTTTGTATTTTAGCATCGTTGCAAATCCGTTTATAAAGAATTTTGTTTTAGTATTACAAGTACTATAAATACGATTTATTTATAATTATTAATACAAAAATAGAACACTAACAAATATTCCTTCGATCCGGCTGGATTGGAACCAACGCCTTCCGCATACCGTGCCTGACGCTCTGTCCTAACTGAGCTACGCAACGATTGTTGCAGATCTTTGTTTTAGGTTATTAACGACTTTTTTTGCTGTAATAAATTTCCCACAGATGGCGTTACGGCAATTTTTATTAATACACAAGCTGGTGGAGTAATGTAACAAAAATAATTTAATATTATGGTAGTAAAACATGGTAACCTTGATATTACGATTTATTTATTTAAAAATAATTAAACTTAAATAAGTACCTACAGCTTTTTGTTTAGTAATTTACGGCCGAAATAGCGATTCTATTTTATCGATAATTGCGTGCCTCTATTGAATGCATAAATGTAAAATGTATTTACGTATTCAATAGAATACACGCAAAACAGAGCTAGTGTATCCACTATCGAGCTAGACGAAAGTATGAACGGAATTATTAATTTCTGAAACGTTTTAAATGTAATGCGTTTAAAACGTTTCAGAAATTAATAATTCCGTAATAAGTTTTAGGTATTCAGTATGTATTTGGATAGTATAGTCTGTCTTTTTTTTCTTAATAAATGGCTTGTGAGACTAATTTATGGTCTTAATTTTGCCAGTGTCCGTTAGGTGTTAGTTTCATAAACATCATGGAGGGAGAGTATATAGAAAATTTGTTCGTTGACTCAGAGGGAGTATCGAAGAGTCTGTCTTTCTTGAAGACGGAGGATATTTGTGTAAAATTTGAAATAGTCGTATAGTTATTGTCGACGGTTTTATCAATAGATTGTGAAAGAAGGTAACATTTTGTAAAAATTGTCTGAATTGAGATTGTTACAACGTTCTACATAAAGTCCATTTCTCATAAGTTGGATACTGTGACATTTCCAATTTTTACGTTGCACGCATATTATTTTTAACTAGACAATGTTGCTAAATTTCAAGGTTTGTATCGCTGTGATGAACATCACCCTCCTTTGGAAATAATATTCCCCATAAGGTATTTTAAACTTTCATCTTCGAGAGCAAATAAGTCTGTTGAGTATAACTTCCGCAAGACAGATTTTGACTTATTATACGAGCGCTATCTCAAGTTCCTTGGGAGATATATGCTAATTACAGCTGTGATGATTTCTTGGATATTTTATATAAAAACTTGTGGAAAGTAGTTGATACGTATACTTCAAAGTACTATCATAAAAATTCAGTAAATCACTTTATTATTAGTAAATTTTAAGCATATTGTAGCTCAATTTGTGGAACCGTTCAAAAGTTTACTATCACTCCAACTCCAATCAACTTGGCTAAATTGTATTTCTTCTTCAGAGGGTATTAGGCCAAAGCCAAAGTACCATCCTAACTGGAACAATTAAAATCTTTTGAACAACACGCAAACTCACTTATTGTTTGAGCGGTGGTAGTGCAATCGGAGAATGGTTATTTCTAATATTAGAGGTAGTCGTAGTATGTCGAAGAAGTTTCATAATCCTTGCATAGTTTGTGAGTCCTCAACCTGCATTGGACTAACATGGCGGACTATGACCTAAACCATTTTGGACGTGTGTTATCAAAATGTACATGTGTAATGACGATGTTAGAGTTCTGAGAGAGAGGTATAGTTGGCGAAATATTATTTGCACCAATTCGTCTTATCGCTTCATGTGGAGAATACAATAGGACAAAAGGGTGAGCACTCTAGGTGACGCACGTGTCATCTGTATAGTGCAAACAATTAGTTTAAACACTTTTACGCACATTGGCACTTAATTCTAAATTTGATAATCTTTATGCGAAACTAACTTTGTTGAATTAGTAAGAAAAGAGTCGGCAGTGAGTATTTAACGAAGTACATAACAGTTAAAAACAAAGACCCAATGAGTAAAAAAATAATTCAAAACTAGAATTCAGAAAAAGCATTTATTGCATCCATAACTCGTATGATGGACCAAGATTAAGTCCATGCACGCTTTGAGTAAAATGAGTGTAATGGTTTTATTACTGTATTGTAATAGAAAGGATAAGCCGTTCCAAGAGATAACATTCATCGGTGCAAATAATATTTCTTCAACTATACCATTCCATTGAATCCCGTCTTACACAATGTAATACAGCACTGCAAGGTGTATATGTGTGCTAAAGATCTGTGTCTGATAATTTTCTTGAAACCATTGGTCATTATTATTCCATTGCGACTTCACTGAGATTAGATATTGCAATTATGCAAATATTTGTTATTCTGCTAAATCTAGCTGCAATGGCAGTCGAGTCTCAACAGAGTATCATTATTTTATTCAGTCGCTAAAAATCGATTTTGCCTTACTAAAACTACCATGGAAATTACTACGCATATTTTAATTTTTACCTCGTTTCATGAGCAATTTAGTCTTCAAATTAAAGCCATCGAACACATCATCGAAAGTAACGTCAAACAATGTGTAGACTACGCCATCGACTTGCCAGTAAAGAGCAGAATACAAATAAAAATAATAATATCAAGTGACGGGACGAACAAGTCGTCGTATACATGCCTTTAATTCGCAAAGCTGGGCACTGCCACTGCGCCCGTCACCCTGAGACAAAACTTGACAAGTCTCATGTGCCTGTAATTTGATCAGCACCCTTACCCTTCAAAACCGGAAGAACAGTAATGCTGATATTACTGCTTGGCAGCAGAAATAGTTAAGGTGGCAGTACTTCCTTGAACGAACTCTTTCATAAGGAGCTGTACTGTTGCTATTGCAATGCCAGTTGAAGGGTAAGTAGCTCAGTGGCTAGCAAGTGACAAGCCAGTACTCTTAACTTTTAGGTGAATATCAAACGCACAAAATCCTGCCATTGACAGTCAATCTACACACAACTGAGATGATTTAAAATTAATAGACTTGGGCCCCTGAACGGAGCTCGTAATAAAATACAAAATGATTTGGAAAATATCACAAAATGGGCGCATAACAACAGCATAATAATAAAGTTAGAAAAAACCAAACTTTTGTTATTGGACACATCCACGAATGCTTACACACTGTCAAAGCTAGTTATAATGTGAACCATTGAAATATGTCAAGAATTATAAGTGTTCGGAATTATGGTTTGATACATACTTTCAACTGGTATTGCATATTGAGGGACTTTGCAGAAAACTTAGGGCCACTTTAGGAAATTTCTATCAAATAAAGGATTAAGTAAACGAACTGCGTAGGGTATTACGTTTAGGGAGATTCATTAATAAATTACGGTGTAAATGTTTACGTTCACCCCTTCAATACTTACCTAACCAACCAAGTCAAGAACCTACAAACCAAGCAAAGAGTCTACAAACAAGATCAATTATATATTTATTAAGCTATAGAATAAAACGTTAGGGTATAGTAAATTATATTATCTTCTTCTTTCTCTGTTTACTTGAAATCGAAATACTAAATTGCATTATGTAATTATACTAGTAATTAATGTAAAATACCCGTTTCTAGAAAATACAGGAACCAGAAGGGCTCGTGAAAATAAGTATGTACTTATATTCACGTGGTTGTATGTATGACCTAAGGCTATGAATTACTATGAACGGAAGCTAAATAAATATGTAATACCTTGTATAATATACCATGTTCGTAGCTGTACATTGCTGATTATATGTACATATAAACTGTAAGTACACTTTTTTTTGGTCTTGGTCACTCTTCAATAGCACCCGAATCCCGTTGGTACAGTCCGCTATATATTTTGGAAAATGTAATGATATGCTCTAAGAAAAAAGTCTTACGTCAAGTATGCAAATTATAAAAGATAAAATTAAAAGACGTTATTGAATGTGAGCTTTAGGCCTATCCGCACACAACAGTGCCGACACGTGCCGATCCGTAACGTAACGATCAGTGTCAGTGAAATTTCATATTGTAGCATACATTTTGTACGACGCTATCCGTACTCGTCAGTGACAGTGACGTTCAGTGGTGTCAGTGCTGCGCCGACGTTGTCCGTGATCCGACGTGAATTTGTAGCGGACAATATTTTGCCTGAGACTGTTGCAGTGTTTCAAGATGGACGACGAAAAGTTGATTGAATTGGTCCGTGTAAACCCTGCAATTTATGACCTTTCACATAGAAAATACATGGACAATAATTTTGAAACAACAATATGGAATAATATTGGGCTAGAATTGGGCGTAAGCGGTAAGTATTTACCTATTTTATTTACGTAGCTAGATACTGGTTTTTGTTTTTTAATATAGTTAGAATAGTTATTTATGATACTAGTGCGGTAAGTTGGTTTTTACAAACGAGTAGACGAATGTAAGCCCGAGACGAAGTCGAGGGCTTACCATAGTCTCCAGTTTGTAAATACCAATTTCTGCACGTGTGTCATACGATGTTTTTCAACACATTTGCGAGAAAACAGTACAGTATGTAATAATTTTTGAAGTTACTAATATGAAAATGGCGCGAATTTGCAAATGGCGCCACATGCACGTGGTGAAAATTAGAACTACATCTTTCGTCTCATTTACTCTTTAGTATTAAAGTGAGACAACGTATTGAGCAAAAGCGCTTCCAAGGAGGTTCGATCAGTCAGGTTGTTTATTCTCATAATGTGAAACTCTTTGGTGGAATTCTTATATTTTTTTTATGGAAATTAAAAAAAAACCGTAGAGAAAACGCATGGTGCTATACAACGGGATATGCCGTAAAATAGGTACTTATGTGAGAGTACCTACCTATTTTACCGCACGTTCCGTTGTATGGTGCGTAATTTTTAACTTTCGAACAATGTATACAGGCTTTGTAAATACATTTTTCGAGCAAATGTGTTGAAAAAGTTATTTACACAATCACGTAAATACTTACTTAATTGGACTGGAAATGAAAAGAAAAATATGTATTCTGTACGTTATTTATTTATCCTTAAGTAATATTATAAATGAGAAAGTAAACTGTCTCTTTACAAAAAATAAAATGAATCAAGTAAACAGGTCCTACTAGGCAGCTAGGTACAAAGTATTAAGTAATAGTCATATTTAATATTATTATAATAATCAATAGTAATTTATTTATATTCTCGTCTCTTGACCATCTAGCCATCCAGATTCAGCGTTTAAGTAGTTTTTAAATAATTCTCTGGTCTTGAAAGCTTCGTTTGTGGCACTTCTTGCACCTTGTAAAGGGAGATGGCGAAATATATCTCCACTTAGATTTGCCACTTGTACATTTCTTGTTCCATGAGAATATGTATCATTGACATGTTTCTTTATAAAATTATGTAGGATTAGTGTTGATAGTATCAAATAGTCTACGTTTTCTGGCTTAGCTTGAATTGGTCTAAAATATATCCGAAATTTTTGAGCCAGTAACCCAAAGGCATTCTCAACGACTCTTCTGCCTCGTGATAAACGATAATTAAATATCTTTTTAGATACATCCAAATTTCATCCTGGATAGGGTCGCATCAAATAGGGTTTTAATGGGAATGCCTCATCTGTGAGAATTACATAGTGAGTTGGTGTATCTGTGCCTGGTAATGGTGAATCTGGTGGTACAGATAAAGTACCTCGTTCTAATCCCTTGCCTAAATTGCTTTTTGCAAATATGCCACCATCACTGTTCTTACCATATGAACCCACACTGACAGCAATAAAATTGTAACGAGCATCTACAAGTGCTAACAAGACGATTGAAAAGGTTTTCTTGTAGTTAAAGAACATGGACCCGCTATTGGCAGGAGCCTGTATAGTAACGTGTTTTCCATCTAATGCTTCCAAACAATTAGGAAAATTCCAGTTAGTATAAAATTCATTAGCAATGGATAGCCACATCTCCTGTGTTGGTCTTGGTAACATTTCTTCCATCAAAGTCTCCACTATTGTTTTGCAGGTTTCATTAACAATTTCATGTACTGTGGTGTGCCCTAAACGGAAACTGAATGATATTGTTTTAAATGAGTCCCCTGTTGCCAAAAATCTGAAAAAAAAGAAATACATATAGGTTAATAAACGAAATATAATAAATTTAAAGGATAGTTTTTTTTAGTTAAATAAATTGTGTTAAGTATTTAAAATTATTGTGGTATGTTTGTACCTATTAAAAGGGTGTTTTTGTTTCAGGTCTAATATGTAAATCAAGATGGTCGAACATACGGGACAACTTTAGAAAGAGTATTAAAAAGAATGTTACTAAAAGTGGTCAAGGTCGCAAGTCAACAAAGCCATATAAATATCATGGGCAACTAAGTTTTTTGGTAAAATTTTTTGACGACAGAAATAACATTGAAAATGTCAATGATGAAGATGTTACACCACAAAACGATGAATCTAATATTTCAGCATTTTCATTGCCGACTCAAGCAATATCGCCCGCTTCTGAATCCCTTCCTATTGATTCGCTATCATATTCGCCGACTCCATCAAGTGCTTCTCAACATTCTCATGCTTCCTTAACGAATCAATATGGATCATCATTATCATCAAGAAGTCGTGGATCCAGAGGACGCAAGGAGAATAAAAACGATTCTGTAAGAACAGCTTCATCAGAAGTTATGGATTATTTAATTCGCCAAAATGAGCATCCTGTTGACATATTTTTGGCATCTCTTGCTCCGACATTAAAAGAATTGCACCCTTGCGATTTATTTGATGCTAAATCAGAAATGTTTGCGATAGTACAAAAATACGAAGCAAAACTATTGAGAAACAAATTTCCAAGGCGTGCGTTGGAATCAAGCACAATAATTACAAGCCAAAATAGGTCTAATGAAGTTAGTCACTTGGAAACTATTGTGGTGGAAGAGCATGGAAGCGCCAGTACGAGCCAAGATAGGTCTAACACGATAAATAATAATTATGAAACTTTTGTGGTGGAAGAACGTGGAAGAGACATTACAACCCAAGACATGGCTAATACGATTAATAATAATTATGAAACTGTTGTGGTGGAAGAACGTGGAAGAGACATTACGACCCAAGACATGGCTATTAATAATA
>NW_020653853.1:11354768-11384540 GCF_003589595.1 Hyposmocoma kahamanoa | reverse complement strand
AACGTGGAAGAGACATTACGACCCAAGACATGGCTATTAATAATAATAATGAAACTGTTGTGGTAGACAATACTTTAGATAACCGCATTGTACTTGTCAAAGATTCTAATAACAAATATACAATTAAGGGGTTCTACAATTCTTTCAAGTAAACATAAACCTATGACAGTATAAAATAATTTGATTATTATTTTTTGTTTTATTGACACATACCTCAAACATACTGCTAGACGTTCCCTTGGTGGTATAGCTTTTCTCCAATGAGTATCTTGTTTTTTTAACTTTTTAGTAAGTTTAGACAAAAGTATGTCGAAACAATGTTTTGACATCCTGAAATACTCAAAAAACTTTGATTCATCATCTATCAGGTGTTTATATAGGGTAGCGAACTCTCCTTCTTCTTCTCTTTTCCTTCATGCGTTATGAACCCATTTCCTACTTCTCACATGAATTTCTTCGTCTTCTTCTAACATTAAAGCAATTGCTGCTAACTGTGATCTTGAATATCGAGGCATTTTACAAGCACGTCAAACTGTTGCAAGGTACTAAAAATCACTGCACGCGTCGTGTCGGTACTGACCACAAGTACTGACATGTACGAATAGCACGTCACGGAATGGTACGGTACGGAACGGTACGGGTGTCGGTCACGTGTCGGCACTGTTGTGTGCGGAAACACCTTTACTGTTTGGCGGCAGAAATAGGTCAGGTGGCAGTACATCCCTGGACGAACTCATTCACAGGGAGTTCTACTACTATCTCATCGATTTACCTTGCGAGTGGTCTCCGAATAAGCTGTTAAAAAGATTTATAAAGTGTTAACTTGCTAAAGACATAGACGCTTACCAAAGGCCGAGAAAAATGTCTGCATTTTATTTCAAAAAAGGTACTTTGTAAAACCAACGGCGTTCTTAAAAAAATCGTACGTTTACTTAAGAGTGAAAGTGGAAAAGGACTTCGCAATAAATAACGTCCAAGACTTTAAGGTGTTATAGCATTCGCACGCATAGACATTAAACGCAGGCGGAAAATCAAGCCTCGTTCAAATTTGTTACTTAACTGTACCTTGCCTTACTAAAGTTGTTAAACGTTTTTAATAACTATTTTATAATTTTGTAATGAGATATGTATTTTAATTATTTTTTGTGTTGGCTCACGGAAAAGTAAATTGACAATGTAGTGTGAATTTGATTAAAATAGTGGATGCACACGTCTAAATATTATAAAAATATGCATGATGAGTTTGGGACGATAAACATTGAGATCATACACCGGTACAGAACCCACATGTGAAGGTACCAACATCCAAAATATTTCTAGAGCAAAGCGGCGTCGCTGTATTACTGATTGAAGCATAATGAAATCCACCGCAACGATAGACAAAGGAAATTTGAGTAATTTTGACGTCCCATAACCAGTAATGTATTTGCAATATTAAGCATTCTTATTATGGCAAATGTTGATCGACGTTACTAATCACTTTCCTTCGGGTGTACCGTCTGGCTTCTGGCTAGTTTGTATTCTATATAATCCAAATTTAAAACTTCTTCAATAATCATCTTTACAAAAGGAATAGTAAAAGTGTTTTTTGTACGAGTACAAATAATTTATTTATAGTTTTTAATTTACTTGTAGATGTTTGAACAAAGCACTAAAGGTTAAGTTTACTCAAGACTCCAGTACCCTTAACGAGGTTTTTATGGTACGACAAAGGAGCAAGGTTGGCAGGAATGGGGTAACATTTCGCGCTTTTTGTCGCTAAAACCTTTTTCAGTAGTTTAGGAAATTGCAATGTGTGGTCTAGATTTAGGTTAAGATTAGACCGTTACTTTTATGGTTATACTAACGGTTTTGAGAACGAAACACAAAGGTTAACAGGTTTCAAGAAGGAAATGGTAATCCAGAACTCCACAATTAATGACTACCTCGGTGGCCCAACGATTTCCAGTGAGCGTTGGACGTGGAGGTCCCGGGTGCGATTCCCGGAAAGACCAATTTGAGAAATGTACTTTTTTATATTGGTTCTGGTCTAGGTTTTCTGGGTAGCAGCTCAGAGTAAATTCCGTCGTTCTGGTACCATAGTACAGGGTGTAGTTGTTGGGCCCATTATTATTATATAACGATATTTGTTTGAGAACTAATACATATATAGAACACACACATATATACATATATATATATATATATGTATACATATATATATATATGACAATGTACAATAAACAAATAATAAAGTTCGAAAATGGCTTCAAAAACGCACGTTTCAATGTCTATAAAACAAACTTGTTATTTTCAGTGTGACAATGTGTCTACTAAACAACAAAAAAAAACAGATTTTTTTAGTTTAAACTAAGTTACGATTTGCAAAAAGTAAGAAACTTTCAAGTATTACCATTGACTTACAATTATATGGACGTCGGGTCCGCGCTAAAAAGTGTCCGCACTTGTAAGGCGCTAAAATCGTATACAGAGCGCCAAACTCCGCTTTAGTCTTCATTTGTTCGACTGACAGCGCGATACTGCGATGACATTACAATTTAAATTTCGAATAGGTTGACTTGCGACATTTTTTTCGTGGTTTTTGTATTAGACCCGTCGTCCATTTATTTGTAAGTCAATGAGTATTACAGAAAATTTGTGTAATTTATCCTGTAAAACAATTTCAAATAAACCATTATGTCACCCAATTACAAACAGACAATTTTAAAAGAGAAATAAAGTTTTACGTTTTGATAAAGTACACGTAGTAACACTCCCTTAGCCAAAATTGGTGATAATGGTGGCTACAAATCGTAAAGTCCGTACGACGAACCCGTTTCTTTGTTTAACTAAATAACATTCAAGGGTACAATCATCAGCACAAGTTGGAATTTTCTTTTTATAGCACTGTAGTGTCAATTGTGTGAATAATACATGATATTGCACAGGTGTCCACGAGGTCTGCTTTATTTTTGTGATCCTGTAGGATAGAATAAATCAATACTAATCAGGGTTAGTGGGAAACACAAAGCTATTGAGCATTGACGTTAAAAAGAGGTAATATCCGAGTTTTTTTGTTGTTGTTTATAAGATTTTTCCCAGTCTTTCAGAGCAGTATTCAAGGGTAAATGTATTTATTTATCACTCATGGGAAAATAATGAATACTACTAAACGAATTAGTACAATTAGTATTTGTTTAAAATGTGTAATAGAAGGTGTAAATATTTGGGGTAAAGAATAAAATTGCCGTTACCATAGTGGTGGTCATTTTGATCTATGTGATTTAAAGCTCTGAGTGGTACTGCAACTGTTGTAGAGAGACGAGTCGCTTACCATTAAGCACGACTGGTTCGTTCCGTCACTTCGGTGACATAAATAAATAAGAATAATGTAATTTATACAAAGAAAGAACAGAATTAGTCCTGTCACATTTATTTGTGGAACATGTGTTTTGATTACAACTAGTTACAGATACTTACCACACTATGATTTCTTTTTATTTATCAATAATTCGGAACGATTACGGATTTCTTATTAGGTACTTAAGAAGAAGTCATACCGTTAAGAAACCAGTATCTAATGATAATCATAAGTAAAGATATTTATATAACACAACTAATGATAATTGTAATCATTAGTTTCTTAAAATATTTATCCTTCATTCATTTTTGATTTTTTAAGCCACTACTTAATTCGGTTCTTGTTGTATTGGATATAACAACGCATTGTTGACGATTTGTCAAATAGAATTCTATACATTGCAAGGAAGGCCGTCTAATGCCTGTTCCTTCCATAGATATATGAATTTATCTTCCTACCTTTAATTTTTTTAAGTAGTGAATTTTGTGTGACGTAGACAATAGTCAAAAATAGTTCTGTTGTTACATTATTGTTATTAACAGTATTTAGTACTGATTAAGCTATTTACCCAATGTTATAAGTTTCCACGTTCGGAAGCCATTGCATAAATTATCGAGCTTCCAAAACGTGCACTTCTCAAATGCTTTTGGTAAAACAGACGTCAGAGTAATTGGGCGATAATTATTTAAGTCAATACTTATACAAAGTTGTTTCGTAATTTCATATTTCAATGCTTCGGGAAAAATTCCTGAAGAAAATGATGAATTAATATAACGCGTCAATATTGCAATTATTCCGTTAATAATTTTTAAGAGAAAGAAAGGAAAAAAATATATTTCTTTATGTTTTCTCAATTGACCAGACAACTAAACTAAACGTCTGAGACGTCCCAATTCCAACACTAAGATTTAATAAACTAAACTCTACTGCATACTGGGAGCTCTCTGCTTTATTGGAATGTTTCTACATTCCAGCATAGTTTGATCATTGTTTTCATGGCCAGGTGTTCTGCGGTATTTAATTTAGCCAAAGATATTTATATTACTGACAGAGTTTCTGTATGTACAGATTGTGGGTGAGGGTGTGTATAAAATAGCAGCGTTCTGGATTGATGGGTGGCTATAGTCAGCTCAATCACAAGAAGATTTTAAAGCTAGGTTCAGACGACGCACACCTGCCGCGCTTCGAAGGCGTTGACGCGCGTTGGAGTTTTCAGATGACGTGTTTGCAGTGTCATCTGAACAGATACACGGTCAGAGACTACAATTTTAAACACGCGGCGACACGCGTAGGCAGCGGTGAGTCGTGTTTAGGAGTGTTTATTCTCAACGCGGCGGTATCGCGCGTACATACGAACGAGTGTATGAAAAAAATATAAATTTCTTAGACGCGCGATTTCACTATATATACGCTAAATCTTATGTCCCACATATTAATGACACTTAGATAGTATCCTAAATGTCTGTCGGCCACTGTTGTCACTTTTCATTAGGTCGATGTGATTGTTCGCAAGCAAAATAAATAAAAAAATGTGTAATAATAAAGGTTCCGAAAGACAAATGAAATTCTAGGCTAAGAGTATTCTACAGAATATATGACGGAGAGTGTGTGAAGGAATTACACGATTTAATTCCACTTTCACCTTTCCATCATCTGAGGACCAGACATAGACTGGGTTTCCACCCCTATATTGTGGATATTATAAGGATTCGCACGAAGCGTTTTGATTACACATTTATATGGCAAACGACTATGGAGTTTATATTATTCCCTGCTTGCAGACTTCTTCCCTGAACGGTGTAAATTGGGTATTTCAAGGTCCATCGTTGACTTCATCGTCACTTTCGTCAGGTGATATGGAAGTCAAATGCACACTTATTTATCAACAAAAAATGTGTTATACAAACTAAGCCGCATTAAAATGAGATGCTGAAAAGTAAACACGGAATATACCGCTGTAATTAATCATATTGGGCAAATCAAGAGATATTTCAAATTGCCATTTTCAGAAAACCTACATGATACACCTGATTTTTTTTGTACCAAGTGACGGAACGAACAAGTCTAAGTCGTGTGCCTGGTGGTAAGCGATATGCCTATCCTTAACAGTGCCATTCAGAGCTTTAAATGACAAAGATCTGAGGGGACTGCCAGTGCGCCCGTCACCCTGAAACATAAGTTAACAAGTTCTATGTGCCTGTAATTTCACTAGCCCTATTACCCTTCAAAACCGGAACGCAGTAATGCTCATATTATTGCTTGGCGGCAGGAATAGGTAAGGTAGCAGTATTTCCCTGTGGAACTCTCTGACAGTGAGCCCTTCTGATGCTAAAAATAAACTGCCGAAAGAAATAGTAATTTTCCGAAAACACATATTATTATCCTATAAAAAGTTTTATCATACTGTATTATTGGTTATATATTTACTTTTTTAAGACTAAACTTTAATAAAAATAAGTTAGTTTTTTTTTCGTTAGTTAGTTTTTTAGTAATAAAGTCTTAGACTATGGAAACCAATTTCATCCTCTAAGAATTGTAGTCCGTTTGGCTCGCGACGACGACGGCGCTTCGTGAAAACTTCAAACGCGACCCCATCATGAACATTTTAATCGAGCTTTGGCTACAAGGCTATCAGATTCAAAAATATATATGAACCCTAAAGATAGAACCCCTAGATAGAAACTTGACAGAAACGAATATGATTGACATTGGTTAGAGGTTTAAGGCGATTGCGAAGCGACCGCTAAGTATTCCGTAGTTCATTTTTTTATATGAACGCGGAACCCTTTCCGTACCCAAATTAATTGTGGCTCATTTTAAACCGCTCCCGTCGACTTAGTCACAAATTATGCCATTTTAGTAATACTTTTTTCAATATTTATGACTATTATATTACAATTTGAAAGAATATTTGAAATTTCTTAGGAACACGTATATGAAATGTATAAGGTTGATTTTAACATTATAATACGTAATTAAGGATAAAAATAGAATAGAATAGAATAGAATAGAATAGACATTTATTGCAACGCCACAACACATAGATACAAAAAAAATTGATACTACTTAGACAAGCAAAACAAAACAAAAAGACGTAATTAAGAAAATTAAAATAAAATGAAATAAGACAATAACAAACAAAGAGCAAAACAGAAAAGTACTAAATATAGCAACTACAAATGTTGTACTGTCATGTGTGCGGTTGTGGCGTACGCAAAAGGACTTCATTCAGCTTATGCCACAGCCGCAATTGACTGTGGCGCTGGTTTTCAATGAGCCCTGAGCTGAGATGAGTGACGGACGTGTGTGTCGCAAAATAAAATAAACTAAAATAAACTACTTAAATAATTGCGTATGTGTTCTTTGTACGTTGTGTTAATGCTGTATATGCTGCACGGGAGGGGTGGGGACGCTATTTGACAACCGGCACATCGCCAATCACACGTTTGTATTGTTTAATGCAACTTACTCCGTTGCGTTGTAAACATAAAAATGGCTTTCGATTAAATATAAAATAAGTTGGTAGAATAGTATTAGGTCAGAGTGTTTGGGACTTTCAGGATTTCATTCCGTCGTTTCCGAATTTTCATTTACACAAAAATTTTCGGTCGCTTAATAAAGAACGTAGTAATATTAACATTTTGAGTAAGCTCATTTTAACTTTACTTTTCGGAGATTTTATTATTAATCATTTTGATCATCGAACGCATTTATCCATTCCACTGCTGGGTACGGATCTCCTCTCAGGCCAGGGCTTAGGCCATAGTCCGCCACACCTAATGTGGGTTGGGGACTTCACACGTGTTCCGAAGGTTGTGAACCTTCTTCGACTTGCAGGTTTCAAAAACTCATTCTAAATTTAAAATTAAATTTCGAAAAACTTAGAGGTGCGAGCCCGGGATTCCCAAAAACAAGTTATAATTAGATAAAATCAGTTACAATGGATATTATGCCAAGATATCATCTGTTGTAGTTGGAAAGTTACAATCCTTTCCAACTTCACCGTCTAATTTCAAATAGGGCTGTGTATTTAAGGTTACAGATCATTTTGACAGCGCGGAAGGAATTCTAAATCGTCTGCCATCGAACAGAATGACAGCAGACAAATGAAACTACCGTTTTGTAGAGTCCCTTGGAAGGAAATCAATTGTCTGTAAAATTGTTTCAGTGTTGATGGTCTCATGCTGAGTTGCAAATAGGCCTTTCCCAAAATTTAATATAATATATTTATCGTAGAAAATTGCTTACTTATAAATATGTACATATATTATGAAAGTCGCAGTATCGTCTACTATGGACAAGTTCTGTTTTTGCTGATTTATTTTTTCAAAAGCTTTATTTTGTATTAGTAAGTAATTACTACTAACACATTGTACGAAAGTAAAATCTGTTGAATTACTAAAAGTCATGGAACAAAAGTTGTATACGCCACCATGAACTCGAATGACATAACGGCTTCGAATATGAATACCATGATCTTATCAGGGGAAAATTTACAAGTTTACGCCCTACGTGGACAATATAATAACGCTTTCAGGATGCTGTTAGATCTGCCAAGAATCATAAGTCCAAACTCATGGTACCACGATTTCGTTTGATCAAGGTAAACGACTCTTTTATGGGGAACTGTATACGTTTTTACAATAAGATTCCGGAGCATATGTTAAGATTATCATATCCTAAGTTTAAAAACTACATTAAAAATATTTTGATTGAAAAGTCATATTACAAAATTGAAGACTACGTGTTAGATAAAGGTGTATGGAAAGACGACATGGCTCTAGATCCCATACAAATTTGATTCAATGTGTATTTCATAGCATTTAAGTTTTTTGAAAAGAGCAATCCCTAGAGCTTCTTGCTCGTTCTTCTTAGAGAGTCAGCGTAGTAAACGAACAGTAGCTTAAATGTGACGGTTTTAAGTGTAAATTTATTTTACCTATGGAATAAATGATTCTTTGTGTATGTTGACATTCCTTTATTCGCAAGGCCTAAGTACTGAACTCATACAGGCCGATGTGTTGATATGTTTAAAATTAAGTGAAAATGAATATATAAACTTAGGTGCCTTTCGATATTTATTTTTAGTAATAGTAAAACTCCTAGTGAAATAGTATGGCCAGAGAAGTCCTGCCACCTCACTTATTTCTGCCGTCAAGCAGTAACGTGAGCATCGCTGCGTTCCGGTTCTGAAGGGAAAAGTTTTGGTGAAATTGCAGACACATGGAACTTATCAACTAACGTCTCAGGGTGACGGGCGCAATCCATTTTGCTGTAATGCATAACAGTGTGTAGTGGAATGCATCAGACACTCATGCTTGTCTTTAAAAAGCACAGAAGGCAGTACAGGTTATGTATTTCAGACGTCAAGATTATCCAACAACTAAACTCTACACGGAATGTAGAGTTTTGTCTATTCGTCAATTGTTTATACTCCAACTCATACTGCGTAGACACTCTGAATTACATACATTATAATAAAATAGCTGCCAATAAAGAATCAAAGCCTTTGATCTGTCCGCGTATTGTATGTAGGACAACTTTTGCGCAAAGATGGAGTAACGCTATGAGCCCCAGATTCTATAATTTAATTAACAGAAAGTTTTCAGTATTTAACTCAAATAAGGCGATTAACACACTGCACCGCGCCCCGCGACGATGCGCGAGACGCGGGATCACGCGCGCGGTAGCGGAGACGCAGATCCGCGTCAACGCGCGGTTTAATCTGCACGGGTACAGCGGTCTAGCAACCCTGCGCCATTCAAAGTACTCGCTTCGTAGTTGATCGCCGTAGTGATTGCACATGTAGCTGAGATCCTTCTATGACAAGAATGGTTAATAATATAGAACTCATTCAGGACGCTGCAGTTATACTGTCGATTGTTTGTGTTTACTCAAATAAAAAGACACCGAAGGTAACATTCAACTTCATTACAAAGATTTAAGAAAATATGTAGAATAATTTTTCAGCTTTTATTATTTGTTAGGGAACATCCGAACGACAATTACTGGAATAGATACAAATTGATTAAAAATCTGCGCGGTAGTGCGGAGCGCATTTGCCATACCCTGCGGTTCGCCGCGCCCCTTCGCGCGGGGGCGCGATAAGACGAAGAAACAGTAAGAAAAGTAGAAGCGTTATCAGTGTGTTCGAAGGCGCGTATTTTCCATACAAACTGAGGTACTTCAGTACAACGTTAAAAAATGCAGCCCGCGCTCCGTCGCGGGGCGCGGTGCAGTGTGTTAATCGCCTAAGTTCGAAGTTAAACTTAAAATAACGAAATGGTGGTTAACTCAAAATTATAATAAATCTGAGGAACTAACAAACATCGATGAATAAATTGAAATTTATTTTTAAAAATGATGTATATTTAAGTGAATACTTTTGTGCCTCCGTGGCCGAACGGTTACCATGCCGGACTGCCACGCAGAGGTCCCAGGTTCGATTCTCGGGCTGGGAGAAATGTTTGTATGGCTTA
Source organism: Hyposmocoma kahamanoa (assembly GCF_003589595.1). NCBI lineage: Eukaryota > Metazoa > Arthropoda > Insecta > Lepidoptera > Cosmopterigidae > Hyposmocoma > Hyposmocoma kahamanoa. Next base: position 11,374,721 of record NW_020653853.1, on the reverse strand, counting down.
CATTTATTTCTCTCGTGAGTTTGGGTGTAATTTGTGGTTGTCTATGTGTGTGTCCATGGCACCCGCGACACAGGGTTTCCCTAGTGCGGGGCTATGTAGAGTATGTTGAGTGTGTGTGTGTGTGTTGGTATATCTCTATGAATTTTAGTAATGAATTATGTTTTATGTTATTTATTTTATTTTATTATTATATTTACTTTTATTTCATTATTTATATTATTACTTTATACATTACTTATGTGTGTATGGTACGATTCATATGTAAGCTATATGTTATAATCACTATATAACTCATATAATATAAGTTTTTACTTAGTTTAGGAGTTAACTGTCTCTCTATCTAATCTCAATCATCTCAAGTAATCTGTTTTTGAAATGATCATTATACGACTTAAGCATGGTCAAATTTGTAGTGTTTAATTTAAGTGTTGTACCATTTTCAAAGAAATAAATAATAATTATTATTGGCAGTGCCCTTCAGATCTTTGCGATTTAAAGCTCACTGCCACTGTTATGGACACACGACTCGTTCGTCCCGTCACTTGGTAGCACAAAAATAAAAGATACTTCTAAAGGGCATACGTATGGAATAGTAAACATTCTATTCCTTCCATTCCATCCTTACATTGAAGATAAAATGAACTTTGAGATAGTAAGTGTCATTGATGTAAAGACCAAATTTCTTTGAAATGCTACGCAATCTAATATTGACTCTACGTTTCCGTAGAACAGCTATCTGTGAGGAAATCGTTCTCCTATGGGAACATTACGTAAATGCGCAGAAGGCCTGCGTTTATTATCTAATATGGTTGTAGTATTCGATATTTATTTAGGACCATTTAACTTAAACGATGAACTTTTATCATTGTGATAGTTCTTACAGGTACAGTTATTTATATCGAACTCTGATAGTAAATGTTTTCTTAAAATTGAATCCGAAATATTTTACAATACTAACAAGCAAAACTGGTAACTTTTGTTCTACAATATACAAAAATTTCTTGCCAAATCGATTGTCAGTTGGTGCATGATTGTAGTCGTCCGGCAAAAAAAAAATGCTCTCAATTTCCGAAGTTCTAGAACAAAAATTGTTTTTTGAATGATAAATAAAAGATGGCAAAGGACGTGAACAAAATATAAAAGTAAATTGTAAATCTGCGCGCAAAAGCGTTTTTTTGCACGCTATCTCGCCTTTAGTTTTAGATTCTCACCTGAATATTTCTGCGGATCAAGCCATCAACACCGGTTATTTATTGTCTCAATAGAACTCAATGGTTTTTCTTTTTTTTCTTCTTCTTTCGACTGTGACATTGACAAAATCATCATTTCATATTATTATAATGATGGAGCCATGGAATATAAAAAGTGAAAGTGAATATTATGTCTGTCACTATTTTTCAATGAAAATAATATTTTTGTTAACATAAATAACATTTTCATACACAGGGTGGAATGGAACGACCAACAAAGCCGAAAATATCGCGTTAAGAACCCTACATACATGAGTTTTATTTACTTTTAATGTAAAATCAGAGCAGTTAAAAAATGTTCGTCAAGATTTAAACCTTTCGCGGTGCAACTACCCTAAGCGAATCGTGTTAGTACATCTACTGCCCCACAGGCGACGTTCGTGTCATTGGCAGTCGCAGAAGAAATAAAAGTGTTCTCACTTGAATAAGTAATTAAAAAACATTGAACTTACTTTAAATTAAAAGGATGTTCGCTTTATCGACATTCTCTTTACTCTTGCAGACATTCCAGACATTCCGGCAGATATACAGAGTGTACCGGTCACACGCCGATGTGGTTTTCCACACAAATACACTAATACACTTTACTTTCTTAACACAAACACTATTTAATAACGGCACTATTCCAATAAGTTGCTGTCACAACCCAAAAATTTATAAGTAAACGTTGTTTTGTGTAGTAAAAACGAGAAAAACATGAGACCACGAGTTACTATACAATCAGGCATTTTAAACTAATTAATGAATGAAAAAGTGTTGCCAACTAGACTAAAGCAAATATCACTAAACAGAAGGTCCATTTAATTGGCCAGAACTTTATAGTCACAGTACAGGCAATCGACTCCTGAATGCTAAGATGAAAATAATATTAAATTTTAAACGATTAAACCTAATTAAATACGCGCCAAAAAAATACCAAATTTTTTGTCGCTAGAAATGAAAGACGCTTTTGATGTTAAAATGTTAATTTTATGACAATTATGATAAAGAAATAGGTTTCGCAATAATCGTCTTGTCTGGTATAAGTACCAAGAGCAAAAGTAAAAGTAAATTAAATGCAGGTCGTTGAATGAATTGCAATAAATAATCAAATTTAGCAATTCCAAATAATGGATACTCAAAAATAAGAAAACGAACCGTGGAGGTGGTCTGCAGACCAAGAACCGATTTATATATTTTTAAATTACATTTATAAAATTTCAACTACTCAGCTCATGTTAACAGAAAATTTAGCTTTAAATGTTGATCTCATTAAAATGAAATCTTCATTTTAAAGTTAGTAAATTCTTGTAGTGTAAATTTAAAAAATTCCAGATGCAATGAAAAATAGACTAGTAAAAAAAACGATCTCCCGATTATGCTACCAAAAACAGATAACAGGTATCAAGTGTGTATCATCTCTAAGCGGTGATAAGAGACGTGATGGGATGCCTTGATTTACTATTTTACGTTAGGGCCGGATTAAGGGTTACGAGACTATTGTAATTTGAGTACTTGACGCATGTTCTAAAACGTATTTACTTAATTTAGTTATGTTTATTTAAGTTAGTCTTATCATGTAACGCAGTCAATATGTGTTGAACTCCTGACAGGGTTATTTAGAAAACTTTACTTTTCTTAAGTTGTTGTAGGTAGTTTATGACAACGCATAGTTTAGAATCAACATGTCTCCCGAAGATTCTATGAGAGGTGCATTTTATCGGTAAATGTAAATATTGGGTCGTCAAACACGGAATTAGGGGTGTTAATTAATCTCTCAAAGTAATACAATGAAATACCCGCATAATTAATCATCATTCATATGATGATTGATGAAAGAAAGTGATTGGAAATGAAACTATTTTTCTGGATTTAAATCGCGTATATTTGTTTTTTCAAACAAACCGACGTTTCGGGCCCTTTACAGGTCCCATGGTCATGGTTGACTGAAAATACGCGATTTAAATCCGGAAAAATATTTTAAATAATTTCCTATGTGTAACAATCGCGAAAACCTAAGAACTAGAAAGTGATTGGTCAAAGAAAGCGACTGATGGGCTGTTGATCAACGACAGAGGTCAACGACCTATTAAATTACAAAGATTTTGTCCTGAGTACCTCCCGGTAGTTGCCTCCAATAACTGTGTGTAGGAACACTTCTTAGGTACCCTCTTTCCAACAGAAAAAAAACATCAACATTGGTTCACAAATCGGAGTTATCGTGTAACTACATACAAAAAAACATATAGTCGAATTTTTTTTACGCATTAGGGAAATCTTGGGGAAATCCTATGTCGCAGGTGCCATGGACACATGGACAACCACATATTACACCCAAAGTCACGAGTGAAATAAATGTAGGCCATAAAATATTTCTCCCGGCGGCCCGGGAATCCAACCCTGGACCTCTGCGTGGCAGTCCAGCACAATAACCGTTAGGCCACAGAGGTAGTTGAGAACCCCCTTCTTTTTCGAAATCAGTTAAAAATAAAATAATTTAATTCGATTTTGTAGACAAAATATGCACGAAGTTTGGCACTTAATCAAATGATTCATACTTGCTTATTATGTCCAAATTCTCTCTAATTAATTTAGAAAACGTACTTTATTAAACTTCAAAGGGTTCAAATTTCTTGGGAAGATAACTTGTTATATTGATAAGTACAAAATCTTTCCCAAAACGAGTTTTAAATTAGAATAAATTAATAAATTATTTGAACTTAAATTGAGCTCCGTCGATTCATGGGAATATTTGGATACGAATGTTGTGTAGAAAAATATTTAATATTGTGTATTTGTATTCTCTTTAATATCATAGAACAGATAGTACGTCATATATTCTGTACCCACTGAGCTTTTTATTTGTAGGGTTACCCAATTGCCCATGTATATCAAAAACACATCGCTATTCTTATGTAATGAAATCACGTTTCACAATTCATAAATAACTTTTGTATCCGATACATCAGAACATCATATACAAAGTAATGATATCTTAAAAGCTTTTATATATGATATATGTTGTGAATATATTGACACCGCTATAGCATTCTATACTACACTCATCTTGTATTACATTAAGTAGATCGCAGACGATGACCCAGGTTGAGTAAGGGCTCAGACGCGATATGAGCTCATCAGATGAATATAAATCTTGAAGCCATAACCTGTGAGGTAGTATTTCGATGTATTTTGGCCACTGTTGGTGACTTCATCTTCGCTTCTTTGCTCTATGGATGAAAACTAAAATTGATACATTCAAAAGGATTTCTTGAAATCCGATGTCAAGCGGCGTTATTTATTTAAACTTCGCGACTTCAGAGAGGGCAGAAACCTTTGCCTCCTGAAACGATTGTTTTTGATACGTAAGTTTTCTATGAGCTCGTAAAGCCTCTGTGGCCGAACGGTTACCATGACGGACTGCCACGCAGAAGTCCCAGGTTCGATTCCCGGGCCGGGAGAAACATTTCTACAGCCTACATTTATTTCTCTCGTGAGTTTGAGTGTAATTTGTGGTTGTCTATGTGTGTGTTCATGGCACCCGTGACACATGGTTTCCCTAGTGCGGGGATATGTTGAGTGTGTGCGTTAAAAAAAGGCTGTATATTTCAATAAATAAAAAAAATTAAAATAAAATAAAAAGACTATTCTTCAATACTACAACGATACATAACGAAACTTAAATTAGTGGCTAGAAATAAGTCTGCGTTGAAGAAAACGTAACAGCCTCAGAAATTATATATTTGTCGCTGTAGACACCGCAGAATGCAGTTTCTAATTAAGTATAATTAAGAAACCACGTTGCTCATCGCAATTGTACACTATTTCATGTATACTACAGAAGTTCCAGTTAAATTTTTTATACAAAACTAAAGATGATACAAGCACCGACCATGCAGCAAAAGTGTAAAAAGCATTTTATTACATATATATTTATACAATAGAACGGGAGAGAATGAAATTTTATTGTATATTATTAATTATAATTATATTTTCATTTATTACATTAACCTAGCGGAACCTACTTTATCTTCCACTAACAGCACGAAGTTTTTTGTTGTTTCAGCAGCCATTCTTTATACTTACATATTTATATTTGAATGTATATAATGATTTGCATGTTTTAACTGGCGGTGGAAGATCGTTCCAACATTTAGAAGCGGCAAAGCGGAAACTGCCTCTAAACAAATGTAACCTAGAAGTCGGTGACAATTTTAGACTCAGATAGCGTATTATACGAGTGTTGCCCTCCGTTCTATCATTCCAAACTAATTTATTTGTCAAATACGGGGACATCGGTTTAATCCTCAAAGAAAAGACAAGTTTGCCAAGCATCCGCATTCGCCTATTCGTCATATTCAGAATATTATTGGTATTTAGATAATATGTAATGTGCGACCTTTACGGAACAGCATAGCAAAACCTAATACATGAGTATCGGACCCTTTGAATTTTCGTCACTGCCCTTTTCTGTAAACAATGACCATACATAACGTCACAATAATCGACAATCGACAAAACAAAAGCATCCTTCAGCCTACCTCTCACATCCGTACTCAAATAGGGTTTTTATTATTTGAGTACGGATTTAGTAATGTTCTTTCATTTCCAATACACTTCGTAATGGTTGACCTTTTCCTTCATGACATTATAAATCTTTAAAGTAACTAATAAAAGCGTGGGATGCGACGGAAGGAATTTAATTTGGAGCAGAAGTGTATGTATATATGTATATTGAACGAAGCTGTAAAGCTCCTTGTGAAAGAGTTCGTCCAGGGAAGTACTGCCACCTTACCTATGTTTGTCGCCAAGCAGTAATGTGAGCATTACCGGTTTTAAGTGTAAAATAGTGAAATTGGCATCATAAAAAAAGAAGATAGATGGTATAAAAGTGTTGCTAGGTACATGCAAATATTTTTACCTTTGGCTATTGGAGCTTCAAAGTCAGGTTTTTATGGGTAGGTAACCTAGAAATGACTTACTTAATTTTCTTTACTATACTGTGTCACACCTTTTTGGTATTCCAATTTGCTACGTATCCAAGCGTATTTCTTTGTTTACATCAGTCTTTTCATATATATTAAGCAATTGTGGGTACTTTAAGCCAGGTCTTCTTCCATTACGAACAACGTCAATTTATTTAACGAGAGTAACCAGACACTTTCACTCACATTTCAAATTCATAACATAGAACAATTAAACATAACTTCACTATATCCTACAAACATAATGGCCTCATTATCTTGGAAACATTAGATTTAGGTGAGTCAAATTGAAATTTAAAGTTTCACACTTGCTTTAAATTTTTGTATACGCAGTTTTTCTCGTGGTCGGATTTAGTTTAAACTTTTATTTAGATGCATATTATTAAGACAAATCTGACCGTATCTCTTTCGTTGGAATCGGTTAAGTAGTTTAAGTTATGTGATGAGATTTTTTTTAAGCCGCCCGGTAAGGGACGTGCCTGTTTTAGTTTTAAGAGTAGATACTACCTCCGCTTGAATTCACATTTTTACCGTACTGAATCGATTCTAATGGGCGGACCGACCGGCAGGGACACTGGCTTTATTTCAGATTTTTTTTACAAACGAAATTAAAGCCGTTTGGAAAATGTATTCTATAATCATATACTATATACGTGTTCTATTTACTTCAGTTGACATAAAAAAAGAATCATTGATATTATATGAAGTACCTATTGAATACAGCGGTTTTCTTGTAAAATTTCGAGGTAATTTTGCATTTTTTTGTTCACACCGTATACTAATCATTGTTTATCCTTAATTTTACTATATATGTATCCAAAGTGATTGATTCAACATTTTCACTGTTGTGCGTAATCAACCAATCCCATTTGACTCTGAAATCGCAAAGATCTGAAGAGCATTGTCACAGCGCCATTCACCGACATAATTTGACAAGTCCTTTCATCACGCACCCTTGCGCATGTAATTTCACCAGCACCCTTACCCTTCAAAACCGAAATGCAATAACGCTCACATTACTGTTTGGCGGCAGAAATAGGTAAGGTGGCAAAGCTACCTTGGACGAAGTCTTTTACAAGGAGCTTTACTGCTACTGAACAGAGTTATTTAAGCCACATAAATACATAGGCTGTTAAAGTTATAAACCGGCCTTTAGCTTCGAACAAAATATTTTATGAAGTAAAATTTTACAAAAAAAAATCTTTTAAACTCTTTCCAGTTAACAGGAAAAACGGTTTATTGTATTTACAACGTTTTACCTTGTTAAATGACCTTGACTTCACCTTGAGTGTTATTTGTAAACACATGACCTAAATGTAGTACAAATGACATTCAAGGATTGTTATTTATATTGTTTAGAACTACAAACATGTAGTAATTTACATAGAATGGAATTACAAATACTTAAATGGTCTATGGCACCTTCATTTGTACATCCAAAATAAAACTCTAACTGTTGTACCGTGTGGCATACATTGAAACTTCGGCATTAGTTACCTTCTGTCGTAGGCTGTACAATGTATTACATCGTATATAAGAGCACCATCTTCTCTTTACAGTGTTATGTAGATATTTTGCCGCAATAATAGTATTGAAGAAAAATGTTTCCCTGTCCAACCTTTTAACAAATTCTACTTTACAGTTGGACGCCGTATAATCTCACAATTGAGAAGAACAGCTTCACTAATCTAGTGTTTGTGTGCATTGTATGCACCCACCCACAGATGTGTCTCCCAGACTTTAGCACACAAATCCGACAATCCAAGCTTAGAGAATTGATAAGTCCAAACAACAGCGGTAAACAGTGGGGAGCTGGATACAGTCTATATTATGGATATTCACATGAATTGATGGCTCTTGGGACTTAGCACACATGCACTTTTTACATGTTACAACACTATCATATGTTAGACACAAACTAATACTGGCTTCGACAGAGAATTTTAAAGAATTTTTAATAATGTTAATATAAATTTTGTTGGATATTATGATGTATTACTGCCATGATATACATTTATTTTTTGTGAAATCACTCCTTCATTTTGTTGTAATTATTAATACAAAGATTGAATACGGAGAAACATTCGTTCGATCTGATAGGATATGCCTAACTAAGGCCACCCATCTACTTGAGGAGATAAAATCTAAAAAAAATCCAATTCAAAAGATTTGTAACAAATATAGAGTAATTCGTAAGGTCTGTTGATGAATCTGTAGCTCAGTTGGCAGAGCGTTGACTCTAGTTTGGAATACAGACGCTGTTTCGAGTTATGTAACACGCTATTTGTTAATTGAGTGTATTTTATTGCGTACATTATGATGTCAGTGCCTCGTGTGTGGTGTTTGTTTGGTGCGCCTGTGATGCACTCCATAGGCTCCACATAATACCAGTGCCGCGGCTGTTCTCAGCCACGGCATATGCTGAGTGGTGTCCATTCAATAATTAATTTTAGTTTTAATTTATTGTTGTTTATTTTGTAAGTACAATTTAAAATTAATGATACTGAATAAAATTTTCTTTCTTTCTTCTTTTCTTTCTTTCTTTCATGTCAGGTCGAAGGAGTTGTTCTTTGTATTAATAATTAATTAATATCGTTAATTTTTTACGCACACTACTACTTGTAAAAGAGTTCTTCTAGAGAAATACAGTCTCCTTATCTATTTTTCCCGGCAAGCAGTAAAGTGAGCATTACAAAGACTCTACACCCTTTTACTCGAAAAATTAAAAGTGGAACAAAGGTGTTAAACCGGCTACCAGGCAGATGTTAGTAGCCATTCTCACAAAAACTCGACTAATAAGATTATATATTTTGATTGTATGACTATTTTAAACTGTCTTTTTTTATGAATGATCTTTCTTTGCAGTTGGCGGCTGATAGTCTTGACTTCGACACTAGATAAACGGGCTAGCTGTAGGGTTTTCACTCGTATAACAAATTAAATAGCGGGTACGAAGGCGCCCAGGTGGACACAGACTTCGCTCGACGTAGAACGCTACTGGAGACTTCCGCCAGAATGGCGTAACAATAGGGGAAAATCTGTGTAAGTACACGCTGAGCTAAAGGCTTTTAATCAAAATTCGGTCGGCATAGTCTTCATTCGAGGGGTAATTTTAACATCGTGTTTCAGTATTTGCATAAAAAGGGGTACTGTCATCTAGTGAATTTTTTAGGAACTACAAAATGCGCATAATTGGTTGAATGTTCTTATTTTCCATTGCTGGAGGCATAGAAAACATTTGACGATAAAAAAAAAATAATTGCTGGTGCCATACACTTGCTTTTATCTTATCAATAGTGTTTTGTGGCAATAAAAAATAGAATATAAAGATGTCATTTTATACTTTGTCAGCCGTTTTTGTGTCTAAGTGTAATTACGTGAAAAAATAACCACGTGCCTTTTGCACTTACTTATTTATACTTTTTACACATAAATATGTATTGAAAATAATATATTTTTCAAAAAACATGCTCGGAAATGTTTGCATTACTTTCAAAAAACGAACACGGGAAGTTAGTCATTTATGGACCGTGAGACTTCTTCCCGGTCAAGGCCTGCAAAGTAAGCATGAAAATTCATTACTGTCCACTTTTCTAAACTTTCAAATCTAGATGAACTAGGTAAACAGGCAAAGGAAATACAGCCAACTGTCCAGTGCTACTGATTACGAGAATTAAAAATACTTACTTAAACCGGTTACTTAAAAAAAAAAGAAAAAGGCGGTAAAGTAAAGTGCTTCGGTATTCTTTTCTGCTTTTTCGTCTTTTTTGTATTTTCGTCGTGAAAATGAATAAGACGAGCGGTAACGAAAATACAGTAATGGATTGTACTCCTCCTAATTTAAAACGAGGCAATATTTGCGATGGAAAAACTTGTTGCCGGCTATGAGCAAAGTATACATGAAAATTTATGATTTGAACATAAAAAAAATGCTAATTCGTTTTCAGAGACTATGTTTGTAGCTTCTTTTAGCGAACTTGCTAAAACTCAAAAGCCATCAACATTATGGGCCACGTATTCCATACTCAAATGTACAGTCCAACTTAAACACAGCGTCATCATTGGAATACAGTACATTGAAGTGCCTACTGTAGTGCCAATCTGCTGGTTACAAAACTAAAAAATCAAAATTATTTACTGCAGAGAACATATTGAAAATTTTAAGCAAGGCTCCAGAGGACAAATTCAATATTCAATACTCAATATATTTATTGCATTCATATGGTAAACATGTCTTAAATTTAAAATAATGCTACACATATGAGCCATTCTTGTAATATTATAATGTTAAACTTTTAATATTAATTAATTTTCTTTTTTTACTTTTTTATTATACATCTTCCTCTCTTTATTCATACCTCAGCATTTTACCACAGAAGCTTTTACGTAATGTCGGTCAAGATATACAACAGCATCCCGAATGAATTTAAGAAATTCGAGTATGTAAAATTTAAAAATGTTCTTAGTAACTGGTTGAGTACTAAACTTTATTATAGTGTACAAGAGTTTTTTGTCGATAATGACAAATTTGGTGACTAGCGTTGTGACATGTTTATTAATAATTGTTTTTTTTTTCTTTCATATTGTAATTCAATTCAATTTAATTTTAATCTGTGACATTTAATAATATTGTACACCTTATCTGGTAAACTATAGAGCACAAACCAATGTAATATTTTAAGATCATATGTAATTACCTATAGTTATGCAATAAATATATTCTTATTCTTATTCTTTAGTCTTTTATTATTTCCTCGCATTGTTTGTGAAAAGCGCATATACACGTCTTGACCGGAACGAGGATTCTTTGACTCGTATTAATACAAGATCCTGCTAGCGCTCGGCCTCGTAACTCGCTCGTCCAGCAATCCCTTACTTCCCGGCCTCTGCATTAATGTACCCTATGTTTACAATAATAACGTTTTTGTTATTAGTTTAGTTGCTTAATTTAGTTATTTATATGTATTTTCATACTTATACACATAACTTGTAAATATTTACACACACACATATATATCTATGATATTTTAAGGTGTAATTTATTTCTCTATTATATATAGTTATATTTTCATTTATGTAATTAAATTTTACTGTCACAATATTTAAGTATGTTGTTCCATGACCTCATTAGTATTCTAACTGAAAAGCACTGCCAACGCATTGCGTTTTCTAGCAAATGCGAGTTACGAGAAGAGTTTGTCACCCTTTTATTACCGCAGCTGGCACGATACAAAGTATCTTTATACTTAGTGTCTTTATGTTTATGTAAATAATCTGGGTTTTAATTTAATTTTGTTTTTGTTATGTATTTATTTATATGTGTCTTTTTATGTTTACTTTTGTTTCTTTTTGTTTGTGTGGTTACATTTATGGTAGTCAAATAAAGGTATTTCTTTTTTTAAACCAAACCTTAAAACGTATCACGTAACAGATGCTTAGAAAATTAATAAACCGTGTAGCGAATCAAATAGAATGTACTGATATAATGGTATTTTATTCCCAAACAACGACGCCTTTAATAATAAATACAAGACCGCCGTTGAAATTTGAATAAAAACCTTTGTTGTATGTATACCGTTTCATTAATTACAGTACATAGGGCGGACCAGGGCCACTACAAAAAGTTATTACAACATTTGAAAATGTAACTCTTTGGCTGTAGAATACAGTTTGTTTCATCTGACTGTCACTTGTTTTTACATTGTGGCGTCATTTTAGAAATTGGTTGTCTACATTGTCTACATCACCATGGATTTAACTCGTGAAAATTTTCGCAGTATGATTTTCTACGACTTTAAGTGTCATTTAACTACTACGACTAACGACTTCAAACTGCTTTTGGCGATGAAGCACCATGCAAGACGACTATTTATAGCTAGTTCACAGAATTCAAACGTGGTCATGAGAATCTCAGTGACGAATTTCGTGATAGTCGCCCGTCCTGCTGTGAACAATAAAAACATCGATGCTGTGCGCCGTATGAACAAAACATACAGGCATGTGACATACCATGAGATTCAGGCATCTTTAGGCATAGGCATGAGTCCAATATAGTCAATACTACACAAACATTTGGGTGTGAAAAAGCTGTGTTCTCGGTGGATCCCATACAATTTGACTGAGGCTCGAAAAAAGGATCGCGTCACTAGGTGCAATGCCATGCTTACCAGATTTAACGAGGGGGCGTCAAATTTGATGTGGGACAAAGTAACAGGTGATGAAACATGGATTTATAACATACGATCCCAAAACCAAGCAGCAATCGACCTTAAGGGTCTTTCGAGATGAGCCGAAACCAACCAAAGTGGCGCGCGTGCAAAGTGCCTCTAAGCGGATGATTGCTTGTTTTTTTAATAAAACTGAACACGTGGCTACTGTTGCTTTGGAGAATCGTTGTACCGTGAATAGCGATTGGTACACGACCATTTGTTTGCCGTAAGTTATAGACAAACTCCGTAAAAATAACCGTAAACGCCGTACCATCTTGCACCACGATAATGCCAGTTCTCACATGGTCAGATACACAAATGAATTTTTAAAGGTGAACAACGTTGACTTTATGAGCTATCCCTCGTACAGTCCCGATCTGGCACCGTATTACGTTAATTTATTTCCAAAAATTAGGAACCAGTTACGCGGTCAACGATTTTCATCACCTGAAGAGGCTGTTGAAGAGTATGAGAGATTGGCATAAACGTTTTAAAAATTGGTTCATTCGTATGAAAAAGTGCATTATCGCTAAAGGAGAATATTTTGACATACAATAAATTCATTTCTGACCATTTATAGTATTTTTTTTCCTATTCATTTCGAAACTTATAGTGCGCCTCACGTATATTAATCTCACAGAGTCTCTGTACGTATTAGATTGTAGCAAGTAATTTGGTTAATGAATATTTTTATTTTACAAGACCTTTTGTAAATAGTACGCGAAGACTAAAATCGAGTTTTTCGTATAACGGTAATGGGAATAGTCGAGAAACGCATATCTTCAAACCATATATCATCGGTGTGTTATAAAAAAAGGCGAAAGAGCCATTTCGAACATTTTTAATTTTCAGTGGAGCATTTTTAGGTATAAACGACTGTTTTAAAGTGCGTGTTTTAAAATTCAATTTTTTAAAATTAATATATTAATATTAAATTTTTAAAGTTGAATTGAAAACAGGATGTAGGTAAATATTATAACACACATACATGCACGCTTACACACATTAACACATATATACATACACGAATGTTTTATATACGTGTTATTTGTTGCCTCTTTATAATATAGCTTAAAATCGTTTGAAATATTAACATCTCTGTCAAATTTGGTTGTAGACAAACATAATAGCAATACGTTCAGTTGGAAAGACTGGAAGCCTTTAGATACAGATCTAGTTTAGAATCGAGTCTCCTACAGATTTTGTATTTTATTGAATAAAATCTGATTGTTGTAACTAATATTTTGTAACCAAAATGTGTGGAGAGAAATAAATTTATTATTATTATTACTGTTTGAAACAGTAACATTCATTTCATCTCAAAACTATGAATATCAACCAGAGCAACGAAATTAATTTCAGCGCAATACCTCTGTAAGCGTAATATTATTCTGAAATATAATAATTAATATAATTCTTTGAAATACTAACACAGAATTTTTGAACAAGAACTTAACAACGTACACATGCCCTTACCAAAAGTTACAGTCCAGGCCAAATTCTTCTTAAATGTTTTTTTTTCATGATATCAACTGACGGGACGAATAAGTCGTGCACTTGGTATTAAGCATCACGCATAGCCATAGCCGTTCCAGTGTCACTCAGAGCTATAAATCGCAAAGATCTGAGGGGCACCGCCACTGCACCCGTCACCAGCACCCTTCAAAACAGGAACGCAGTAATACTCACACTTCTGTTTGACAACAGTAATAAGTAAGGTGGCAGTACTTTCCTGTACGAACTCTTTCACAAAGAGCTCTACTGCTATTAAAATGTTTTATCTTTGTATTACGGAACTAAGATACGATATTTAAGAATAAATTTTCTGGACTCTAACTTTCGGCCCGAAGTTACCCAATCACACCAATTACCAGATCTCAAACTAGGAAATCCCTGTACTGTGAGTACCGGAGAATAAAATTAACTCCTGAGTACTGGGTCGTAACCCAAAAAAAACCCAGAGCCAATTTAGAAAAGGTTTTTCCTAAATTTGTCCTATCGGGAATCAAATCCGGGCCCACATCTTCGAGTACCCACAGTGCAAACCGTTGCGCCACGTCTAATTTTTGTATCGTGTAGATGACGAGTGCACAATATGCGAGAAATCTGTACAGGTTTATACACATTCTTTTGCTTTGTTAATTAACGCTCACAATCAACATAGCCCCGCATTAGGGAAACCCTGTGTCGCGGGTGCCATGGACACACACATAGACAACCACAAATTACACCCAAACTCACGAGAGAAATAAATGTAGGCCATACAAATATTTCTCCCGGCCCGGGAATCGAACCTGGGACCTCTGCGTGGCAGTCCGGCATGGTAACCGTTCGGCCACGGAGGCAGATTCAGAAGTAATTGTAGATTTAAAAGTCAAATAAATAAATATACCGCATAAAAACCTCATTCTTGTTATTTATAGCGATGCCACAGATAAGGATAAAATTCGTCCACATTTAACTTGCTTAATCAACCATGGGATGACTGGTGATTTCAAAACCATTTATTGTAAACAGTTTCTTTATCAAAAATAATAAATTTACGTATTATCGATGTCCTGTCGTTAGATTAATACGAATGTGTGGCGAAATTTAAAAAAATGGGTAAAATTACCAAAAATATTGGGTACCAGCTTTGCTACAAAACTATAATTGCTTGGGGTCAATACTGACATTTCTAAGAGGTAGCGATGTGTTCAACATCTTGAAGGCAATAATTTTATAACTTATTATCCCCAAAATTCCACCGCGCCACTAACATAAATAACTTTTTAATTTTAGTGTTTTCCCCCATATTTCTACCCTATGTGAATTAATCCAGATAAACAATATATACTCATAAATTTGTGTTACATGTTTGTGATGTCTTTTGTTTTAGATTCTCATCTGAGTATTTCCGCAGACCAACCCATCAACGCAGACCAACATCAACATTATTGTCTCAATAGAAATAGTTTTTTTTCTTTTTATTTCATCTTTCGACCGTGATATTGGCAAAATCATCATCATTTCATAATTATACCATCATTATAATTATGAAATGATTTCATATATTTCAATTTCATAATTATAATGATGGAGCCATAAAAAAAGTGAAGTGAAGACAATAATTATTTACTTGAAGTAAAAACAAAGAATCATAACGATCAATTACTTAGATTCCAATTAATGTTATCTGTACTTGCAAACCCCATCTTAAAATTAATAACCGATTTTATTTGTATTAACATACTTAAATTATAAAACTTATATATTTGAATATCTCTAGTGGTGTTGGTAAATCAAGACGTTTTGAATTGTATTTGAAGCCGGAATAGACTTGAAGAGATGTGTTAAGTAGTTAAGCATAAATAAAGAAATACAAAATTCAAAATTCTTCAAGAGAAGCCAGAAACTTCAAAAATAGAATGGAATGAGTAATTAATAGAATTAGGCGTTATTTTGCGGAAGTTCATGTTAATAAAAATGGAAGTAAATTAATTTGCTACTCCGCGAAACCAGTGAGGATTAAATTGTGCAAAATAGCTGCGTTTGTGTTGAATATTTTCAAGCAGTTAATTATCCCACCCTCCGTCCGCATAAAATTAATAAAATAAATAACGCGCGGAGTGGCAAATTAATTTACTTCCATTTTTATTAGAATAGAATGATCCATTAGAACGAGCACTTTTATGAAACCGTAATTTATGTCAAAAAGAAATGGTATTTTTTTATGAAAAATAGTGACAGACGTGACATTAATGCCCTTTCGGCGATTTAGCGAGGAATAAAAATAAACATGGTGTCCTTGACAGTCGTCTTCACAAAGTCACAATTTCGTTTAAGGAGCAATGTATACCTTTCAATAAAAAGATTCCATTTGACATCAAAAATTTGCTATTTACGAGGCTTAAAATTATAGTTAAACGTAAAGTTTAAATTAAAGATTTATTATACAGGCTATGCACGTTTGCGCACGACATCCGATTCGTATTCCTTCCGAATCCGGGACTATGCAAAACAAAAAACCCGGACCCACTTCGGATTCGCTTGTGCACTACGTCCGATTCGAATACTAGAAAACATGAATATCGCTAGTACCCCTAGAGATCGGTATTCTATAGGATATATCACGGAGAGTGTGCGATGGAATTGCATAATTTGATTCCGCTTTCCCCTTTCCATCATCGGGGGACTAGACGTGGGCTGGGGTTCCACCCCTATGTTCTGGATATTCCCCGGATTATATCGCACGAAGCATTTCGCTTCCACATTTGTATGGCGAGCGGCTAGGGAGTGGAATTTCCTGCCTGCAGACTTGTTCCCCGAACGCTATGACTTGGACCCTTTCAAGGCGAGAGTGAATAGGCATTATTTAGGTGTGCATGCCACATCCTCAACCTCATCGTCACTTTCCATCAGGTGATCAGGTGAGATGGAGGTCTAATGCGCACTTATTATATATATGATGATCACTGAGACGTGTTTCAGTAGTAGTAGTGCTCAATACAATTCTATTTAAAATCGTCCGAGTACTTAGTTACGTTATTTGCCAAGTGTTGAAATATGGATAGTTTATGAATGCATAGAGCTGTAGGGAAAAAATCATACAGTTCATTCAATGAAACTTTTAGTAATTAGTAATTGTTAACACAAATATTGAACACTTAGAAAAAATTCCGTCGATCCCGCCGGATTCGAACCGACGTCTCGTACCAAACCGTGCTAGACGCTATGCCAACCAAGCAACACAACGAACCAGCGAACCTCACGAATTTTTCCATGTGCTTGCTGTCGGATCTTTGTATTTGGTTTCCAACGACTCTTTAACCGTAGCCGTTTCTATGTGTTAGATGTTTGTATCAATAATTATAACGAACTAATACAGTAATTTTACAAAAAATAAATGAACATCAATTCAGTAAAACTTTAAACGTTTCATAAAATCACAATCAAACAAGTATCTAAAGTCAGAGCATATCAAGCTTGACACTTTGTACTTTAGACCATTGTTATCGTAAGCGGCATTTAAATCTTAAGTGTCAAGCTTGACGTGCTCTTGATCCTGTACAAGAAGGATTTAAAACTGTGAATTCGGAAATTTTAGAGTTACTCTTATCATCTCAGAAAACCCACTAGTACATCATATTTATTCGTAATCTAACACATTTTTTACACGAATTGCCGCTTGTTATTTTGAATTGGTAACAATTTATTTATTTGCTTCAGTTGATCTTGACTTTTAGACAATAAACTTACTTCTTATAACAATAAACATTTTTTACGTACTCCACCTTCTATCACATAATTTCACGACGACGATCAATGTGTAAAGTTCAGTACAACGCGTACAAAGTAGTTTTGTAATCCAGTCCATCAAAATATCATCACTCAGTAACGAACCACATATTTTCTGTTTGTAAACAGCAGCAAAATCGGGCAAAGTCTGTTATTCCAAATGATACAATTAAACTATCCAATCATTAAAGTAATTAATTGATTAGTAATTGGCAATGCAACTGGCCATCAATAAAGCCTCTGTTGTCGGCTCAATGACTTATTGTTTACATTATTTAATAAAATCGATTAAAACAAACTATTTTTATCTCTTTTCGGTACTTAATTATTACAAACCTGTCTTATTCAAGTTTTTTGTAGAGTAAATTACTTGATTTGGCTTTTTGTGCCGTGTTGTGATGGTACCTAACCGCTTATAATATAATAATATTGTCCGTCGAAAGTCAATTGGTTTTTAACAGTCTTTGTACACTTTGTTGCACGAAATAATATAAAACAAGTATTAATTGGGTAGAATATGAGCAAAGATGGATTCAACCCAAAGTAGTGTAGTAGTTTAAGGAATTTAACATTCTTACACTAGCGTCCACAGTACATCTATGAAAATGTAATTTATGTTAAGAGGAATATTAATATCTTTATGAAAAATAGTGACAGACATAACATTAATACGAGGAATAAAAATAAACTAGCTGTACTTGAAAGTCGTCTTTACAAAGTGACAAATTTATTTAAGGGGCAATGTATACGCTTCTATAACAAGATTTCGGTTGATATACAAAATGTTTGCCCTTCACGATGTTTAAAACTATAATGAAACAAAAACTTTATACTAAAGGTTATTATATAGCTTCTGCGTACTTGGATGACAAAAATCCGTGGTAGTAAACCCTTTAACTCATGGAGATAGTCTCGATCTCTGATGTTTGAAAGCAAAAAAAGAAATATGTTGTAAATGTTGAATACGTACAAATGTTATTTACAAAGAGCAACTCTCTCAAGGGAATCTGCCTTACGAATGAGCGGTAGAGTTTAACCAATGTGACGATTTCAAGTGTAATAACGCTTACCTGTGACATAAAGATTATTTTGATTTGGATTTAGAGTAAAAACAAGAGTCATAAGCAGGCAATAGCGTGCAAGAGAGAATGAGACAAACATATTATGAGTATAAACTACCAGATAAAAAAATACCGTTACGTACAAAAGTAATATAAATAAATAGGTTACACAATGTATACTTACTAAATAACATCAATTTACACATAGATACACATTACATAAATACATGTAGAAAAATTAGATGATTACAATACGAGTTGAGCAAGAATGTGCGCTGTCAGCCTTTTATCGAAGGAATTGACGTCGATACAAATCGAAGCAATTACTATCATACTGAGGTACCTATACGTTTAGGTTTATCGTTAATAAAATATTGTTTATTTCATTGAAGTCAAAATATCAAAAATATTATTCAAACTATATGTACACCCATTTACAAGCTGTTCCACGAAATGCATCTCAACATTGAAATTGTCCTAGATATATTTATGATACATTCAACACTGAGAAATTGGCAACTATGATTTATGTCACCTATCTCGGCTATCCAACTGGTTATTGATTCAGTGTACCAGGCTATATTTAACACCGACAGTGCAATATGTCGGCTTCGACCTAGATCGGCGTGCAGTCCTTGAATGATAAGGGTAATTGTTATTATAATAGGGTTTCCGGAGTATCTGTGTCAAGGATTATTAAATTGCAAATATTGTACTTGATAGGTGAAATTGGACGAGAGTATAGATGTCAAGAAGAGTACCTACACTTGTGATGATATAGTAAAAAATGAAAGAGATATCAATAGCATTTTTCTAAAGGCCACTTTCCACGGCCTGTGGTATCTCGGTCCGTGTCGCGTCGGGCGGGGCCATCCACACAAAGCGAGCTTGCGCGACGCGGCCTGTGAAACCACGGGCCGTGGAAAGCCAGCGAAGACTTTGAATCAAACGATGAGCTGATTGTAAGAGAGGCTACTAGGAGGAAGGATTTAAAAAAAATGAAACGAAACGAACCTAAATTCCATATTGTGACCCGTCACCCAATATCAGTTCGTGAAACTATTTAATAAGTTATCTGTGGATCTTAAAATTATTACAGACAATATTTTTAAAAAGACTGAGAGCTTTATTAATACAAAAATGTTGCTTTTTGTCAAAGTATTTTAAATTAATTGAATATAGGAAACAAAAC
>NW_020653853.1:11343533-11354368 GCF_003589595.1 Hyposmocoma kahamanoa | reverse complement strand
GCCTTCTACAAAACACCGACGATATATAAATATTTTCTTTTCGAGATTGTCTTTTTTATTTCTATGCTATGTTCAATTTTGGTCATATCACTGAATATTAAGTTAATAAAAATCCCTTAAATAATTATATTAATAAAAATACCATTTAGAACTCGGAAGAAACATCCAAACATAAATAAGAATCTGTTTGTTAATATGCAAAAGAGAGATAAGATAACCTGTTTTCCTTTGTAACTTGATTGACGATTCGTACATTCAGGCAACAAAATGATAAAAGACCGAAGCTATCAATCAAGGAGATCTGCGACTGAAATTCGTCTCATTGAAGTATTCAAGACACAATGAAGTTTTTAAATGAGACTCATTTATTTATTGTAAACTGTATTTTGCAGAAAAAAATTATATTTTTTTTAATTAATCCTTAAGTAACCTTTAAGTTAATACTTTCCTTTTCCTTTTTATAATACAAAGTGACTGCGCCTGGCGGTAAGCGATACGCCTGTCCGTAACAGTCGCAGTGCCACTTAGAGCTTTGCTGTTGACAGTTCTCATCTTAATTAAATTTTTATTGAATTGATATTCAATTATTTTTTTGTGAAATTACTCCACTATAGTCCGTTTTTAGTGAAGATGGAAAAATTTGACAATTCGTTGCGCAAAAGTGTTGCCCGTTCTCAAGTAGCTAGTGATTGCAGTCGATAAATATGAATGAATGAATGAATGAATTATCGACTGAATATTGGTTATGCTTACGCAATGATTGTCCGAACTTGTTAAATTTGAATCATCATCGGCCCATTATTCGTGCCACTGCTGGGCTACTATTGCTTTTATTTTTTTTATTATAAATTAACATTGAAAAACGTAAAAAACTGTATAATAAAAATATACGTCATCTTTACTTATGCTGGTAATTGGTATATGCGAGTCGTTATTATATTACTTATTATAGACAAAAGTAGCTACTAAAATTTAAACAAATAAATAAAATGCCGCACGGGCACAGCGGGCCGGCTGAATTTGCCGCATTCGACTACCACTCTTTGGCTTGTTCGGATGTGCTAACTTGCGCTCGCGCTTATTACGTTTCTTTTGTTAGTTCACGTTATTGTTACGTACGTTGTTAAGTACATTTGAATTGTCAACTTTTGTAAGTTCATCACATCTATTAAAAATCAAAAAGGGAAATTTTGTGGTTTTTCATTTTAATTCAGTATAGATAATCAAATCCAACTATCATTATTAAAAATGTATATGAATAAAAACGAGTTCAGGTGGTATTCTACATAGTCTACAATAGGGCAATAATTTGAACGTGCGTCTGTAGATACTTTACGAATTGATTTTGATACTCGCGGGCCAAACGTCAAAATAAGAGTAAAGACGGCGATAACGCAATTACTAATCATTAGAATGTTATAAGTCTCACAATTCATACATTTTTTGGAAACTATTATCATCTTTCCAGCCTATCGATAAATCTATCGACAATAGCTACATGACTATTTAAAATTTTACGAAAACTGGCAACCCTGCAAATGTCAAATTTTTCCATCTTCAATAAAAACGGACTATAGTTTGTTATAATTATTAATACATCCTCTACCGCTACTCGTGCAGCTCGGTGACTGCCGACAGCAGTGTACCCTTTAGCAAGTATTCTTATTATTATTATTATTGTAGTAGTAACATAGTTATTAAGGTTTTTCTGTTTACTAACAATCTATGGACCCTGTAGTCTGAAAATAAAGATATTTTATTTTATTTTTATTTTTTTTTATGTGTGTGTCCATGGTACCCGCGACACAGGGTTTCCCTAGTACGGGGCTATATTGAGTGTGTGCGTTATTACTATTATTATTGTTATTATTATCATCAAAAATATCTAAAATAAGTTTTCATTTTTTTTTACTAATTTTTTTTTCAATCAGTAGAAAAAAATATCTACCACTATTTAATTGTTTATAAAACTGCGTCATCCCTAATGATTGTTTTTATTTGAAAGGAAAGATTGTAAACATTCAAACTCAAGTAACAATTTAAGTTCAGAATCGGGATTGATGCTGCATGCGATATGTAGTAATTTCATATAAAATAAAATTCTACGATTTTGTTTCTTTTCATATGCCATTACTTACTTATGTAAACATTAATAGGATTCAAAAACTTTATTACTTTATTCATAAATCATTCGTATCAACAAGTACTTTGTAAACATAAATTTTATAACTTTGGTAACAATTGGCTAGGTAACTAATAACGCTACATAACCCTATTGTTTACTTACCTATTTAAATTCTAATTACGCGAGCAGACCGTCGGCAGAGCTAGCCTAAATAATGAGCATTGATAAAAAAAATGTTCTTTACACCTGCCGTCATTAGTTATTAAATGTTATGTATTGAATTTGGCTAGATTAAAGTTTACCATTTTAATTTTTAAGATAACTACATGTTTCAATGTTTAGTAGCACTCGATAACGGTCCACAACGTTTGAACACGTGTGAAATCCCTAAGCCGTATTGAGTCACTCTGAAATTGGTCTAAATGCTATCCTTAGAGAAAACCCGACACAGCAGTGGAACGTATAATGTGTTGATAGTGATTATAGTAAAGATAGACAGAGTTAGTGACTTTTTTGTTATCGCATACAGCACCACATAAAGTACTTTTATACCTAGTGTCCTTTATTTATGTAAATAATGCGTTTTAATTTAATTTTGTTTTGTTTTTAATTTTGTTTTATTGCAATTTATTTCTATCATACGTTTGAATTTTTTGACTATGTTTTTAATGTACATTTTTTCTTTTTCTTTCGTTTCGTATATCGTATATATATTTTTTGTCCTGTTATTTGTTTACATTGAGCAATAGTTAAACTCAAATCTTGGCAGTGCTAATTGTCTAGTAAACTACTTGATAAATTGAAGTCAATGTAAGGAAGGACGGCGACATCCCGTGTATTTTGTGACCCGTGTGGTTTTGACGACGTGCATTAGATACCTATCCATATTTCTAATTCATTATCATAGCATCCAAAAAGCTAATTGAATACAGCCTATAGAAGCTGGGGTTGTAAAGTTGATGTAAGTTATGTTTGTAACATTGTCCTGTATTTGGCTTCAGATGTTTGTTCGTAGTAGCAGAAAACAACAAGGTTTCGGTTTGTTCTGTAAAATAATAAAGAACTTGTTGAATATTCTCAAATCTGCCAAATTCTGCCACATTTAATAAAACGTTAACATGTTTTGTCGCAAAATAAAAATTGAATCAGGCCAAATGACAGAAATCTGCCATAAATGGTCACATTGTTCTCAAACTCAATATGACATTGACATTGGCAAGAGGTCTCTAGTCATTTTTTCCATCCTCTAAAAGTCAAAACGTTTCTTTGCTAACTTACATAACGCTCATTTAAATATTACCTGAACATTTCTGTCATATTGTGTTCTATTTATTACTTTGTGCCAATACTGTTTAATTATTTGATTAGCTATAATGTGTTATGTATGTACTATAAAATAACCAATATTTTAATTAGGAAAATATTCAATTATGCTTAAAATGAAACGTGCGAACAAGAACATTACGTAGTCTATGGTCGAACTAAATCAATTGCGTTGTGTTCTTGCATTTATTCTTATAAAAATTGTTTTACAATTTCTTTCTTGCCGACTTCTAAAACTACACCAAAATATATTGATAACTAGGCATAAATTAAAATGTAAAATTAAACTAGCAAAGTCCATGTACAACTTTACGTTGATTTTATAATTAATTGGGTCAACTTTCGCCATCCTTATTTAGCAAAAAGTTTTAATTTTTTTTACGGAACCAAAATAAAAAATGTCGATACAGGGAACAGCACGGTGAGCTTTAGCCTTTGACATTTGAACTTTCGTACGTAATTCACAATTTTCCAATTATACATTATATAAGTACCCAAGTAAAAAAAATAAATTATGTTTTCTCTATTTAATGTATACTATACTAGGGGAGCAGCATTAATATTGAAACTGATATAAATTTCCAACATAAATATCAGTATTTCGTATTCTCATAATTTTGTCCTTATAGAATTTCCGTCACAAGAAGTTTAAAAAAACAATGACGTCTTGTCAAAAAATAAGTACAAATTGAAAACATGGAACTTCTGAGAATTATAATTCTCAGACTAGACAGGACATTGGCGAAATCGCCATTTTTTTTTTGTATAATTTTTATAATAATATTAAACTACTGTACATAGTTATTTTTACTTGACATTGGCAAAATCATTGATTATTTCGATGGAGTCATATCATAACATTTAAAAGAAGAAGAAGATGTTTTTCATTCATTCGTTTCAGTCTTTGTGGATGCTAATTTTCTTTTCGTTTCTCATAGACTGTTATAATTTTAATAGAAGGAATTTGACCTAATCTGGAATTATAAAGTACTCATGCTGCTTTTCAGTGATATTTTTAATATTAATAAAGCTATCACTATTTTTCTTTCATTCTCGCAGTGAACATTTTGACAACGGTTTTTCTATTAACAATCTGGAGTGAAGGAATTACAATGTGATATGTTGTACTTTTTGAGTTTTGTTTGGAGTTTAAATAAATAGTGATTGTTGGTGAGTCTTAAGAAACTGGCCTTACAATTTTTAAATGACGGTTATCTATTCCTTACACACATTTATTAATCTTGCTTCTTTGTTGAAAGTAAAAAACTAAAAGAAATGTTGAAACGTTGAACGATTCCAATTACATTTATGCTGTTATCCCATTGGTTGATTAACATCAATGTTTTTATCTAAATTGAAAATTCGTAATAAACTTTCCGAGTCAATATTCGTTTTTATGTTATTTCGATTTTATTAATAAATGTTTCTTTGATCATGAATTATGCTGCGTCCATTTTGGTGGCAATGATTTCCAGTAAGAATATTTAATTTACTAACGTCATTATGTATTGCAATATTGAGTGGATTTGGCAGTGTAGAGAAAGTGCTTTGACACTATTTGGTATTAAAAATTTTGGATATTCTACTTTGTTTTGTATTAACTACTGTTTATAATAATAACGGTCATTTATTGTTTGGCATTATAATAATGTGGAAAAAATTTTTTTTTTCGAACTAAATCGCGTATATTTGTTTTTCAAACAATCCAACATCAGTCAGCCGTGACCATGGGACCTGCAAAGGGTCCGAAACGTTGGTTTTCGGTTTTTGGTTTTAAAAAAGTTTCATTTCTTTTTCAACTTGGTTTCAACAAAAAACTTGGTGTTTAAAAATGTGATTTTGAAAATATTAAGGAAATTATTAGGTATATTCTAAACTTTGGCGTGCTTAATAAAATCTGATGATGTATGATCTTTATTTGTTAATGTTTTAATTAAGGATCTGACAATTAAGCTCGTAAAAAGTGAAAGGGGTCTTGGAATTTGTCGATATGTTTCATTTGGCAGGTCATTTACAAATATGAACCTATCGTAAATTTAAGACCAATATTTTTTATTTTTCTCCCTTTTTCAGCTCTCTCTTTCACAAGTGGACAAGATTGCAATTTAGACGCTTGCCCCAAGGGCAACGTGGAACTGGCGTGTGGATTCGATTTTGAAGACAAGACATACACAATGTTTCCCAATAAATGTGCAATGAAAGAGTACATTAGATGCTTCGAAACGGGTATGTACACACGCCAGCACATCAAGCTACACATTGACGTATCTTGTTCCGTTGCATTGGAGGCGATTTTCTAACAAAAATGTGTAGTCTGATGTGCCGCTGTCCGTACAATGATATTAATTTATCGAGTTCTTAGGTTATCACAATCGTTATATACATATTTATTAGCAGCAGTGCTTGTTGTGAAAGAGCTCGTCCAGGGATATACTGCCATCTTATCTATTTCTGCCGCAAAGCAATAATGCTCGTTCCTGTTTTGAAGGACAAGAAGGGTGCTGGTGAAAATACAGGCATATGGGACTTGTCAACTTATGTCTCAGGGTAACAGGCGCAGTGACAGGACACTGTTACATTTTATTACGCGTGTTAAAGTAACTGATTTCAGTAACCTGCGTGCGATCACTCAAATATGATCCAAACCATTTCAATGCCATTCCACGTATCCCCACGTGCTTGAGCACTTGTAGAATTATTTTATGATTTACGCAATCAAATGCCTTGGACATGTCTAAGAATAAAGCAGTAGTATGTGACTTAGTGTCTAATGCATCCCATTTTATATGGTATTTGCACACTTACCTATTATTCCGACGTGTCGACCTGCGACAAGTTTTTAAGCAGAAGTAGAACTCATCGTGGAAGAGTTCGTCCAGGGAAGTACCGCCACCTTACCTGTTTCTGCCCATGCACGGCACTTATGACTTGTCAACTTATGTCTCAGAGTGACGGGCGCAGTGGTAGTACCATTCAGATCTATGCGATTTAAAGCCCTGAGTGGTACTGCAACTGTTATGGACAGGCGTGTAGCTTACCATCAGGCACACGACTTGTTCGTCCCGTCACTGGATGTAAGAAAAGAAAAGTGCAAGTTGGTCAAATTTGTTTTGAAAAACCACTACACGTAAAGTTACCCTTGAAAAGGAAGCATACAATCTGCTTTAATTTTAATCTTCTTATACCTAGATGTTTTCACAGTATTATTATTATGTTTATCTAAAGACGTCTGTAGGGCCTAAACGTAGCTTTGTAAGGTCCATACTTATATATCTTACAAAGCTACATATATTTCTCTCAAAGTATATCATGTGCACTATAAAATTTAAATAATCAAGCGTTACTTTGCGAAAACCTAACATGTTAATAAAAGTGGCAGTAAATTAATTTGCTATTCCGCGAATCCTGTGAAGGTTAAATCGGGTAAAATAGCTGCGCTTGTTTTAAATATTTTTTTCATGTAATGTAATTTTCCTACCCAAAAATATACTCGATACGTGTGTCCTCGGGAGTTGTTAATTGTTCGACGCTTGGCCGAAGAAGCTAGGTCTGATTAATTGAAGCGTAGCGAGTAAAGCGAGTGAAGTCTTTTTCGCATCTACTAAAATTGCACCATCTACAAACCGAATCGGACATGCATGAAATTGGAATCTAGCATACAAAAATATAATTCTTCCGGTCGTGACGTAGCCCTAATTTCAATTTCGATTTATGATTTGAGAGTAGGTCAAAGGTCACAAGTTTGTCCACGGGAAAAATATTTAATTGTAAAATATTTTGTGTAAAGAATTGTAAGAACATGTTTGTGCGCGTAATTGTTCAGAACTGTGAAATAAATGTAATTTCATCCTTAAAAAACGAAAAGTAACAAAACGAAAACAAGAAAAATAGGGAATTCTGCAAACAAGAAGAATAAGAAAGTTTTGAAATGGAATCGACATTCAGCCTAATTATTATTGCAGTCTATCTATTAGAATATTAAACTCCCGGGGACAATTCGTGCCATCTTGCATTTTCAGTATTAAATACTATAATGTTTGATTGGCCAAAAAGTATACTAAACGTTATTTTCCCAAAAAAAAACTAAACAAGATAATGAATTCAAAAACTTTAACTCCTTTCTGAAAATTTGAATTTGTAAAACCGAGGAAATCTTTTTCTTGGATGTTAACAATATTATTTAAGAATAAAAATGCAAAGTAGCTCGAATTGTGTGTTCGGGAGTGTATTATTACCCATTATATGACATGACAAGATAACGATAATGACATGGAAAGGAATCTAGAGGTTTTGGTAACGCGATCTGAATAAGATATTAATTCTAAAAATACAGCAGCATATTCGCATTACGAATTGACTTTTTTAAGTAAATGAACTAATAAACCTTAACAACGACGTAACGATTTATATGTCGTGAATAATATATACTACACCAATATTGCATAACTGCAGAGTTCATGACTGAATAGTCTGTTTTCTCCTGCTCTTGCCCGTTGGTATCTAGCACCATTGGTACTTGCTTCACTTCTCACTCAAATCAGAAATAAACTAAAATATGTACTATATTTTTTGTTTTTTTGGGATTTCTAGTTTTGTTTCGATAACGTAAAGTACAATTATTAGTAAAAGATGGAGAGACATAGGTGAAACTACAAGCATATTAAACTTGTCAAATTCATGTCTCAGGATAACGAGCGCATTGGCAGTGTGAAATCAATATCACAAAAAAATACTGATTAAAAACACAAAAAAAAACATTTGATATTGATTGTGTAGGGACGGTGGTAGCCGGGGATATTAGAGACGAATGAAACCAACGAATGCGGTTACAAGACTGAATATTTATTGTATATATTTTTTCTAAGTACATTACACTACTACTAAATAAGTACACTACACTCACTACGTCACACCTCCCTCGCAACTATAAAAAAAGTAGTACAACCTTTTTTTTAACATACAAAAGAATACTAAATAATACTATATTATATTAATAAAACATCATAATATTACTGTTTGTTTCTAAATACGTTTACAACTTGTTGATACATTTTTTTTAAACTTAGTAAACATAGATACATTTACATTACATACATTTAAAAAGACATTTTAATATGTATACAAAATAAGTAAATGTATTTATTTATTTATTTATTTTTTCATTTAACGCAGTCGTTGTTTGTATAGTTTTGTTCGATTCTTATGTACAGTAATCAGCTTGTTATTTTTAAGTACATCTACATTAGATGAAGCGTCTCGTATTACTTCATATGGACCTGAATAGATACTACTGAGCTTGTTACCAGTTTCATTTTGTATCAAAATTAAATGTTTTGGCTTGTAGGTAACCGAGTTCATGTTCTTATCGAAATTTAATTTTCGGTTCAGTTTGCTTTTCAGTAAATTTTCTCTTGCTTCTTTTTGAGATAGTTGCAGCCGATATTTAAGTTCCAATGCATAATTGTCGTGACTGTATAACGGTTCTACAATGTTGCTCGTTAAATTAGTAGGTAAACTGCACAACTTACCAAAAACAAGTTCATACGGAGTGTATCCCGTAGACGAGTGTACTGACGTATTGTATGAGAAGTTCCAGTACGGCAGCAACTCACTCCAATAGTCCGGATCTGTTTGTATTCTCAAAAAATTACCTAGACCTTTATGCGTGTTTTCCAAGGCTCCTATGCTTTGGTGATGGTAAGCTGTCGACTTCATTTGTGAAATTTGTAATAATTTACATACCTCGGCTATTACTGCTGATAAGAACTCCGTTCCACGGTCTGTACCTATACAATTTGGTATACCATAAACTAATATGAAATTATTTACGAAAGATTTTGCAACCTCATTTGAGCTTTTAGTAATCAACGGGTAAGCTCCGACGTACTTTGTTAATTCGCATTGTATAGTTAAGACGTAGCTATTGTTATTGTTGTCTCTGTCTAAGGGTCCAACAAGATCCAAAAATATTTTGTCAAAGGCTGAATTGGCAGTAGTGGTAATTACCATCGGTTCTTTAATGTGATGGTTTGTATGTTTTTGTTTTTTAAATTTAACGCAACGAGACACAAATTTTTTAACATTAGTTTTTATTTGAACTTTTCAATATTTTACCTTTTATTTTCTTTAAATTATTTTCTGTAATAAATACCAACTCTACTGATTCCGAAGGTTTTTTATAAATATCCACTACATTCGGTTGATCAGGCCGTTTGTCCTTGGATACTATATCGACCTTAGAATCCCTACAGTTAAATTGTTTATTCCATTGCGCGCGCGTCATTACGTTTAAGTTTTCATGCATTCCTTTCAACTCTTCTGATGTTAGCTGTATTCTAGATAAAGCGTCAGCCGCCGTGTTTTCGCTACCTTTTACATACTCAATCATTGACTTACAATTATATGGACGTCGGGTCCGCGCTAAAAAGTGTCCGAACTTATAGGGCGTTAAAATCGTATACAGAGCGTCATTCACGCTTTAGTCTTCGTTTGTTCGACTGACACCGAAGCAAGCAAAATTAGACAGTACTGCGATGACATTACAATTTAAATTCAACGTTTTAGCTTTTTCATATTCCTTTACATGTCACTACGTTTAAATAGGTTGACTTGGGACATTTTTTTCGTGGTTTTTGTTTATTTTTATTTATTAGACCCGTCGTCCATTTCTTTGTAAGTCACTGTACTCAATATTAAAATCATACTCCTCCAATGTCAACCTGAATTTAAGTAGACGGCTAGAAGGATCTTTCATATCAAATAAGTATATTAAAGGTCTGTGGTATAAATAAGGTCTGTAGTATTTTACTCCCCATACAATTGCTAATAATTCTTTTTCGATGATAGGGTAATTAAGCTCGGCTTTATTCAAAGTCCTACTATAATACGCGTCCTTGTTAGATAGAATTGCTCCTACGGCGTATCCTGAAGTGTCTGTTTTTAAACTAAATTCATTTTCTGGTGATAAATCGGGGTACTGTAATAATGGAGGCGACACTCAAGTTAAATTGTTCTTACTAAGTTTATTAAGCGCATGTGCTTTCTCGGCAAAGTTGGGAATGAACTTCCGATAATAATTTAGAAAAGCCACAAATCTCTTTACTTCTATATTTTTGGGAACTGGGTAATTTTTTACAACCGTAATTTTTTCGGGGTAGGGTAAAATTCCGTCAGCAGTTACTAAATGTCCGAGATATAAAATTTGTTTCTTTACATTTTTCGGGATTTAATTTCAGGTTAACCTTATTTAGTCTGTCAAAAACATTAATTAAATTTTTGTTGTGGTTCTGTAAGTTTCTACCAAAAACTATTAAATCGTCTAAATAAACAAGGCATTTTTCATAAGTTAATCCTGACATTGCCAAAGAAATCATACGTGAAAATGCAC
>NW_020653853.1:11293640-11343433 GCF_003589595.1 Hyposmocoma kahamanoa | reverse complement strand
CTTGGGCTGGTTTTTAGACCCATTGGCATCCGTTTCATTTGAAATTGACCAGAGTTAAAAACTGTGTACTTTCTGCAATTTTCTTCGATTTCTACTTGATAGTAACCCGAAAATAAGTCTAAAGTTGTAAAATATACGCTTCCCGATAAAGAATCTAAGATTTCAACTATGTTTGGTAACGGGTATTTATCATCTTGTGCACTTTCGTTTAGTTTCCGATAATCCACAACTAAACGCCATTTTTTCTCCTTTCCATTCTATTTTTTGGGCACAACAAGATTGGACTAGAACAGTGTAATAATTTTTTAAGTTGTTTTTCGATTTCTAACTTTTGAGCTTGAGGAACTCTATATTGTTTTGTAAAAACCGGTGCTACTCCTGGTTTAATATAAATAGATTGTTTACGTAAACTCGTAGTCGTCAGTTTGTCGCCTGGCACACAAGATGACATATTTGAGAAAATTTTGCACAAATACTTTCAATAGATTTCTTTTCCTCACTATTTAAATGTCTATATTTATTTGAGAAAATATTTTTTTTACTCTCTCGGCATTTCCGTTACACTTTTCGAAAGAACGTATTTCATAATTTTTTAAAGGTTCTATTTGCAGCTCATTTATTTCTAATGTGATCTCGTTCTCTGTTGTATTCGAAATTTGGATAGGTATTTTACCTAATGTTGGTCGTACTAAAGAGCTTGCTAAAAATACTCCCTTTTCAATTTCTTGTGAATAAACAATACTATCTTCTTCCAAATTTAATGAAATAAAATGTGTATTTTCTGATCGTGAAGGTGGGATTTTTGTGATCTTTTTTTGTGATCTTTTATGATGAATCTTATTGCATTATTTGTAAGTATGCTAGTAATTTTTCAAATTGTTATTTTCCAAGTCTAGAACTGCGAAGTATTTATTCAAAAAATCGTGTCCAAAAATACCACTTGTTTCACATGGCAGTGAATGAAAAACGTAAAACTTGTGTTCAAATATTTCACCTTCGGCCTCTAAAGATAAATAAACATATCCAATTGCTTCTACTCTACCACCAATTCCATTTATTATTCTTCTCTCCTTACAATACGAAATATTATTCTCCTCAATGTGTTTATGTTTAATGCCCGAAATGGATGCACCCGTGTCCACTAGCCAAGTATGATTATGATTATTGAAACGTAATTGGACATGAAGTGAATTCTGGCAAGACATGATGATATCATTAGTCACGAAAAAATTCCGAAGTGTCGTTAGTTGTAATCCTTTGTTCTAATTCGGGATTACGTGTCGTTGCAACATTCACGTGGAAATTACCACTACGCCTACGGTAATTACTAAATTCTTCACTTTAATTCCTACCTGTACGTGGACCACGTCCTCCGCGTGCACCGCGAGATCTTGTCCAGGTGTCACGACTGAATGCTCTGGCACCGTAGCTCTGCTCCTGGGGCTGGTATTCTGGTTGCTCTTACCGTGATTCCCTCGAGTATGGTTGTAGTTGTAATGGGGTGCGCTTTGTTAACGCCTGTTACAACGGCATCTGAAATTGTCACGTCTGTTATAATCCATACTAAAAATATCGCCCGAGGTTGAGGAAGTCGCAATATCCTCGTCTTTAGCTGCCTGGATGGCCTCTGTTAATGTACTAATATTTCTAGCTGCTATTATCATTCCGGCAATTAATTGCTTGATGCTTGTCTCATCGTCGATCATTAGTACTGGGAATAAATTTAACGCAGTCTTAAGATCAAACTCCATTGTATTACATAATTTTTTTTGTAACTTTACACAATTCTTCTATTTCATTGCACAATACATTAAACTTACTAATCCTTTCTTTAATTAATTTAATTTCCTATTCCTTTATTAATCCACTGTCTGTATCTTTGCTTATCTCATCTATTTTACTACGCAAAATTTTTTGTAGTTTTTTCGCTTCTTCAAATTTTTTAAGCACTATTTCACCTTCTCTCCGTATTGGTCCTATCTTAATTAAATAAGTTCTTATTTGTAATAAAGACTCATGTAAATTCTTTATTATTTCCATACCATAAAAATAAACTTAAAGTCCTTCTCGCCTATTGATTAATTAATGAATATCCACTCACGTATTTACCACGTAATTGTATCATTTTCACTTTAAACACTGTTTACACGCACACATGTACATACATATTTAAGCTTCTTGATTTTTGTGGTATTCTACCACTATAGCTCGCGTATAGTGAAAAAAAATTATCCCCAGAAGTATGGCTGCAATTAAAAGCCATAAAGTTAAACTTATATGACTCATATAATTGACGGCTTCATGAGCGTGTTGATTCAATACATTGCTGTATTCAACTTGAGTGATAATATCGTGTTTATCCTCAGTATTTGGGATTGTAGGACTCGGCGCTGCTGGTTTACACATGTTTTCAAATGGGTCCAGTCACAGTTCACTGGTAGGTTTGCACTGTGTTGCGCGACACGCATCCAAATAAGGCAGGGTCGCCATGTAGGGACGGTGGTAGCCGGGGATATTGGAGACGAGTGAAACCAACGAATGCGGTTACAAAATTGAATATTTATTGTATATAATTATTCTAAGTACATTTACTTAGAATACCGGACACTACTACTAAACAAGTATACTACACTTACTACGTCACAACTGATAAAATCACAGAACATTAACTAATATCAAACACCACCTATCTATGTTATATATTATCTGAGTCAATCATCATGTTTATATATATACACACATACATATAAAATAAATCAACTCAATTTTCCAATAACCGTTAAGTAAAGATATACTAAGTTCCATCAAACTTCTATTTTGACGTGTTTATTCCAAGCCACAACATATACATACAACAGGGGGCAACATAAAGGTGTGATCATAGAATGGTACAATAATAAATAATACAATAATAATACCATCTTGTAGTAGTAGTAGGAATAGGAGCCCAGAGTTCATCCAGGGCGGTAAGTCACGTTACCTATTTCTGCCAAGAAGCTGTAATGTGAGCATTAATGCGTTCTGGTTTTGAAGGGTAAAGGTGCTGGTGAAATTACAAGCACATGAGACTTGTCAAGTTATATCTCATGGTAACCGGCGCAGTGGTAGTGTCCCTCAGATCTTTGCTATTGAAAACTCTGAGTGGCACTGCGACTCATGAACAGGCGTGTCACTTAACACCAGGCGCACGACATGTACGTCCCATCATATAGTATCATAAAAAAATTATCTTTTAAATCATCGAGACACGAGTTCGTTTCTCCGAAGAGTACTCCTTTGTGACTATATTTCAACTGGTAATCACAGTTCTAACAAGGAAGAGTTTGGAAATGAAACTATTTTTCGGGTCCAAATTGCGTATATTTGTATCTTCATATACCAACCAACCAACGTTTTGGGCTCTTTACAAGCTGTAACCATCTACACGGCTGATTATGTTGCAAAAGCAGATGAAACAAAAAAGTGTTTTGTGTCCTTTTTCAAAATGCGTTCCTTCCCTCTCGGAAACTCGTGTCTTTGGTATATACAGCCACATGTGATACAGCAAAGTTGCTTTTATCACACAATAAAAATAATACGAACCACATGAAACAAACAAACAAAGTTTTTTTAACCATTTTAAAATATTTTTTTTTAGTAAGTATGATTACGAGTTGTATATCGTTTCTCTCTTGGCTGTTGTAATTCTAATTTTCTGCAAATTTTCCAGAGCAAGGTTTTGGTTTAATACTTGTCATCTTGAGCTGCAGCTTATAATAATTATTTTCTTTTATTTGCTACAAACATGGTATACCAAAAGTTGTATAACAGATAAAGAAAACAGTGCCAATACAAACATGTTTCGCGTACATAATAATATCATACAAATGTGTAATGACAAAATCTTAAACGACTACTACAAATTATTGTAAGTAGTAGTACAATAATAAATAAGAAAATCGAAAGTTACAATTTTACAAATTAAATATGTCAAGAATTACAAAAAGGATGTCATAATATTTTAAAATAATTCAAAATTAGGAAATGAAACAAATTTTCCGAATTTAAATCGCGTATATTTGTTTTTTCAAACAAACCTTTGTTTGTTTATTTATTTTATAAAGGTTTGTTTCAAAAAACAAATATACGCGATTTAAATCCGGAAAAATAGTTTCATTTCCTATGTGTAACAATCGCGAATACCTAAGAACTCGATAAATACAAAATTATTTTTCTGAATATTTATTCACACTGTATTTTTTAATAATTAGCCTTTGTTAGTTATTCATAATTCAGTGGTAATTCTTGAATATGTCAGTTTTTTATTTCACTTTGTAGTTTCTTACAAATAGTCATGCATGTCTAGCAGAGACTTTAAGTATATTGTACTTTTAGGTATGCTCTACAACAAGTCTGTTTGGGCTTCTTTTCACATGTGGATTTATATCTATGGTTTTTGCTGCTTGACCAGCTTAGACAAGGGAAAATCAGAATATTCAACTTAACATACAACAATTAGTGGAGAATGTTGATTTTTGAGAGCTTAGTAACATCGTACGTTTATTTATTTCTGAAAAAAGAGTCGGCTATTTACGGTTGGACCTCTTGTTATGTACACCCTGTATACCGACTTAACACAAACAATCGTGATTGGATTACATGTTTGTTCGTAACATCTGGCGTCAAATCTTTACCCTTGTTTACCGTATCATGATTTGATGAGAAAATTACCTCTTTTAGTTTTGGGGTAGGAAGATAATAAGAACCCTGTTCCGTCATTGACGTAAAAAAAAAATGTTTAAAAAAAGTATAAAGTTTTTTACTAGCGGTGCGAACGGTTCGAAACCCTGGGGCGGAATGTATAGTAAAAACATAGGGTACTATGTTTTTATTTTTTAATTTTTGAAGAAAAACGGCTCAATGCCAACGGCACAAGTCACACAGCCACCGAAACAATGAATTCATTGCAAACCAAATTTTACGATCGCATAATTTCACGAAATTCAGCCGTTATGTGACCAGCTCGATCATGTGATTTAACACCGCTGGATTATTTTTATAGGGTTATGTTAAAGACAGAGTCTATACGGAGCCAATCGAATCGATTGCAGCATTAAAACTGAAAATTCGTGATTAACGAAATGGACCCACCATTTTGTCAACAAGTGATTAAAAACTTTGATGAAAGAATCGACATCTGTATAACTTTGGTCGTGGTGGACATTTATCAGATATAATTTTTCATTCATAATTGCCTAACCTTACTTTTTTGATACAATGAAAATTTGAATCGTTGTCATCATATTTATTGTTTTATTTTGATTTACGAAACAAAGTTCTTGTTGAAAAACCCTACAAGTGACGGGACGAACAAGTCGTGCGCCTGGTAGTAAGCTACACGCCTATCCATAACAGTTGCAGTGACATTGCAAGACATCAGTGGTTTAAATCGCAAAGCTCTGAAAGGCACTGTTACTGCTTCTGTCACCCTGAGACATAATTGACAAGACCGATGTGCCTGTCATTTAATTTCACCAGCACCCTTACCTTTCAAAATCGGAAAACTTGGGGGCAGAAATAGGTATGGTGGCAATCCTATAGGAACTCTTTCACAATGAGCTCTTCTGCTACTAAATGTGCTTTATAGTATCAATAACTTTGCGCCCTACTGTTGCTCTCTTCCAAGAAAACAGTTTAGATTGTGCTTCATGCGGGCCCTATGTGTGATTAGTATTTCATATGCGTTTCATAGTTTTATAAAATTTCGTATATACAAAAATAAAAACTCAACTTATTTTTGTATATTTTTATTCTATTATCTATGACCTAGTTATTGACTGCGTATTACGATGTCGCGCTTGTTAGGTTGTAGTCTTGTTTACCTAACTGTGTTATCAAAGCTTATTTACTTATTGGATTTCTATCAGCAAACAACAAACGTTCCCTTTGTATTCTTTAAGGTAAAATAAATAAACTAGTTTCTACTTGCTTTTTTTTTCACATACAGGCTAATTATAAAAAAAAATCTTACCCAATATTAAGACCTGGTTATGTATGTTATTCAGTTCAATAATGGATTCGACGTGATTGAGTAGAAGACATCAAAAATTTCATTAGTTCGCCTTGAAATGGTTGTGCTCATTGTTTGCTTTCTTATTATTGTGATGACTTTGATGGCCCAAAGCATTGTGGGTGCTGAACGAGGATATCCTAGTTTCCAGAGTTAACAGACCAACTTGGGAAACGAACTTTTCCAAATTGATTCTGGTCTGGATGTTCTGGGTAATATCCCTGAGTGAATTCTGCTGGTCTGGTACTGCTTCTGGAGTGAAAGACATAGAGACAGATATAACACATCATTATTATTATGTTTTTTTTTTCAGTGTATATTCAAACACCTTTGGAATTCTGTGTGAAATATCACAACAGGCAATTGATATCCAGAAGATCTGAGGAAGATTCCTGCCCAGTATTCTGTGCAAATTACTATAGACCTGTGTGTGGAGCAAACACCATTAGGTCCTATGTGTACAGGTCTTTCCGGAACCAGTGCCATATGGATATGCTGAACTGCAGGGGCGACGATGATATTGAGTGTAAGATGTGTTTTATATTATTTTTTTGCGTTTTGTTCGCTATGTGATTGAAAAATCTCGATATTGTAAATAGGTATTATTTACATATTCCATTGTATCTTTTTATTACGTTACAAAAATTCTGTGTACGGTGCGAAGCCCTGGCGCCCATTAGCGTGACGGCCTAGTAAGGGATCCTTCGGCATTCCCACATGCAAGCACATATTGATGGCAATCATGTCGCGGTATCCTGAGGCATACAGTCGCGACATCATGCTTGCGCTTTGCCTCTCTTAAAATCAGTCGTAACGTTGCAAGCTGGTTTATTAGCATTTATATATCAGAAAATGGTAGTTTTGCTGAAGAAGAAGAGAACTATGTTCAAAGAAGGAGAAACATTTGGGGAGAATAAACTTAGGTAGCCTGCTAAAACATCCCGAAGGCTGCCGGCTCGATATCCCTAAACTTACCGCAGTTTTGTGGCTACAACGATTATAATTGAAATTTCAACTGCAATGTCAACATTAAGGTATATAATTAGCTATTCGTCAGCTTAAGTCTCCCTGCCGTGCCGTCCTGTTAGTGGATGCCGGTCGTACATGAAGGAGTCCGGTGCATAATTAGGTTTTGCGAGATTACTAAAAAATATTGGTAACGTTCCTAAAATTTTGTTTAATCATTTTGAAACAATCTATGATAGATGGTTATGAATTTGTTGTAAATTCTTTTTAGATCCAGACTACTAAGGAATTTAATTTGAATTCAATAGAAATCTATTAAAAAAGTAAAATCACTTCATTGTTCATCTTAACTGCCTCCGTGGCCGAACGGTTACCATACCGGACTGCCACGCAGAGGTCCCCGGGTTCGATTCCCGGGCCGGGAGAAATATTTGTATGGCCTACATTTATTTCTCTCGTGAGTTTGGGTGTAATTTGTGGTTGTCTATGTGTGTGTCCATGGCACCCGCGACACAGGGTTTCCCTAGTGCGGGGCTATGTTGAGTGTGTGCGTTATTTATATTTATATTTATCTGATCGGAAGTATATTAGACCTTAACCCTTTTGATTTCAGCTTACGTGGAAGTGCCTTTAGAACACTGCGAGAGACATGCAATGAAAAATTACTTCAAAGACAACATTTATATTGAAGGTGCCAGAAATATCAAATATTACGATTAATAAAGAATGGGAACTTTTAGTATTTTTTTCAGTGTTTAGAAAATGAAACTATTTGTTACTAACAATTTATCAAATCGGAAAGCTTAGTGATTTCTGTCATTGTAAAATCTAAGTGAATTATTTGAAAGAAGCTTATTTTCAAAATTACTACAAAGTGGATGGAATTAATAAAAAGCTTCCAATCTACAATGAATTTCTCATTTCAAAACTAGAAAAAAAATATAAACAGTAACCGAAAATATTGCACCTGTAAGGGCGGCAAACCACGGGATCAATGATTTTTAGTTCCCCCTCTCTCCCCAGCCCCCGCGGCGGATCTGTTGGTAGACACCGCCGCAACACCCTACGCGCATCTTTTTTATTTTTTATTTTATTTTTTTTTATTTATTTATTCTTCATTTAATTTACAACTTCAGTAACATGTAGTTAAGACACTAAAACCCTTGATGGGTTTAAAATGTGTCACGTCTGACAACAAAACAAAAGTGGACTCCCCGTAGAGAGTCCTTTGGAGCGCCCACCACACGGGCCAATCGCTCAAATTCGGCCGCGAAGAACAGGACGAGCAGCAACAACACATCGACACGTCTCTTCCCCCGCGGCCCCACCGCCGCTGCATCTGCACCCTAAGCGGTGCAGCCCCGCCTGGGTCGCGGAGGATAGGACGAGCGGCAACGACACACCGACACATCTCTTCCCCCGCGACCCTCCTCCGCGCATGCGTACGCGCGGACCCGCTCGGCCTAGATCAAGACGAGCCCGCGCGGTACTCCTCGGCCCAGCCTAGCTCCATAGGCCGGCCCGTGAGTTCCTCTTAGCTTCACCGTGGGATGAAATCGACCACGGCTACTAGAGCCCCCCACCACGACAAGTCGGGAACCCATTCGCGGGGCCCCTGTAGGGCCAGCACAACTAGGTACGACATGCGCGTGAGCGACATAAATAGTGAAATCTCTATGCAAGAATACCAGTGTCTCGCGCTTTGAGTCCCGCCCTGTCGTGCTAGCCCTATTGGATGTCAGTGGCACTAGATGAGATTCTAGGGGCGACTCCAATTTGCGCCTGTGGTAGCAGTAGCCCGTATCGTAAAACCTGGAATTTAGTTCCACCAAATTAGGACAAACATATATGCACCTTGACTATGACTATGACTTTAAATAATATTGGAGGACATTGACCCAGAATTGACATTGAAGCTGATGTGCAAAATCGCTATAAGCCATTTTGATTAAGCAAGCTCAATAAGCTGCACGACACAATTATTTATTACTCTAACTTAAATACTACTTAAGAGGGAGCAGAGGAAAAATTCCTAATCTTCGATTTGATTATAAGGGGTATATCCACTTTAAAGTTAAAAATAAAATATTGTATGAGTAACTACACGATATATTCAAGCATAGACATTAATCAGAAACATAAAACAATAAAGTTTCCTCGATAGATAAAAATCACGAAATGACATCTAATTTTCACATTTTTTCGATTTATGCTCGAAATGCTACATGTTATTAGGACAAAAATTAGATAATTAATTATATTTATGCGTGATCGACAACTGTCACTAAGGATTTTTTAAATCCCTTTAGTTTTAGAGTTATTCCGCTAAAACGAATCTGGTACTTTTAATGCGCAAAATTCAACATCTCCTGTCGCATGTCACGCGAACTTCAGGCATATATTGGTTTCACAAATTTGGGCGGAGCCAACGTCAAAACTTTTTAGGCATGCTCCCTCTTAAAGTACTACTTGTTCACACTTACCCAAAAGCGGGGACACTGCACTTAATAATTTCGTATTTTGTATAATAATAATAATAATAATAATAATAATAATTAATTTTTTAGGCCTTGGGAGAGGCGAGAGTTTAAAATAAATACGATAATAATAATAATAATAATAGAGTTTAAAATAAATACAATAATAATAATAATAATACGTATACATAATAATAATATTGTCACTAACTTCCCTATTTAATTTGACAAACCAGCTAATTATACACCATATTCTGTCTACTACCTTTCTGTCTATTGTTTTTTCTTAGTGGATACAATTGCTACTTTTTTATGTTGAAATTCTTTTTACCGACTACCTTCTAAATAACGCGGGGCGATCTCTTATTAGCCTTACAAACAAAAATAATTTATTTTGTTACGTATTATTTAAGAAACGCCGTTGATTGTCTGAAAT
The DNA here is from genome assembly GCF_003589595.1 of Hyposmocoma kahamanoa. Taxonomy (NCBI): domain Eukaryota; kingdom Metazoa; phylum Arthropoda; class Insecta; order Lepidoptera; family Cosmopterigidae; genus Hyposmocoma; species Hyposmocoma kahamanoa. The sequence goes on along the minus strand of NW_020653853.1, from coordinate 11,333,505 downwards.
AAATAAATAAATAACGGCCGCAGCGGCAACTGGTGGTACAGAGTTAATAATTGATCGTTGGCTACAAAGTCCTCGGTTTTCAAGATTACAAGAGTAGGAACCTAAAGTGTAACGTATGTACTTAAACTAAAACTAAGTTGAGGAACAAAATATAGTATTCGGTCGTTAAGTGAGACATGCACTCTGGGTCGCGTCACGATGGGGCCTGCTGTCGGCTAGTGGTGGGCGCTTCAGAACGTAAACAGTTTCTGAAACTAGCTATCGGTACAGTAGCGGCTTTTGGGTTTTAGTTGTCAAATGAAACTATTTATTCCGTCCGAGTGACTGGTTACTAACCGGACCTTAAATATGGGTCACTTTTCATGTCCAGAGCGTCCGAGCTAAGAGTACATTTTGATTTGACAGTATTATAAAGCCCGGTAAAATTCGGTTCATATCGACGTCACGTCGCGTCAACTGCCGCGTGCACGAGTGAGTGTAGACATGTGTAAGTAATGTAAGTAATATTACAAAGGTGATATCACGCGACACGGTACTGTGATATCACGCATCACTTTGGAAAAATATGCATTACTCATCATAACATTACCCATTACATAGACCACGTCGGGGCGCTCTGGGCGTTTCCCAATATGAAGTAATTATCGTAAATATCTATATTAATAGCGCCACCTAGCAAATTTTCGATGTACTACTTGATGGGACATTGCTAATCGTGCCGTAATGTTACGTAGCACCCATTACGCGAAACAGTACGCGGCGTGATGCAATGATGCAATGTGATGCTAACATTACGCGTGATGTTAGCATCACACATTGCTCGCAAGATGCATCACTCGGAAACAGTACGCGTGATGCTAATATTACAGTGTGATGTTTATGATGCGTGATGCTTAGTGTAATGAGTGATGGTGATATTACGGAGTGATGTTTATAGTCTAAGTAATGCGAGTGATGTTGTAACGGTAACATCACGGAGTGATGTTAGTTTATGAGACATCTCATGTGATAGTAATATTACGCGTAATGCAATGTTAATGCATCTAATTTGGAATATTGCAGTAGAACGATGTTTGTATTAGCACCCAAATTATTTAATAACTTACTAGATGGTGTAATCGAAATAAACCGTAGACAATTTAAACTGAAATTGCATAATTTGTTAGTCAATGCTTGATTAAATACAATATTTTGATTTTTTACATGGTAATCTAGAAGGAGATCGATACGCTTTCATACAATCTTGGGTCAAGATGTAAAAAGTTGAAGGTGATAACAATAAATAGCTTGTGTATTGTTATATCATCACTGGAAATTCTACGAAATTTGGCGATCTGAGAGCACAATTATAAGAGATTTAGTAAAAATGAGGTTATGTAACAACTTATAATAAAATTAACAGCTGATTTTTGGAGTGCATTTGTTTTTTTTTATATACAGGGTTATTTTATAAATAGTAAAGACAACATAGGACTATATTACCTACTGACATCATAGACAACTTTGGTTCCATGACTTTTTACAAAACATAATTTACCAAAAATAAACTTTTGAGTTTTTACTGTACTGTCTGACACTGTTTAGATCTGTATCTGGTAGTAAGTTCAAACAAGCAAGAATCCTCCCAGACGACCCCTACCCGCGCTCCTGCTTTTTGCAGAGTTACTTTATTACTGCTTAGAGCGATCTATTTCAAAATTTTTATTTTTGTGTGAATGTAAAGTGTGATGAATTATAAAGTTGTGGAACCCAAGTTGTTAGTAATATAGTCCAGCGAGGTTGTTAGTATTTTACAATATTTGTAAAATATAACCTCACAGGCATATATTACTAACATCATAAGCAAAAACTACTTTGGTTCCACAACTTTTAATAATTCATCACACATAATACCCATAACTATCTATACAGAGTATAACCCTTACATATTTGTAAAGTTGGAGGATGTTATGAAATTCAAAAGATTACAGGTAAGGATGTGATGTTTAAACAGAAAAACAGTTTTTTATTTCATTTCAATTATATTCCAAATCCCCAGTTCTAAGCTTCATCAAATATGCTGCTAAAGCTAGGGATGCTCTTGATATTTCCAATAGCTGAGAAACTTTGTTGAGCAGTAAGAATACGTTATTCAAGCCAATCCATGTATTTGTATATACGACTTGGTCCTCCATATAATCTATGTTGTGAAAATGCAGTAAACCAAGATGTAGAACTTCTTATAGGGATATCATATCCTAGATATGCTTGCTTTGCTGTAAAAGTCTGGTACATAATTAGACCACAGACTGCCTAAAGAATCCCATGCTTCAATAATCAAATGTCAATCACAAGGAACTGTTCTCAGCGATATAATATTTCACTCTGTACCTCTTTGTTGTCTGGTATCTTTCAATAAAGCACCTACTTCCGTTTCTATAGCTCTCATGTAGTCTGGTAATACAATAGTAGGTTCAGGTTGTTAGCTTCTAACTTTCTCATTTGGAGGCTCAGTGGGAAGATCTTGTGTCTATGTCTGTATTTATTCAGGATAGCTTCCTTGTGAACAAATTGATGAGTCCGAGACCATATGGACAGCAGCTCGGTCTGTAGCCACCCAAGTATGAGACGTGCCACTTCTACCTGCAACAAACAAACATAAACATTTAAGTATTTAAAAAAATCTATTTGGCTTACAGTAAAAGTAATTATAAAAACATGTAATCTGATTCAACATACAGTTCGAAGAATAATCCATTCTTTTATAACATTATAAATTCTCAATTCACAATTTGAGTTCATGCGAAAAAGATGGCTGACTTGTGATGCAAGAACACTCACAGCAGAGACAAACACTACGGTTGTCATCAATATGCCTTGGTGCTTCAACAGGTGATCTTTGCGCCGAGTACCAGCAATCTTGGCAAACATGGTCACTGCTGTTCACCTGAAAGATGAGTAAAGCTTTAATGTCAATAAATCATGATCACTGATGGTTTAAGATATTTAATTATATGTAAACTCAATACTCAATACTCAATATATTTGTTGCATTCATATGGTATACATGTCTTAAATTTAAAATAATGCTACTACACATATGAACCCTTTATTAGGGATAACAATAACAGCAGAGGTAGGCCGAGGTTTCAATTATTAATTAAAATTGTTATTTATCAAATAATAATATTTAAAAAATGTCATATAATAATAAAGAAATACGTCATATTATGAGTAAAATTATGTCACTTGAAAGTTTGAATTTAATTAGATTACAGTAGCATAATTTTATAGTATATAATTAACATTTAGTTATTATTCAAATTTATTATAATATTATTATTTTTATTTGTCATCAAAGTATTCATTTAAATTGTAATAGCATTTATTAATAAGATGTAATTTTAATATATTTAGAAACAGTGAATACTTTTCCTCGTTTTTAATAATGGGCGGGAGCTCATTGAATATCCTCACCGACATCGAGTGGGGACTTGAGTTGTGTATGTGTAGCCGAGATCGTAGCAGAAGCAATCTATTGCATGGTCTAAAAGTGTGTCGTTGAGGCAGGTCGTCAGTGTTAGTGTAAAAGTCAGTGTGTTGTTTAATAAATTTACAAATTTCTAAAATATATATAGAACACAAAGTCAAAATTTTAAATTGTTTAAAGTGCGGTCTGCAGCTATACGTACTACTCCAATTGCCAAGAATACGGATGCATCTTTTCTGGATTGTAAATATTTCTCGTGAGTGCACACAATCTTTCAACATTTTCAACAATCTTTAGGAACCTTTTAAATGTTTAGTATCAGTCATTTGTAAGAGTAACGATAAAGAAAGACCTAGTAAGGAAACCTGTAGGCCAGGTTAGTTAACAAATAGGAGGCGAGTACTTACAAATTGCGGTGCAAGCCAAGCCATTAACAAATTACTGACAGTATCGTTTCGTCATCTAAGGTTCGTCGACCTATTCAAACAGCGATCCATGGTGTTTGTTTATCCAATCAATGAACCGGCAGTGAAACTCAAAATAACGAGTCCATTGTAGATAGTCGTGGTCGAGGAACAAAACAATGGAGAACATTCAAATTATACGAAATCGGTAAGAATTACGAAACGAGGAATCATTACTATTTATGTAAATCTTTCCGGGGTTCTCAGTTGATGAGTGACGTCGGTGCCGCGCCTGCACATCCCTCGTTACCCTTGCAAGCCAGCCGACCCCCGCGGGGTGGTCGCCCCGCCTCATGCACCTCATCGCTTCAAAACCCAGCACTGCGCGCCGAACATCGAGCACTCTGCTTGCTTCTCGCTTTGGAAACAGACGCGCTTTCTAATTCTTATACTGCTTTGTATTTTTACGCTGATCTTGTAATTTTTAATTTCTTTAAGTAAAGTTCCTTTTCATTCCTATCAATAATATTATTCATTAGCTTCCGCGTATCTTTCTTTTTTTATCAACCAAGCTCGTTGAATTGACCTGTCCTTGACAGTTGGCCGTTACGTATGTGAAGTCGCGTCTTATTATGAAATACGTTTTTAAAATATAAAAAAGTTGTTTTTGAAGCAAAAAAAATATTTTTGTGATTAAGTTCATAATTGGGAGGGTTTTATAAACTGTAAATGTTTCAAATTAGTGTGTAGTGTGTATATATATTGTAAATAATTTGTATAGGAATTTTACCAAAAATATATGTTGTGGGGCTATTTTACCAAAGACACTATAATTAAAAAATGAAAATGTCTATTAAGCGGTTGATTTGTAGCTTTACAGCTACAAATCAAGCACGGGCAATTTAAAGGCACATCTACCCAAAAACAAATATGTATTAAGTAATAATTTGCAGCCAGTCCCAAGCGAGGAAAAAAATATGAAGGGAAGTTCATCGACAATGCTCTACCGCTAAATATATCGAACATACTTCAAACCGAAGCAATAGCAAAGCGTAACTGTAACTCGTTTCACAAACTGCACATTTATCGAGTGATGTATTGAAATCAAATATGGTCGAAAAAGCAGCTATTGATAATAAATACACACATCAAAAGTGTCTAGGGATCAAGTGAATATTTTTGAAATAAAAATTATTTAAGCAATATTTACCAAATCCAGTCTTCCAGGACGACTTCTTACTTTAATGCTTATGTTTTATTTAACCGCTTACTCCTATATTTAATTAAAATAAACTAAAATTGATGTTTTTGCAAATTGTGGGAAAAACTCAAATTAACGGCGTCAATGAAATGACAAAAAAATGGCGAAAATTATGATTTTGCTCATTTTTATTGTAAAGATAAGAAAATTAATAATCTGTATTTCCACCATTAACACGAATCACACAATTACAGCGATTTGGCATGCTTAAGATGAGTTCATCAAAATCACTTTGAGGAATGGCCGCCCATGTGTTTTGTAACAAGTCAAAATATTGTTGTAGAGTATGTACGGTATGCATGCTCGGCACAGCTCTTCTTTGAAGCATATCCCATGCGTGCTCAATTGGATTGAGGTCTGGCGATTGAGCAGGCCACGGCAGAACGTTGATACGAGCTTCGGCAAGAATGCGTGTTACGACTCTAGCCGTGTGTGGACGTGCGTTATCATGCATTAGTTGAAATGAATCACCCAACTGGCCTCGCAAAGGGATGATAACATCTGAAACAATCCTCTCTGCGTAAACTTGAGCATTGAGGTTACCCCTGATCCAAATGAGATCGGTTCTTCCGCCGATCCAAATACCGGCCCATATCATTATTGTTCCCCCACCATATGGATGAACTTCCTGACAATATCTCAAACGTTCATGACGTCCAGATGTTCTCCAAACTCGAGTACGTCTTGTATCCGGTCTCATACCGAAGCGGGATTCATCCGAAAAGCACACATAGCGCCAGTCTTCTTCCTCCCAGTTTCTGTGTTCGCGAGCCCATCGTAAACGGGTCCTGCGATTGCAGGGTGCAATAGGTGGAACTCTGAGCGGCCTTCGGGATCGCAGAACCACTTCACGTAAACGATTTCGGATTGTTTGATCGCTTATTAGCAAGCCTGAGGAGCTGTGGAGCCTCGTAACCAACATCATAGCGGTCATGGTACGATTCCGTCGAGCAGTATTTTGGATATACCGGTCCTGTCTGCGAGTCGTGATGCGAGATCGTCCTCCATGTCGCTCGGCCACGCCGCCCGTCATGCGATAGCGCGTCCAGAGGCGACTTATGACGCTCTGTGTAGTGTTAAGAGTGAAAGCCACAGCACGTTGCCTGGAACCAGCTTCCAACATTCCGACGGCTCGCATCATCACTTCTCCGGTTAAATGATGTCGTCTCTCCATAATAATGTAAATTGTTTCGGTTCCGATGCAGATATTGTAATGATTTTGTCAAAACGCTATAACTCATTTTTATACAAAACCACATTGACAATCGATTTTCTTCTTATTATCGAATTTTAAACAATATTCCTTATTTAAATGTTAAAACTCACTAAAAAGTATCAATAGCGATACAAAAAAGTTAATATAATTAACCCTAATTGCAGCAATACTCTTAAACGTACTTGATCCCTAGACACTTTTGATGTGTGTAGTTTCAGAAACCGTTATTGGAAACCTGCTATCGTTTCGGTTCAGCTACAACCTGCTATTTCTCACCTCTACTGTCGGCTGCCGTCTGAAGACCGGTCCGTGTCGGTTCTCGCTAGGAATGAGTGCAACTCCATAAGTTATATTATCGGTGTGTGGATTCTAACGCAATCGATAATAATATTTTAATTTTAGTTACTTACGACGTAACTATTATTTAATGTAACAGATTTGTGCTTAAGTACCCTGTGTTGTTTATTGTAGTAAAATTACGCAAATTAATATCAATAGATAAGATTAGTTAACGTAAGATATAATCTCAGTACAGAGTACTAAAAAAACCGACCTCAAAAGTACGTGGAAGTACGTCTATTTGCTAAGTTTTATTGAAATATCCCCTAGTTCGCCGCCATACAGGACTTGAGATAATAAAAATAGGTTCTCACTACGACACTACTCAAAGTATATTGAGAGAAAAACGCCTTGAATGGAAGAAATAGCAAAATCAACTATTAAATTAATTGCTCCTAAATTAAAGTTAGGCGCTATTTATAAAAGTGAATCTTCATGCGTGAACAGCCACCCTTCGAGGTGGATGATTTTCTTCAAAATGAAATGGGACCACTACCGAAGTACTCCCTTTCCAACAAAAAAAGAATCATGAAAATCGGTTCACAAATACCGGAGTTATCGCGTAACATACATACAAAAAAAAACATACAGTCAAATTGAGAACCTCCTCCTTTTTTGAAGTCGGTTAAAAATTAACGTTACACACGTCACTTGTTCAAGATAACGACGCTAGTAGAGAGTATACTGATCACGGCTTCCTTTTAAGTAGCGGTAGAGCTCCTTGTGAAAGAGTTCATCCATCTTACCTATATCTATTTCCAAGAAGTAATTTGAGCATTATTGCATTACGGTTTTAAAAGGTAGTGTAATAAATAATTACACAAACATGGAACTTTAGGGTGACAGGCGCAGTAACAGTGCTCTCAGATCTTTGTGATTTAAAGCTTTGATTGACACTGCAGGTGTTATGGACAGGCGTGTCACTTACCACCAAGCGTATGACTTGTTCATCCCATCACTTGGTATCGTAAAAAAAAGACACAGACTGTGGTCGCATTTAGGAGTCAGAGTGTCATGATTTGTTCCATTTGTCTGTTTTATTTTACAACTATATTTGTCTGCCGACGCCTGTTTCAATTTATTCCTAATCTGGCGGGACCATCTCAGAGATGAGGACGACTTTATTATATTATAATTTATGTAATTGAGATATTTTTAATGACAATTCGAATTTGTATTATGTTCTATATTCTATATTCTGTTCTGATATTTTACTTGCTCTGTACTATTTGCAAAGCTAAGGTGTATTTTGAGTAAAGATATTATAATTGTATATTATTGTTTTTACTTTAACAATTATTGTAGGGGTGGGACTGTCGAAACCGCATCAAACTTTTCAATCTATTGCTTGAGGTGCACGAAAGAAGCCTCACTGCACTGTGGTATTCCTCTATAAGGAATGATTTTCCTTTCCTGTAAGTCTGGTACACCCTGGGTGACAATCGGCACTCGCTCTACGTAGATTGGCACGTTCTCTTACCTCCATGGCAAGCGTTATAGACTTGTGGTTATAATTAACGTGACCATATGTGCCGCTTTGAGCGGAACAGCCCCGCTTTTAAGTTCCATGTCTCGTTGTCCCCAAAATACTATAAATGTCTCGCTTTGAAAAAAGCATAACACACGTGAAAATAAATTTAAAAAATGGCGCGAAAGAGTAAAATATACTTTATAAAGCCAGCACACCAGACTATACAAGATAAGTTTTTTCTTAAAATGTTTGATCACTAAACAGTCTTAGTTCTTAACTAAAACATTTAATTTAAATTGTAACGTCATTGCAGCACTGCCTAAATTTGCTTAGAACAATTGAAGGGCCCAAAAACACCATATTCAGCTTCTATTGGAAACAAAATGCACCATATTTAGCTTGGACTGAAAATTATTTGAACACAAGAGTAATGGAATAGCCTTTCTCGTAAATATTAATTAATTTTTTTATATATATTATTATGTCAAATTTTGTACAAATTCACTTAAAGGTATAATAAAGAGTTGGGCAGATACATACATATAATGATTACTACAAATGTGAAAATAAGCGTGTATTATAAGAAATGTACCGATATTAACTAAATGTAAACTAAAATATCCGTAATTCCGATTTATAACAAAATCGTTACGCTTTTGAGTAATTTTGATGCTTTTTACATAGACAAAGTTAGCTTTTGTTTTGTAATCTTCGTAAAAACACATTATGAAAATTCGAGCTAAAGTTACACTAATGTTACACAAAACTAAAAAAAACTAAACAACTAATGTGACAGTTAGCTATTTCATTATTTCGTGTGCTTTTGTAATTTATATTAACGATTCAGTTATATATAAATTAAATACTATAAAACTGTACAAAATAACACTTGTAAATGACAACTATGTATAATATAACACAATAATATAATATATTTGTATATAACACAATATATTTGTTTAGTGAAAATATGACACAAAATCCTGTTTTCACACTTTACTGCACTAATTTTTACAAGTTATTATTTGTACTGCATATATTGGTACTGCATGATTGACAACCGCGCTGTCACTCGAACAAACGAAGACTGTTGCGCGATTGTCGCCCTGTATGCGATTTTAACGCCCTACAGGTGCGGACACTTTTTAGCGCGAACCCGACGTCCATTTATTGGTAGGTCAATGTTATAGACAAATGTTGGCCTTCGACCAAACGATGATCTAAAGGACGACCAAAATAAGTATGCATTTTTCCTGCAACTGATAAAATATTCTACCTTATTCAAAATTCTAGAATGACTTCGCAAACAAGTGCTTGAGCTAAAAATTTTGATGTATTTGTGACGTCAAACCATTTGGAAGAACGGAATGTTATTGTCATTGAAATGCGTCACAGAGTTTGGCTTTTGTGACACAAACATGAACTGAATTTAAATGTGTGGCATTTCGGTTTACCTGGTAATGATAAATTCAGCTCTCTTTAAAAAGGAATTTAAATAAAAGTTAAGGAAAGCTTGAAATTAAATTCCTGTTTAAAAAGCTGAACTTTCTTTAATATTGCAAGTAAGTTGTATCTTTGTTTTGTCATGTGTCAATGTCACCATAATATCGGGGATTTAATTGAACTAGTCCCAAACGAAACCGTGGAACCCAACATTATCTATATACTAGCGTGAAGTCTTTTTGCTGGCACCTCTAATTTTCTTCACACTGATAACCATGGATGACCGCAGAAGGACTGGTAATAAAGACAGGCTGTCTGGACCCAAAAAATTCAAAATTAGACCAACTTTCTTTTTGACAAAAATGTAGAGAGCGTTCTGACCAAACCGCTGACTTGACAAGATTGTCCCTTGGACTTCCTAATATTCTACAGACAGATCGTACAAATACATTGATAAGGTATAAAATTATTTATTTCATATTATCAATGTCAAAATCCTACAACTAATAATTATTACATTTTTATATAAATAAAAATAGACCTTCGTGGAATTACATCTATTTGCCAAATTTAATTACAATAGGTTACCGGAAAGTTGGCGAAACCGGATTCATCCCCTAGGTTGCCACTCCTAAAGGTAAATGGGACCAATACTGACGTACCTTCTTTATATAAAAAAAAGAAACATCAAAATTGGAGTAATCGCATCGAATTGAGAACTTTCTCCTTTTTTAAAGTCGGTTAAAAATAGGCATAATATGATCGTTACCAACATAAAAATCCAGAAGATGTGCAAAATTTATCAAAAAAAAAATGCTCAAAATTCACGTTAAAAATGTACCTACTATTATTTTTTTATAAAAAAGTAAGTGCGCATTTGATCTCCATCTCACTTTATGGAAAGTGACGATGGGGTCAAAGGAGCATGCACACTTAAATAATGTCTATTCACTCTGACCATCAAAATGCCCAAGATATAACGTCCAGAGAATAATTCGGCCGGCAGGGAATTCCACTCCATAACCGTTCGCCATATAAATGAGGAGGCGTAACGCCTCGTGGGAATTAAAATCAAAAAAAGAAATGTATATGTGACAGTTCTTACAATATTTACAATCAAAACTTCACAATAATTGCACCAAATATGTATCACCTTAATAAAAATTAAAATTGTCGCGTATTAAAGGCGATGATAGTCCGGTGCAAGAACGCAATACCCCTTCCTAAATATATATAGATAAAGAAAAAAAATCGCTATGAAACCTACATGTCGAACCCTTGGATAACGCGTTAAGAACCCAACTCGCTTTGGGGCAAACCTGGTGGACTGTGGCCTAAACCCTGTCCACAGATGTACCATCATCATCGACTGATTACATGTAGTCCTAGCCACAGAAATAGAAATAAATTTAAGTTATGTATTATTAGATTATTATAATCCGAATAAATTTAGATTTCTATGGTCCCAGCAGTGGGAAGTTTCATGAGCCATGTAACTTATATATAATGAGTATAATGGTGATGTTTTATGATTAAAAAGAAATGATGACGGAACAACTGAGGAAGATACTAAGAGCAATAAAAGAACTTTATTATTCATGAAATTTTTCTAAAGTCATTCCCGTCGTGTTGGAGGAAACTCAGCACAAATTAAGGGACTTCCTTAGAATAAAGTTTAAAGGTCTCATATCCTGGGGAAGAAACATTAACGTGAACATGATTACGGGTATAAAGGAATTAATTTGGCAGTGTGTGAGCGAGGGAAATTGAACATTTTCATACCCAGTTGTCAGTGAGGATGAACTTTGGGACCCTTATAAATTGTTTAGAGATAGTATTTCGTTTGGATTAGAACCACGATGTTATTGACTTATTATGTATCTCTGTATTTATATATAGGGTTACATTGTGGCATAATATTCTGGGATTACAACTAAATTTATGTATACATTACTTTTTTTTAGCATTTTGAACGACCAAAATTCACGGTCCATTAGAAATTTGCACGTTATAAAACTTTTTTAATCTTAAATTATTTTTGCTCGTCGTTTTTGTGACTTTTTATTCTGAACAAATATTAAAAGTTATAAAACAAAATTGTTGTTTATGATGTTAGCACTATAATCCTGTGAGGCTGTTAGAATTTTACAAACAACCCTATTACATATTTTGTGAACTTAATGCACAATACAGGGTGGAAAAAATCAATACGACATGATAGCTAATTTCGCTTATTACCGGGGACACCTTCATCCAGTTGGCGATTAAATAATAATGTTTGAGGTTTTAAATTAACTCGTTTATTCATTTTGCACATTAATAATTTAAACGTACAAAAAACAAATTACACTAAAACTGATTTTAAATCAGTTGTTCAGTTTCCATGAATCGATACGATACGCGCTCATTTATAAAATATTCTTTCTCCCTTTTTTAATAGTCAACTTTCCATCTATCATTGGATCATGTCGGATGACTTTAATAATTCTGAACGCATCCAAACGACACACCCTCTCTTCGACCTTTAGACTATGGAAACCAAAGGACATGATAAATTGTCATCTAAAAATTTACGTTATATGTATGTAATGCATTTAGACATTGAAAACATAAACATTTTAGCCTCTTTGTTTAACTACTGCGTGCCACCGTAAGCCAAAAGAGATAGCACTACATTGATTTATGTCAAACACGGGAATCGAAAATATGTAACGTCATCTTAAATGCCAACTGTCCTCATTTTGCCGTTTTTGTAGTACCTGTAGTGTATGCACATAATTGTGCCATAGACATTAGACAATATAAGTTACACTGCGGCCCGCCGTTCCCGCACTACGACACTAGACAGTGGTGTGAGCGGACGTATCGCACGTGTACGTGAAGTAAACATATGTTGTTTCATTGAGCTATCCCTATACTAAGAAGCGTAAACGCCACAGCGCACAGTTTTCGGTTGTCAAAGGGAAGTACATCAAATGTCAAAACCAATGTTTGGCTAAATGTTTTAGTTAATTGTTCGCATGAATTGTAATGAAACGGACAAAAATATTGACAGTGTGAACAATTAGGGGTGCGGCAGTAGAAAAAGCGGAAATCAACCGAATGTTACATTACACCGCATGTGTTAGTTTTCTGTCTATAAATCATACAATAGCCCAAACATCTCTTGTAATTAGACTCATTTAAGTAGTTTATTCATAAGTTTTGCCGAATTTTGTTTTGGTTACTTTAGATTGCCTGTTTGTTAGTATATTTTGATGATAGTCGATAACGATTACTTTGAGATAGTGTAGTTCTTGTAAGCAGACATATTATCGACAAATTCTGTCATTAAAACAATTGACTACGAGGTTTTTATTATTTCATTTTTTTTTTTTAAAGTTTACCTACAAATGAAAAAAGAAAGAAAGAATATACTGCCAAACATAAACATTGAATCAAAGTGGAGTGTGTGCATTATCAAATACCATCTTCGTTTGTTCGCTCCATTTTGAAGAGTCAAATTTTAATAGAACTTTGAATGTAACTAGATTACATGATAATGCAATTCAACCATTGACTTACAAATAAATGGACGACGGGTCTAATACAAAAACCACGAAAAAAATGTCCCAAGTCAACCTATTTAAACGTAGTGACATGTAAAGGAATATGAAAAAGCTAAAACGTTGAATTTAAATTGTAATGTCGTCGCAGTACTGTCTAATTTTGCTTGCTTCGCTGTCAGTTGAAGAAACGAAGACTAAAGCGTGAATGACGCTCTGTATACGATTTTAACGCCCTATAAGTTCGGACACTTTTTAGCGCGGACCCGACGTCCATATAATTGTAAGTCAATGATTTCAATCGTTACATTTATTGGTAAATAACTTTATATTTAATTTTGATTACAATGGCTTATTGATATACATGATATAGCCTTTACTTGCCTAGTAATAATAGCCTCGTATTAATCATACTTTGATTACAGTAAACTATACAAATTTGCAAACATGAAAAACAGTTTCAATATTCAACATTGACATATGTTGAATATTGTATGTAGTCGACATTGACATATCCATGATTATGGCACAACACTAAATCCGCTATATGTGTGGTACAATTTTGGTTAAGGTAGGTACGTTTATTCCGTAGATAGGGCAGCTCCTTTCCTTTATTTTTTTCCATCCCCTAAGCCTCGACCTCACCCAGGTTGAGCTGTCAAACTGACGATGACGTGATGTTTGTATACGAAGAAAATCGTCGAACAATCTTCATGAACGTTCCTCAGCCGTAATGCGATGTATTTCTCATACGAAACGAGAATATTAAAAAAAGCAATGTTAAGGTAAAGTTAATGGAATTCCTATTACATTAATACAGCTGTGTATTAAATCAATCGGCCCATGAGAAACAAGATAAGCTCTTAAGAAGCCAGCATGAAATAAGATAATCCTCTTTGTCATTTCTAATACGCTTATACTCGAAGTATGACTAGCCTTAGCAAGATTTTAGACGAAATATAAAAGCAATTTTCTTGTCTTCGTTATGCAAGACAGATTACTTGGTCGACAATTTCACCTAATTTTTTATATGCAGGTGAGAGCAGAAATAGATCAATTATGTAACTGTGATTGTCGTTTGCCAAAAAATATTATCAACATTTCCGTGTTCCGGGAAAAAATTGAGATTAAGTGCACTTTCGAATACCTCGGGAAAAACAAGATTTTCGAGACTATTTCAAACAATGAGCATAAATAATACAGTATAATATCATTGATTTCATAAGTAATTTTTCCATACTTACTGTCTAGTCATGTAGGCCGTCAAAACATGATATTTTAAACAAGTTCTTGAGAAACTAAAATCAAAAAATGAATAATATGAATAATTACATAGATAAAAAAATATGTTTTTATTTTTATAGGGGGCACGAAAGAAACAAGGGTGTTTAATATAGTTTCAGATATAGATTATAGGTACTAAGCTCCGCTCTACTATGTCGCCAATTCAATCAGAATCAAAGATGACTGTTGGCTTGGTATTTTTAATACTGGTCAATTAAGTGACCAAGTCTCATAAGTTTTGATATTCTTGAGACTGAAAACACCAGTCTCAAGTTTCGAAAATGTCAAAACATCGTAAATAATTTTGAAATTTTGGAAGCCAATTTTCGGGATAAAATCTCTAACAAGTACAAGAATCTTCTTGACATAACTCGCGAACTAGCGAACGCGCACTTACGGGGCGCTGTGCAATTTGGTATAGAACATTTTAAAGTATTTTTGTTTGCGATTAGTGTCGCCGTAAATCCGTAATAGAGACCCCGATGGCTAATTAAAAAAATTTACAGGATATCGTGCATGAATACAATACTAAGATCGATGTACTGAAACTCGATGTTAGTGACATTTGAGACATAATGGAATATTAAGAGGTGCTTCTAGCACAAATTATGTTGTTCAATGCGGCACATGTTGTTAGCCGATTTTGAACCTGAGTTTAAGCCCCAAAAGTTTATTTGTGAAAATTTTCCACTACGTTTTATTTTTAGGTAACAGCGGGGACCCTAGCAACAGATGCTGATTCGAATCTAGCCAGATCGAAGGATTTTCCCTTTGTCTTGTTCGATCTTTGTATTTTTTATTTTTTTCATGAGATTAAGTGACGGGACGAACAAATGGTGTACCTGGTGGCAAGCGATACTTCAGCCCGTAGTAGTTGTAGTGCCACACATTGCGCCCCACACCATGAGACATGAGCTGACAAGTCCCATGTGTTTGTAATTTCACCAGTATGTGCGACATACAAATATTCCACAAATTTATGGGCATTCTTGCAATAATTTGTAAATACGCTACACTTTTGCATAGAAAAACCTAAAAACTGATTAAAGAAAATAATAAAAAATATAAATTAAAACATCTTTTAATCCGTAGAGGAAATGAGAATCAAAACTAAATATTTTTATTGAAATAATAATAACGTAAGTACCTGAAATCCATAAACATTAGCAATTATTGGTCACTGGTGTGATATGAAATTAGGGAATTTCCTATAAGTACCATAGGGACGAAATTAACTGCTGGTCACTATCTAAAACACTCGACTAGAACCAATTAAGAAAAGTTAGTTTCCCAAATTAATCCTACTGGAAATTGAATCCTGGGTCTAATTATATATAAGTTTGTAATGATAAATATCGTAAATAATATTTAATTTTAGCAACAGTACAGCTCCTTGTGAAAGAGTTCATCCAGGGAAATACTGTCACCTTACCTATTTCTGCCCCCAAGCAGTAATGTGAGCATAACTGCATTCCGGGTAATGTGACGGGTAAGAGTGCTAATGAAATTACACATGCACATGGAATTTTCAACTTGTGGTTCAGGGTGACGGGCACAGTGGCATCGTCGCGCAGATCTTTGCTATTTAAAGCTCTGAGTGGAACTGCACCTGTTTTGGACAGACGTGTCGCTTACCACCAGGCGCACGACTTGTTCGCCCTGTCACTTGGTATCATTAAAAAATATAGACTATTACAAGAATTTGTTTATATTGTAAACATTAAAAACATAAACTAAAAATATTTTTATTTTGCAGTTGTAAGGGATCACACTAGAAAATCGGTCAGTATTTCATTCAACCCGCTCATTTGTGAAGCCTCCTTCCCTGAAAAGAACGGGAAAGACTTACTTACTTACTTTTAGTACTTCAAAAATATAATTTTATTTGCGTTTATTATGCAGTGCATTTGTTTGTTGTACAACTCACTTGGGAAAATTGTAGAAAGTGTTGTAGCTTACGTGCTTGACATTTGAATTTGAGGTGATATATTGCATTTACTGCGTAAGGGTCTTGTCACATGTATAGCTTTTCGACTATATCGTAAATCCCTAACAGCAGTTAGAATGCAGGAAATGTGAAGTTTGTGTGCAGTCGTGTTAACTGGATTTAGAACAGCTTTCCGACTTCACCAAATGCAAACGGAGAGAAAGAAAGTAAGGTGAAAAATGATTGACTCTAGTACCTACGTATAGATAAGTCCACGTTCACATACTGATTTGACCGATTTGGAATAAAAGACTAACTACTTTATTACAAAAAATAAAGTAGATTATTCCTTTTTCAAATATGCCACCCGCGAAAATGGTAAAACTGACAAAACTGTTCCCGATATCAGGGATAGATGGCAGTTTCACAAAAAAAATATTTGTGTCCGAGTTACCAGTACGTATTAACTCAGTTTTTTGTTATGGCTTAACTTCATGCCTTTTGACCATACCGTTATATAAAGTAATTTCCTCTCAATTTTCGTCATGTCACAAACCCCCAGCACCATTCAGCTTATAAGTGGTAACTCTGTTTAAGGCGTAAGTTTATTATGATATAATAATACACCGAATATATTTTATTAAATTGGTTTGGGGTTTACGTAATTAAATTTGTTCAGGAGTTTAAACGCTATATTTTCACATATTTTTCGTACACAGACGCATACAAATATGTCAATATAAATTTTAATGAGCGTTCGCTATTGTTCTTTGTCATTATTATAAACTATGTATTCTCTATACCGCTCCACGTGTATGATTTTCTGGCGAACAACGTATTTGGAAAGACAGACGACCTTGAGACTACAGTTGGTCATTCTGTACACATCTTTTAAAAGAAAAATAAATGTGGACAGTATACAAGACATTACGCAAACAAGTGAAGCCCCAAACCGACTTCGAAAAGCGTCATACTCCGAAAATAATACAACAAACACTACGTTATTCTTTTGTCTTATATTTCCTAGAATTCACAAACTCAGAAATATATGTAGATTATATTACCTACCATTACACATGCATGTAAATTCTAACCACTATGTTCGTGCTGTATCACACTACAATATACATAAAATTTATCTCAACACATCACAAAATATCTATGTTTTTCATTAACGCCCGCATTTAGTGGCCTGAATTAAAAATATTAACTAATCTCACTTGACATAGATTAATAATTTGAACTAGTTGCATTAATGGGTAAACCCATGACTCAGTTATTTTACCTATGCCACATAATGTACATTGATCGTATTTAAATTGTTGCGCATAGTGTCGCATTTCTTCGGCAATTTATTGCTGTATCAGAACGTTCCAGAGTTCTTGATTTACCTATTTACGTCATTTTAATGTGTCGCAAAAATCGCCTTTACCGACACGCAACATAAAACAAAACTATAACCAATACAGTTTACATAAACAACAAAAAAAGACATTGCAATGTACTTAAAACAGACGCATAATCAAAAGGTTATATATGAATCATAATCTAACAATTATATGCCTATGTAACTCTCGCTCGTACTCTGCAAAAGACCGTTAAAGACCGTTAATTCATACTATGAATTGTCTTAGTTGTCGTACTGTGATAATTATCACCGAAATTTCATTATATTACGCTTTCAACTAACGAACGGTACTTAGGTACCAAAGTATAAAAATATAGTGTGCTATATATCCTTTGAAATGATGGTGCCACTTTTGACATCAAAGGTTAAGTACAGATGTTGAGTTGAGTTGAGTAGTATTACAATAAAATAATCACCGGAAGTGGTTTGTTGAAATTTTATTATGATTTAGTACATTGTTATTTTTGTAAAATATTTTATGGTTTCATGAATATTTGACATGGAAAACAATTTTGAATTCCGCTATGTATATCTATAAAAGCATTTATCTCTATGAAATGTTATTTGTTACTTTTTGTTCTAGTTGTTGTTGGTGTTGCAACCGCGACACGACTAATTTTCGTAGAATATTTAGAAGCGCAGCTGCAGCGCCACAGACGCGCCACTGCAGCGCTTATAAAAGTGTCTAAATTGAAGGCGCTCTTAATCACTTGGGAACTTTAAGTGTGACAGCACGAACAAGTCGTGCGCCTGGAGTTAAGTGACACGTCTATCTGAAAAATGAAGAAATGTGACAAACTGTTTGGACCTACAAGTATTGAGCTTTGGAGAACTGCTAATCAGTCAAACGTCGACGTTCCGCAACGATACCAAAACAGTATTCTTAAATCAATTACATATATCTGAGATAGATGAGATTGACGAATATCTTGAAATGCTTACAATGAATGAGCTCATAACAAGGCTAACTAAGTCATATAAAGAAAAAATGGCCACTCAACTAACAAACTAGTTACCGCCACGAATAAGAAGATTGTAGCGTAAACACATTTGGGATTCAACTAAATGAGCTGAATAGTTTTCCACATAAAGGCAACTCAACGTTAGAAGGGTATGCCTGACATGCCAAAACATATCAAAACTTAACTGCTTATGGCAAAAAACGAAAAAATAAGGAGACAGGCATGAACTTATCTAGATTGGTTATAGTCTGGTTGTTTATAGTAGCCTAAAGTAAATCCCATTGCTCTGCTACTCATTGTACAAGGGATTTCCTAGTTTGAGACCAGGTAGTTGGTGCGGTTATATAGCACATTATTATTAATCGTAATTTTCTTATTGTTGTAAATTAGTGTCGCGCATCTTCTTTGCGAGTTAATGGCTTTGTGTGAATTGTATACAGCTCCGAGTCCAGTTGTTAGTGACATTTCTATTGTAGGTAGGTAAGTAATTGCTGCAAAAGGAAATTTAACCGGGTTGTGAAAGTTTTAGAATTTGTCAAATGGGGTAACCACGTGTTGTAAATTTAAATTGTGAGTCATCAAAGAAATCGAAATTCAATTCGTATTCCCGACATGACTGGAATAAGTTTCATTTGTGACAAAATTGTATATGAAATGGTTAGAACTATTTTAATAGTCCTATATTTGTGCAAATACTTCACAGCGCAATTTTTTTTAATTACAAATAAAATACTAAATTCCCTTAAGGTTTATTTTTATAGCATCCGACTGAAGTTCATTATAGCAATGTATTTCATTGAAATGTATCCAATGTATTCAAAGAAGCATCTAAAAGTCACTAGTCACTGTATCTACATGTCTTGTCACTTTCCACTAGGTGAGATGGAGGTCAAATACGCACTTATTTTTTATAAAAAAAAGTTCGTTCATAGAAATCCAGTAATAAATATTGTAATATAAAAAAGATTTGTTACTTACGCAAAACGAGATTTACAAAACGGGTTTGATCGGGAATCCAATAATCTCCCGCGTATTCCTCCGAGAATATAACTTTGAAATTTGAAAAAGTGAAGTATGAAATGATAAATGGTTTGAAAGTTTTTATACTGAAACTTTTCACGGTTTTGTATACTTTGTGTCTGGGCTGGAAGTTACTCAAGTATGATGTTTTAGTTTCCTTCATTAAAAAAACCGTAGACTACATACGGACAAAAGTACATCAATTTTGACACTTTGGATGGTCTTATCGCAAGCGTAACACAGCGTAACAAAGCGTAATACAGTTGAAATTAAAAAAGTTCTCTTGACATCGTGCATTTAGAAGCTAGTGAATAATTGCAATTTAGTAAACAAACATGTTGTTTTGTCTGTATTCGCCGTGGAATAAAATAGAAAGTAATGCAATATTTGACGACCTTCATTGTAGAATGGCTTGCACACCTGTTTTCATGGTGTCGCCATCACAGAGGTTCCGGGTTCGATCCTCAGCCGGGTCAATGTAGAAAACTAACTTTTCTATATTGTCTCGTGTCTAAGTGTTTTCACACAAGTGCTTTAATTACTTACTTTAGATTCAGAGCAATGTGTGTGATATTGTCTAATATTTATTTAAGTATTTATATAATAGAGTTAACAGTGCACTCTTTGTCGCGTTACTATTGAAATCTCATATGTCCACTACTTTGAACAGTCCAATTTATCAACTTGTAATATGTAGAAGACTTCGATGCATTACCTGTTAAAAATCTCACTTGGGAAGATTGATTACAGAGACATCTATTGATATATTTCATAACCTCACGAGTCATGTACCAAATACATAGGTTTTAACCATAGATATAGAAAAAAAGGGGAGATATGGTACGGGGGCGTGGTTCGCGTCGCCTCGATATGGTCAAAACGACCATATTGAGGTGACACGCCTACAAACATCGCCACAGTGACATGGCGATCGTTGTACATACAAGATCTCTCGTAAAACGTGAAAATGCCAAGTTGTAGCGATACATCTTGTAAAAATTGGAGTGAAAACAAAAATTTTAAAACCAGTGACAAAACAAACATTCCACCGTCTCTTTGCATTTTTACTTACTATTTGTATTATTATTCAATGTTTTCTTTTTCATAGAAATTTCTAGACTCAAATATAGTGATGTTCATTTACGAAGACTGATGTTTATCGACAATAAATTTTTACTGAAATGTTTGAATTTCTTACTATAATTTTTGTAATTAAAGTCCCTAAAATATCGAAGCGAAAAGCATTCACGTTAAATTGATTTCTTTTATTTTATTATTATTATTATTACTAAACATTTTATTTCGATCAACTTTAACACAACTCATATTTCGGACAACCATTTCAATTTCATGTCAATTTGGATGTAGTTGCTTGAAGAAAAATTTATTATTTGTGTTTAGCATATTTAAGATATTTAAATTCCATTATACTCGTAGATTAAACGTAAAGTATTTTTAATTTTTAAGTTTTTCCAATGAGTTTAAAATAAAAGAAGGTTGGATTGAAGCTGCAGGAAAATCGAAAGATTGGTTTTCTTATTACTATTTCTAACTTTGTTTCAATTTCCGTAGCAAATGCATTTAAAAAATAAATAAAATAAAATCCGCTTTATTTTACATGTGCATGCAAAATAAATTAGAAACAACTATAGAAAATTACAAAAATCCTTCACAAAAAAACATAATTTAATTTATTAAATTTATTGATGGTTCGAGTTTACTCTTGACAGTGACAGCTTCAGCAGCCCGTGGTAACGTATAATGGAAAATTGACACTGGCGACGATCGCCATATTTTGTATATTATTCTTATAAAACTGACACTGGTCCAAGCCTAGTGGCCGCCATTAAGAAAATAATAATAATTTATATTAATATAATAATACATCAGTACCAGTGTAGATATAGTATGAAAAATGGAATATTTTTTTAATATTAAAAACAGCCACATGGTTTCCAACTATCGATTAGGTAGGACCACATCCCTCGTTGAGTAGCGTCAGTTTAAGGTTAATAAGGTTAACATTTCACGGAGCGGTTTCCATCCGCGCCCGCCGGTTCTGCTAGACAGCGGTTTCATTTCAATACTTACGACCCTGCAAGTTTGTGCGGGCACGTAGCTGCCGCGGTTGCGGGCACGAAATCGTTGCGATTGTGGAACGGACCGCGAAGTTAGTGGTAGTTAATTGCAAGTCGCGCGGTTAATAGAAAACTTACCCTGCGTGCACCTGCACCACATTGCGCCTGAACCGACCGCCAAAGTGTGCGGGCGACGACGGCCGCCAAGCGCGCAGGTCATCGCGTCCTGCGCGGTTCTACTAGTACCCCGCCGCGGCAACCGCGAGCAACCGTCACCACTACAGGCGTAAAACGCGCCGTGATATGTGCTACTAATTTTACATACTTAACTGTTACATTCTACAGATGCCGCGATCCCGCGGCATACGCGGGTGAAAACCGCTACGTGAGTTCTTAGTGTAACGAAAAATGAGTTTCAGCGCCATCTAACGTGTAATAGTTAGCTATTATATACTAGTAGTATTTTTACTAAAACGCCACCTGTTGGTGAATGGCTGAACGAGCTGAAAAAAAAAACTGAAATATTGTAATATAACTCTTACTCAAGTGATTGTAAGTTTAATTTTGTTAAATTTTTTTAAGCCCTACCCAATCAAAATCTTTAAGTTATGGTAGTAGATAATAGAGCGTAAAGTTTGAATTGCACACAAGCTAAAAAGTGGCGACATCGGTACCCGATCTTACATAGCGTCATTACATATCCCCTTTTTTTCTATATCAATGGTTTTAACGGTAAAGCGACAGAGTTGCATAGAAAAATAAACTACGTCCGTACATAATATAGGCTCGCGTCTGGCAATGAAACCCCCTAATCGTGTTTTATGACCTCAGCGATAAACTTGGCATATGTAATTGGTGTTCATAGTATTTTATGTTAATACAGGGCGAACAGCACGTCAAACTTAATATTTAAGTTTGCAGTTTTATGAGCAGTAGAGCTCTCTCTGAAAGAAGTGCATCCGGGGAAGTAACGCCACCTTATCTATTTTCCCCGCCAAACAGTAATGTGCGCATTACTGTGTTCCGGTTCTGACGGTTAATACACATTGAACTTATCAACATATATGTCTCAGGGTGACAGACGCAGTGCCAGTGCCACTCAGATATTTGCGATTTCAAGCTCTGAGTGGCACTGCAACTGCAGTGGACAGGCGTGTCGCTTACCACTAGGCGCACGACTTGTTCGTCCCGTCTCTTAGTATTACACGAAAATTAAAAAATGACAGGTCAACTCTATGCCATTGGCGATAAGAACGGCTAAAGTCCTAAGTGTCAAGAAATGTGATAAACGAAAATACATTATCTCCACAGAGTTCAGCATTTCTTAAAATAACCCGACCACGCATTTCTCAAACAATGAGATAGGTTTTTAAAAATAATGAAATTAGTATTAATAAACAACCTTCCCGTTTACTTCCGAGTGATGAGACATGAATTAATTCCGATTACTGCCACGCTTTGGGAAAAACCCAACGTGGAATCATTCAAAATCTAGTGACGCGATGGGTTCTGTTGATATAGCCATCTCGTTCATATTCATTATATCCATCCTGTTTTAACACAGATATTTGCATAAAATTAGTATATAAAATGAACATCGTCCGGAATTATCAGTATGTTTACATATATCGGAGCATAAACTTCGTTTCTTAAGTTTATAAGTTGAACTAGTTTTATTCACCTTTTTACCACTTGTAAAGGTTATCGTGGCAAGATATCTACAAATAGGTATATTCATTTTTGAGTGTAGAAACAACTTTATAAGGGTAAGCCTTGTTTTGTAAAGCCCTAAGGCTTTATTACATATTTTGACAGACCTAAGTTTTCTGTTTTAGTACCAAACCTTCAATTACCTTGCATTTCTTTCGGTAAAGTATTTTTATTTATATTGAAAATTAAGTAGTTTAGTACCAGGAGAGCTCCTCTTGAAGAAGTTAGTCCAGGATAGTTCTGTCACCTTACCTATTTCTGCGGCTAAGCAGTAATGCGTCCCGGTTTTGAAGGATAAGCGCGTTTAGCGCACTGGATCTGATTCATATTTGTTCCAAATCTGAGACTATACAAATTTAGAAAATAATTCGAAGCCGAGAACATACGAAGATCGCTTGTACACCTGGAGATAAAATGATCCTTGTGACAGGCGCTTGTTCGTCCAGTCACTTGCTATCATATTAAAAAAAAACGTTTTCGGATGCAAATCGCGAGTATTTGTTTTTCCAAACCAACTGATTTATTTGAAAGTAATTTAGATACAAATAGTTTTCATTCTCCATATGAAGCATGAATTGTAAAAGCCTAAGAACTCGATATTTTATATACCTAAATTATAGTTGATGTTTGAAGAAACACGTGTAAAGTATTAATAGTATATAGGTATACATAAACAAGATAAAATGGTAATTTTATGTAGTCTTCCTTATTCATATATGACTGTCCAATTGTACCCAATGCCCACTTGTTATTACTCTTATCTTCTACAGCTACAAGCGACGACGTAGGTGTATTTGTATTATTGGTAACAAATGTTATTATTATTGTATAATTTTGATATATAAAAGATAATGTTGGACCTTTGGCTTACACTTTGTGTGCCGTAAAATTCGTCCATATTATACTCCCAGTCTTTATTGGTAGGTCAATGTCCCAGTCACAAAATTCGAGCCACTTTGCATTTTTATTATAAAATTGCTAGAATACAAAAATATTGTTATCATCGAAGAAAAAGTTTTCAGAATTCAAATTTATCAATAAAGACATGAATATGGTGTTCAGTATACCAGTTTTTAAATCGCATGAAGAAAAGAATTGTATGTTCCGGACAGAGTATTTACGATATCGAAACATTTTAAAAGTAGAATAGGGGGATGGCACCAATGATCGACATGTTAACGGAAATGTGTCTTCAAATTCGAAATCACTTTTTTATTTTTAAATACATATCAATAGTGATTACTTTTATCCTAAATCTTATTAGAAATTAATTTTAAAAAGATGTCGATTAGTGGTGCTTGTCGGTCACTGGTGCCACCCCCTATATGTTTCCACTCCAGAAAACTAAATTTGTGAGAAGTAATATGAAACAATTTATTTAACAATCAATTTGTTGCATTTTTCAGATCAAAATGGTTTTCAAGTTACTGACGATCCTTTCTTTGATAGCAATAACTTACGCTCAGAGGCCATGGTATGCTGGCTCTAAACCTATCGGCTATCCCAGTTCCCCAGAAAATAATGCTCCTGCTACTACCGACGAGTTACAAAATAAGTAAGCGAATCCATGTTCCATTATCATCAACCCATTTATACGTCCCACTGCTGGGCACGGGTCTCCTCTCAGGCGAGGGTTTAGGTCATAGTGCGCCTCGCTGGTCCAATAGGGGTTGGGGCTTCACACGTTTTCCGAGGGTTGTGAACCTTCTTCGACGTGCAGGTTTCAACAAGATGTTTTCCTTCACCGAAAAGATCATGATCATCAATATCAAATAAATTTCGCATATAAATTTTGAGAACCTCAGAGGTGCGAACCCGGATTCGAACCCACGACCTCTGCTTTAGAGGCGGTACATCAAATCATTAGGCAACCACGGGTTTTGAAAGCTCATTGACATATGTAGAGGAACGCTAAAAAAGCTAATTATGATAACAACGTTCATATAAATCACTGGCCACATATAATTGAACGTTTAATTTGAAAAAATAATGCTTAAATTTTTTTCGTCTTTTCATTTTGATTAAAACGTTCTACTGTTCATGTGAACATTGTTATCATAATTCAACCTTTTTTAAGCTTTTCTCAAAATAAATCATTGAGTGTATTTCATGTAAAGCGTTGTTGTCATTTTAGCTTTAACAGAATCGGTAAATTTTATTTTCAAATAAACATTCGATGCGTTAGATACAGAAACTATGGATTATCTATTTCAACTTTTTCCCCCACCATAATAAAACGTAAAGCAAATTATAATTAAATATTTAAATATAACTGTGGGTAGTACGTATACTGGGGTTCCATCCCTACTTTATGGTTATTCCAAGGATTACCATGCGTTTATGTGGCGAAAATCGGCTCCGGAGTGTAATTCCCAGCCAGCAAACTTATTCCCTGAACACTGTTACTTGGGCCTTTTCAAGGCGAGAGTGAAAAGGTATTATTTAGGTGTGCATACTCCATCGTTGACCTCATCGTCACTTTTCATCAGGTGAGATGGAGATTAAATGCGCATTTGCTTTATCAAAAAAGGGCGTCAGCGTTAACCCGTTATTAATGATCTCACTGGATTATTTCATTCATTTCTGTCGCATCAAGTAGACAATGCCTGGCTTTTATTTTCTTATTAAGTACCCTAACACTATTGTCATTTGTATCAGATCCGGAGATGATGATTCTTCAACAACTACCCAAAGTTTGCCCATCGAAGCTCAGGGAGACCGAGACCTAGTCAACCGTATAAGCAAGCTTCCCGTCGACCAACAACCTTTCTGGTACATTAACTGGCAAGCTCTTGAAGCCCAGAGACAAAATCCACAGACCTGGCCACATAAACCTAATGGTTTCAGCGATAACCAGGATAACTGATTTCAATAAGAATTAAGAACAAGTACATATGCACACAGGATGTTAATCATTTTAAGAAAATGCTGTAATACTGCTAAAGAAAATTCGTAACCTTGTTATAAATAAACCACATGATGTGTCATACGTTAAAAGTGCTTTTATCACAAAATAGCCGTAAAAATAATACGAACTACATGAAACAGATTATGTATATTACAATCGTGTGAAATTTTATAACGCTTCTATTCCAGCACAAAAATTTCGTTCAAAAGATTTAGTTCGGAGAATCGTCAATCCTCTCTCTCGAAAAGTTTCTTTTTGCAGATGTGGCCTTATAACCATGGGTGAGAATTATTGGTAACTTCTTATCATCATTTCAAGACTGTAGACGTTCCCTAGGTAGATATAGACGTATTAAAAAAATACCACAAAATACGGTCTAGCCTCATCCAAAAACTCCCTATGATTAACATTTAGTGGGACGCCGTCCTATATTACGACTTTCAACTCATATTTCTGACTCGAAAACGTCTTATTCCCTTATTATTTGTTTTTGTGTGGGAGCTATAAGGCATCTTAGAAATTCAATGCTGGTAATCAGTTAGTTCCGTTGTTTGTCACGTTCCTATTATTGATACTAATAGATAATTGGAACTTTGTTTCTTAGACAAAGCTTAGTGAAGTTATTCAAGAATTCGTGTTCATTTGCATTTACTTTTGATTGAAACTTAAAAAAAAAACATTTATTACAACCAGTGTTTTGGCTAGGTTAAAAGATATAGTAGTTGAAATTGGCATTACAACTACAAACCAAAGAGAATTTCAAATAAGACTGAACGACTGAATTCTTACTTTAAAGAAGGCTTTGTTTTTTGTTAATACTTTTAAGCTTATTATTTCTTTAAATTATTATCATTGAGTTAAAAGCAAACTTTGTTGCAATGTATAAAGTTAAAATAATTTACTTACACATATCGGTTTCAAAGCTCAACTAATATATTCTACTTCGTTTACCATAGATATTGACCCTTTGTTTAACCTTTACATAATTAGATTCTGTAACGCAATTACTTGTTTTAATTTTTTTATTTTTAATTAAAACGTTAGTAATCTCCACCTAAATAAAAGTATTTAATCAGATAAGTTTTTTATTGGACGTATTTTGTAGCCAACATGTATACTGAATGAGAAATCTGACACCCGTATTCGCAACATTTTATTTGTGTCGTGGGCGGGAATAAATTCCTTATCGCCTATAAAATCTCGAGCAAAAATAGCTTGTTAATGTAAACCTCTAGTCTATTGTTTTTTTAGGAAAAAAATACTTTTAAATGCTTTTTTATCCCCCTTGATCGTAAATAGTATGACTGCAGGATGGCTAACTTGACTATAATGCCCCAAATAAAACCCTCGGACCTTTTTTTTCATTACAGCCATGGTCGGTAACGAGTATTTGTATTAATTTATAATGTTTTTTAGTACATAGGTACTTCCTTACATAGGTCAGGTTTAAGGAGGTTCAGAAGGTTACTTAAGTTCAATACTAAAATATTCGCTTAAAATGTTATCTAAACAGAAATTTAATTGCAATTCAGCCTCAGACTACTTAAATACTTATTGATTTTAATTATTTTCTGTATAAAAAATTTGCTAATTTTTTTATAATCTATCATGGCTGTATGCGTGTTATCTTTTTAGAACATTGCAGTTCGAGTTGTATTATCTATAGAAGAATTTTTTTTTAAATCCCGCCATTTACAAAATCCATGATTGTTGTATTGTGGACCATATTAATATTGAATTTATTTCCTCGTAAATGTGATAAAAATGTTGTATGTGTCACGGACGTTAAAAAAATACCAAAATTCTTCTATTAGTTATTTCTTATTTGGACGTAGTTAAGCAAAAAGGATCCAATCCACAAAATTATCAAAAAATTTGTTATATATACCAAATGATTCCTAAAGTCTCTTCGATCAGCAAAAATTCAACATATAAACATAATTGTCATGTGTGTATCCATGGCGCCCGGGACACAGGATTTCCCTAGTGCGCGGCTGTGAGCGTTATTTAAAAAAATTAGAAAATCTAATTTTCCAATATGTTCCAACCGGGAATTGAACTCGGAACTTGATCATCCATTTTCGTATTCTTTTATGTATGTATAAATCTTTATTTATTGTGTATGTAAAGTTATATATATATATAGAGTGGAGTCATTTGCCTGTCAGGTATAAAAAAAAAAAAAAAAAATATAATATAATATAATATAATATAATATAATATAATGTAATGTAATGTAACGTAACGTAACGTAACGTACCGTACCGTACCGTAACGTAACGTAACGTAACGTAACGTAACGTAACGTAACGTAACGTAACGTAACGTAACGTAACGTAACGTAACTTAACGGCACGACACGGCATGGCACCGCACGGCACTGCACGGCATGGCAATAAGAGGAATAAATAATGTCTTATATGAATTTCGAAATACTCTAATCTTGCCCAGGTTTAATAGCTTTCCATGTTTTAACAATCGTTACGCTAAAATAAATACTTACAATGTATCTTACAAAACCGTTCAGGTTGGGCTAACGTTTCTCTTCCCCCAAAAACTGGGGTAAGAGGAACTCGTCGTATTTCATATAAATATAATATATATTTAAATATATCCGTAGTTAAGTCCTTAGTAAAACTATTTGAATCGAATTTGATCTTAAGACCACTGACATAGCGTATAGCTATCGAATCGTATAGCGTATAGCTATCAGTGAAAAATTAATTTTGGGGCAAGAGGAACATACAAGTTAAAGTCAGGGGTGACAAATTAAAGAAAAGCGAACCTGTTATAATTTTTTAGTACAAAGCATAATAAAGGCACATTTTTAACCACTCGTTTACAAATCAACACATTAAGTAACTTAAGTACTTTTTAAACATCGTCATAATAGAAAAACAATGTTTGGTCCAAAAATAAATTTATACTTGTAACAAAATTTATTCTTCTCTAGTCACCATAACCACTCTACTTTGAAAACCGTTTCACAAAATCAATTGAAATTTGGTATAGAAGTAGTATGGCCACGTAACTAACGTGCAATGAGCCATTTTTGCGTTTGTTCTTAGATTACTGACGTAACGTACAATACAAATAATGGCTTTTTTTAGAGCTTATGAAAATTTTTTGTAGGGTTCGACTAAAATATTAAATTTTCTAACAATTTCTGATGGAAATAATGTGCTACCAGAATTTTACTGCTGACTTTTAGAACTACCTTCAGTGTGTGATTGTTTACACATAAAATTGTAGTGTTGTAATTATTGTAACATTCGTCAGAAATTAACGTCATGTAAACAAAGTCGCTTAAATTTTACCAAAATTTACAATTACAATCAAAAACATTATTTGAACAAATTTAACTTAATTTCTTAAAAGTATATATGTATAGGTATAAAATAATTTATATGTATATAAAGTTGTGTTTGTTCGAATATGACAATATTCCATTATGACAGTTTATCAAAAAGTTTGTCACCCCTGTCACGGGGGAAAAGGAACGTATGTTTCTCTAACCCCGTAAGTACTAGACCCTCTTACACCAACAATGTTTTTGGCGGTTAGAATTTTGATTACAATGAAACTCGTATAATTTGTTGTTTTTGATCCGAAATAACTACTAAAAAGTAAAACTTACCGTTTTCTCTACGTGTTTTTCTCTAAAAATAATCTCCAGCACGTTTTTCACCAAGATCCAGCAAAGAAAAAATTACGCGCCCATCTCGTGTTTTCAGACTACATAACTGTATATTTTTTTCTCTCTCTCTCTCAAATTTGGAACATCGTAGCCACATCTCTTTACAACCGTTAAAACTAATTGGTTTGCCTGTTTCATCGACTGAGAGACTATAGTGCTAAACGTTTTACTTTAGGTATTATGGATTGTAGTCCCTCTTCCCCCGGTGTTCCTCTTACCCCACCTGACCTTAATATAATAAAATATAATATAATATAATATAATATGATGTAATATAATGCAATATAATATGATATAATATGATATAATATAATGTAATATAATATGATATAACATAACATAACATAACAACATGACATGACATGACATAATATAATATAATGTAGCGTAATGTAGTGTAGTGTAGTGCAGTGCAGTGCAGTGCAGTGCAGTGCAGTGCAGTGCAGTGCAGTGCAGTGAAAGAGTTCGTTCAGGGAAGTACTGCCACCTTTCCTATTTCTGCCGCCAAGTAGTAATGTGGTCATTATTGTGTTCCGGTTTCGAAGGGTAAGGGTGCTGGTGAAATTACAGGCCCATGGGACTTGTCAACTTATGTCTCAGAGTGATAGGTGCAGTAGGTGCAGTGCCCCTAAGATCTTTTCGATTTAAAGCTCTGAGTGGCACTGCAACTGTTATGGATAGGCGCGTCGCTTACCACAAGACACTAGACTTGTTCATCCCGTCACTTGGTATTATAAAAAACTTGTCAACTCTCATTGTTAGTAAGTGAAACGTCTTCGTCAAAGATCTTATGTCTAACTTCAATTTGCAACTATTTAATTTAGTTTTAAAACTCGTTGACCAAAGGCATTAACAATACCCATCGAACCATATCAACGTTTACTCTACGAGATTGCTTTGACGCTTTGTTGATTATTACTTTACAAATTTGTTGTGTAGTTTACAGATCATGGTGAATATAACAAATTTTTCTTTTTTTTTAAATTTGTTGAGGCACAGTTACACTTATATAAAAAATACATATTTTGAAAATTAACTTATAAATAAACCTATAGTCCCCTAAGTCTTTTTAAGGTCACGAAAGAAGAACCAGAGACAATACTGCGTATTTTAGAACGTTTTAAATCCCATCCTTATCCAAGCACAGCTTCTTCGATTTACCAATAGACCAAATATCTTTTATAGTTATAAACGCTGATCAAACTGGACACTGGAACACCAATCCACTAAATTAAACCCATTGAAATTAATCATAAATAAATAAATAAATTTAATGATTTCAAAATTCAATAACCTCAGTAAGGAGTATTAAAAAATACCGGCCTCAATAGTTCGTGGAACTACATCTATTTGCCAAGTTTTCTTGAAATCAGTTACAGGAAAGTGCGCGAAACCGGATTTATCATCATATATTTAGCTTCATTAAAGAAGTATATCCTCTGGACGGGGAAACTAAGGAGGCCCAAATAAGTCTCTGGTAGGAGAGATACCCCACGTCGTCACTCATCTCGCTGTCGGAACACCTCCCTCTTGGGCATGATCTATCTTGGCAAATTTGGAAGTCCCTAAATAGGCTGCGGACCTAAATCGGCCGAAGCAAGGAGTGTATGCATGGGTGGCGTTACAGCTCACAGAGCGCATGTCCGTGTGGCGTCTCTCTCCAGACAGTGGCACATCTATTGTCTTGCCCTGCGTGTCCCTACACCTGCACACGCGATGTACTGGTCTTCACAAATATAAACGTCAGAGTCGACTCTAGTTTGCCACCCTTAGAGATATTTTGTTCAGATTTAAATGGGACCAATACTAAGAATACTCTTTCCAACAAAAAGGAATTATCAAAATCGGTTTATAAACTTATCGCGTAATATACGTACACAAAAGATACAGTCGAATTGAGAACCATCTTCTTTTTTTGAAATCGGTTAAAAATGGCACTCGGATGTGCTACAAGATTTTGTAGCACTCAGATTAAAAATAAGTGTAGGTGTAGAGGGGTTCTTCGACATTTTGATGACGTCACCAACTTGAATAAAAACTTCCAAAACTGTGGCTCCAAATTATATTTAAAGGTTACAAAGTGTCAGGTTAAATTGGTAAATTGTTAACATTGGCTACATTTGTATAGCGAACGCAATTTATGGGTCATTTCCAAGTGAATAAACATTACTTAGGCCGCTATGCTCTATCGTCGATCATCGCGATGATATGATATCGCTCGTCACTTTTCTTCTATTGAGATGGATATAAAAAAAACTGTAATCGCGGTCATTATGAGTACGCAGGTACATACTTCAACATGACTTCAACTTACAACTTAAAATTGTAACCTTTTTAAATAATTTCGAAAGGCATCCCAATTTTGTAATTTAGTCTAGCTAACTTATCTTATGGAGGATTTTGGGGGAGACCTTTGCCCAGCAGTGGGATATAATAGGTTAATTTAAAAAAACTTATCAACACATCAACAAGCGAGGGTTTTTTATGAAGTGACGTGACGAACAAGTTCTGGGCCTGGTGGTAAGCGACAGCCCTGTCCATAACAGTTGTAGTGCCACTCAGAGCTTTAAACCACAAAGATCTGCGGGGCACTGCCACTGCCGCCCGTCACTCTGAGACATAAGTTGGTAAGTCCCATGTGTATGTAATTTCACCAGCACCCTTACCCTTCAAAAGTGGAATGTAGTAATGTTCACATTACAGCTTGGCGGTAGAAATAAGTAAGGTGGCATTACTTCCCTGGACGAGCTCTTTCACAAGGAGCTCTACTGCTACGGTTTTTAATAGGTCATAGTATTCACACGTTTTCCGAGGGTTGTGAACCTTCTTTGAAAGTACAGGTTTTAACGCCATGTTTTTTGATCGAAAAGCTTATTGTTAAATTTCGCACATAAATTCCAAAAAACTCGGAGGCACGAATTCGAACCGAAGGCATCTGCATGATAGTAGGTTGTAGGTCAAACCATTACTACTACGAATATTATAATATGTACGTAAATAAATTTACAACAATTTGAAAAAAACCAACCTTGATATATCCTGGCTATAGGTGTACATTCTTATATAGAAGTATATACTTTTTTTTTCAAATTTTCAGGTTTTCTTTCAAATTGTTGTAAATTTATGTACGTACATATTATAATATTATGTAATATATAATACGTATTTTCATGTAAAAATTTGAGATTTTATAGATCTGTTTTCTTCAAGAATAGATATAGACAGACAGATCGCCGACATTTATTTCTTCTCAAGTTGAGATATAATCTTTGAAGATGAATGTTTACTTAGTAACCTTCAGAGGGATCTTTGTACAAATAAAGGAGTAATAAAAGCACTCTTAGAAGTGATCGATAACTGTAGTGCTGTCTTTAATGACCCTGGTCCAGTTTGGATTGTTTTTTATTTTTATTTATCTTTTATTAGCAGACAACCGAGATCCATAACAATGTTCGCATAGAATTAGAACAACGTTAGCATTTACAATCTACCAGTTCTTCGTAACATTTTCCAAGTGCCGCAATGGTGGGCCCTCACTCCTCTCTGCAATAATAATAATGATGCACACACTCAACATAGCCCTGCACTATGGAAACCCTGTGTCGCGGGTGCCATGGACACACACATAGACAACCACAAAGTACACCCGAACTCACGAGAAAAATAAATCTAGGCCACACAAATATTTCTCCCGGCCCTGGAATCGAACCTGGGATCTCTGCGTGGCAGTCCGGCTTGGTAACCGTTCGGCCACAGAGGCAGTTAAACTGACTACGTGCGCATAAGCGAATATGGCTGAGGCACTGCAGAAACGTGACAACCCCTACATCATCCTGAAGACGTTGTTATACTGCACACGCAAAGCATTCAGAGAGCGCTGAGCGTAGCTCGTCCGGAGTACAACAACGTACTGTGGTGTGCAGTAAGCTCTAAAGTGCGTAAACTTCACTGCAGGAGTACATTTGGCGAATCCGCGAGCGAGCATGTTTGCTCTCACTGAAAAAAAAGGAATAACCAAAGTACTCCAGTTATTTCATTTTTTACCACAATTTAGTCGCTGTCAGAATTAGTTTAAATTAATAAAAGTGGGCATTTATGAAAGACAAAACTATTTGGTTACGTATTGCCGTCGTTTTGTAGTCACCGGTTTTATATTTATGTAAACGAAGTTACGCTACATAAAACTATTTTTTTTTTCAGTGTATCCATATTATCATCCTTGAGGTTGTTGGTTGCATGCTATCCTAATTATTTAAAATGGCTAACCTTTTTTAATGGAGATCCATTAAGTACCACGGGAAGGGCATTCCCGGGCCGGTAGAAATATTGGTATAGCCATAATATGGCCTACATTTATTTCTCTCGTGAGTTTGGGTGTAGCCGTGTGGCACCCGTGATACAGGGTCTTTCTAGTGCAGAGATATGAGTGTGTGTGTTATTTATTTATGCCGTTCATCCGACACAGTTATTTTTATTTGAATGGCATAGATACATGCGTAGGGGATATTAAATAGCTTTAAAAAGTATACTTTACCAATACCACTTAACGAACCCTAAAAAAAAACCGAGAGATGGACGTGCAAACAATTCATACACATCGAAGCTAGAGAAACTTGAGGAAATAAACCAGAGTACACTAGCCTGCAATGAAATACATACATGTATGAGTAGGTACAATTCCTATCAAATCTTTGCAAAGTTGATTGGATTGTTTATACACGGATATTTTATCATTAATACTTAATACCATTAATACATTCCTATTTGTTAAGATACGAGTAGGATAAGCTCGTAAGCGACTTTGATAACGACGTATCTAAAACATTTACTCACGGCAATTGTTTTGCTAATTTATGATTTTACTGAATTTTTCCTATGAAAATCGAGATCAATTTTGCTACTCGTTCACATTCTATTACAGGTAAGTGCTAGCAGTTCTACTCAGAATAATGGAGAGATGTTTTAGCCAATCATTAGGGCGCGCTCGAAGAAATGTGGTTTGACATTCACAGCAGATGGCGGTAGAGGAATAGTAATGGTCCAGACGTAACGTGTTAGCCTTCATTTGTAAAAACTACTCATACCCGCATATTTAGAGCAAAAAAAAGTTTAAATATAAAATAGCAACGTATACATTTAAATAAATGAGAATTACACATAAAGGATCTTTTAACACAGATTTAGTACAGCGTTATACAATCTTTTTTGAAAAAAAAATTAAACAAAATGCATTTACATTTTGTGACAAAGCAGAAACAGTACAAAATTTAAAAATTATAACAGTTTGATATTGATTAAATCAAGCTCAAATATAATAAA
The DNA here is from genome assembly GCF_003589595.1 of Hyposmocoma kahamanoa. Classification (NCBI taxonomy): domain Eukaryota; kingdom Metazoa; phylum Arthropoda; class Insecta; order Lepidoptera; family Cosmopterigidae; genus Hyposmocoma; species Hyposmocoma kahamanoa. The sequence continues at coordinate 11,298,044 of NW_020653853.1, read as the reverse complement.
AAATCAAGTAAAGCTTCTTCTTATGTACGTATTTAAGTATAAAAAAATCATGTAGGTTTGTATGTCTGTCATCGTCATCATTTATATTTTTATTCACATTTAAATTTAAATTTTATTATACGATAATTAGTCCCGCACACTATATTTTTACACCACGGCCACAGCCAAGCCTGGGCTGGAAGAGATCTCTTCTAGTAATAAGCTCACCTTTGTATATATATGTCCTTTGTAACTTGTGTTTCATGTGTTTTTTCTTTGTGCAATAAATAATTATTATTAAAGTTTACGAAATTTATAGGAACGTAATATCGATCTCTAACCACGCGATAAGTATTTTAAGTATTTTAAGTATTTTTTCAAATTAGCTCTGATATATAAAAGTGAACTAACCTGCTAGAATTTTCAAAAAATACTGCGCTATTCTAAGATTTTTACTAGTGTTCCGCTATTATACTTCTAATAGGACTGGAAAATAAGTAGTACATAATTTTTTCATCATCACCATCATCAACTCATACAAGGCTTGCAGGCCCGCGATATGTTTGTTTTTATGATACGAAGTGACGGGACAAACAGGCCTTCGCCTGGTAGCAAGCAATATGCCTGTCCATAATAGTTGCAGTTCCACTCAGAGCTTTAAATCACAAGCATCTGAGGGGCACTGCCACGGCGCCCGTCACCCTGAGAGTGATTGTACACGGCGACTTATAGGAGCGACGCGTTCGTGAAACGCGCGTTTGCATCGCTACCTACACTTGCGATTTATAGGTGATTGCATCGATGCAACCGCCTGTAGATCCCAAGTGCAGCGATATAATAGCGCGCTTGCATCGCGTTTGCATCGCTGCTTAAAATCGCGTGTGTGTGTACAGGTAGACGATTGGCGACTGCATCGCGTTTGTATAGTTGCTAATAGTCGCCGTATGTAACCGCTCTAAGAAATAAGTTGACAAGACCCAAATACCTGTAATTTCACCAGCATCCTTACCCTTCAAAACTGAAACGCAGTAATGCTGACATTACTACTTGGGGGCAGAAATAGGTAAGGTGGTAGTAATTCCCTGGACGAACTCTTTCACAAGAATCTCTACTGCTACTAAATGACGATCTTGGTGGTCAATGGTTTAGACTAACTCTTTTACAAGGACCTCTACTCTGCTACTGCATCGGTAAGAGTCTAGGAACTCTTCACATGGTAGACAAACTTCTCCCAATTAGAAATTACTTTCTAGTCTATTTACAAAGTTATACTTTCACTTAATTACAGGTTTTAGTTTGTTAAATACTTTTTAAGTTCATTTTAGCATTTCAGCCGAAAGGAATAGTTTCACAAATGTTCAATCGGATTTGTCACATTATTTGGATTATTACTAATCGAGTTGACTAGTTGAATGAATAACTTCCGTGACATGAATCAAGTTTTAATGGACTGGAAGACCGCTAGGATTGTGAAATTCTGTTACAGTATCTCGGTTTCAATATATATCTTGTCTTCGTGGGATTTATAGATAAGCTTGACGCCTACGTAATATTGTTGAGCTACAGCTTGTTAAATCAAATACATGTCATACTTTAATTTATTCGTATTTCTGAGCAAAACAACGGAGGGAAGCTTTTGCTAAAACTACATTAGTTCACTTGTTGCAGGCACTCGAATGACAATCGAGCTATGATTTTGAAATCAATAAAACCAATTAGTACTAACATTTGGTAACGAGCAAGAATGAAAACACTTTTAGGTCTATAAATATAGTTTTATAACCTTGAAGTTTCATATTGTAACGTAAAATACTACTTCTTTGTTAATTTATTTTGTCATTTACAAATCTCCTTATTAACCCCTTAAACTTATTTGATATTAAACGCACCCTTGGTGTAATAAAGCCACACCTGTAAAGTTACAACTTTTCAGGAGGAAGGTTTATAGGTTCTACGAATGAAGTCAGCCCTTAACTTCATAATACTTTAATTGGAGAATAAAGGACTATCCACACATATCTGGGCCGTGCCCGGGACGTGGACGGGGCGTGCTAGTCTGTACATGCGTGAACGAGTTCTTACAAAATATACACAACGATATTTTTTTGAGCCCCTGACGGAGCACGGCCCGTCCACGTCACGGCCACGGCCCGGCCACGGCCCGGGCACGGCCCAGAATGTGTGGATAGACCTGTATAAAATTTCACATACAAGTAATTTGTTTCATATATGAAACACATTTCTATAGTAAGTATCACTTTTATGACTTTCATATGATAAAAACACTTCTGACGTATGATCACATTTGGCTTTATTATACCAAAAAGGGGACGAAATATACGCTTAAAAACTGTTATAGATTAGAATAGAATTATTTGTTTCAGGCATAGACCCATATAATTTGTTACTAACATTTTCACTTAGAATAGGTTAGTATACAGAACACAACGACACAACATAAACATAATGTTTATTTAATATATATAAAAACAGATATGATTTGCCCAACCAAGTACTTTAGAATTGGACAATGAAATCTGCCTGTAACCATTTTTAGGATGCTGTTGTGGCTACTTCTGACACGAGTCGTAAGCGATACTATTTTCTTCCGCATTATCGCTTGGAAGCCGTCTATTTGCGCCCTTGCGAACATGTCTGATGTACTGTACTATCTTGGTAGTCCCAATAGCATCCTGAAAGCGTTATTATATTGAACGAGTAGGACGTTGTAAGCTCGTTTCATATACTTGACCCACAGGCCGCTCGAGTAAAATGATTGGCTGTAAGCGCAGAATAAAATTATTACTTATATTGTTAAATTAATATATATTAATTAAATTAAAATTACTTTAACATCGATAGAGCATCTCGCGAACCTGCGGGCCGGAATATTCCGCATATTGTACATCTCACCGACAACGCCCTACGATCCTTTTCTACATCTTGGACATCACTTAAAAAATTACTAATTAATAGGCTTAATCCACAAATGGAAATTAATGAGTTTGTTTGGAGTTTCTCTTATGTTCCAAATTTTAAATGAAGTGATTGTACCAATCAGTAATGTGAGCATTACTGCGTTTCCGTTTTGAAGGGTATAAGGGTGCTGGTGAAATTACAGGCACATGATACTTGTCAGCTTGTATTTCAAAGTGACGAGCGTAGTGGCAGTGCCTCTCAGATCTTTGCAATTTAAAGCTCTGTGTAGCACTGCAACTGTTATGGATAGGCGTATCGTTTACCATTGAGCGCACGACTTGTTTATCCCACCACTTGACTAGTTGTAGACTATTTTCACTTACGTCCTGTAGGACAAAATCTTGTATACGCGCTCGTCTAAGGCGTCTATTTCAAAATTATAATGATCTATTGACGGAAATAGACATTTTTGATCTGTCTAAATACAAATTTAAGAGGGCGGTTACTGAAGCATGACACTGTAGTGGACTGTTCTTTTTTTTTTTAATTATACAGTAATGTTATTAAGTTTGTTTCTTAGACTTGATTTTCTTTGTCAGTATTGTACTTTAACAATAGTACACTAGCTATTATACTTCATTTGAAAATTTTATATTTTTGTAGCAATCTGTGGATGGTGTGGTTGATTGTACAATTAATTAAATCGATATTCTTAGGCTCAACTCACACTGGCGCAGAGTCGAAGCGTCGCGTCGCGTCCTGTTTTTCAACTACACCGCTAGGCGACGCGCGACGACGCGTGACGACGCGCGACGACGCTCACATTAGTGCGCCGGGATCACAGTTTCGTCGGCGTCAGACGCCTCACGGCGCCCAAGTGATGCGCGGCGACGCGCGAAGCCGCTCGATTCCATATTTGCAAAACACAAATTTGTACCTTAATGATGGGAAAATATAGATGAATATGCTATAGGCGAAAATCATGACGTGTCCCGACGCCTCGACTCTGCGCCAGTGTGAGTTGAGCCTTATTCTGTATAACTCACCATGTCGTCATACAATTGTTTGTCATTCCTCAATAAATAAAATAAAATAAATACTTGCTGTTTCGTCGTATCTAACACAATACACGCGTTTGCGCGGCGCCTAAAGAAACTAAAGACAGAAGACTGCTTTGTGCTGGAGATGATGATCCTATAAGGAAAAAATACATAATTATGTGTTGATGTCGTCAGAAATACACAAACTGAATGACCAAATTACAAAACCAATAAAATTAAATACGACGTTATCACCATTATTTTATTTCTTTATTTATACATATATTTAAAAAGGTTATATTTTCCAAGGGCTAGCTAATGACAGCGGTCATAAAATAATACGATTTTAATTACAGTAATCAAGTAATTGTTCTACCGAGCCATAAATACAACTCCCTATAAAATTACTTCACTTATTTGGTAGAAACTATTTTGTGAGGTGACTGCGTAAGAAGAAACAATATAG
>NW_020653853.1:11242877-11293240 GCF_003589595.1 Hyposmocoma kahamanoa | reverse complement strand
TTCAACTCTTTTTATCACATTCAAGAATATTCGAAGATTTCGAGATTGATAATTCCTCATTCGATGAATGAACCCACCATCAATAACAATAATTTGAAATAGAATGGAAAACTTAGTGTTTTAAATGCATGTTTTTTTTGTAAAGTAGAAGACGAAGACTTAGTGAAAAGTAATTAGTTCTAACCACAGAAATCTTAATAAATTATTTGCATTTTTGTAGTTTTAACGCATAACTTAATAACTAAAGAAATTTTATTATTTTCATTCGAGTGATGAAATTCGTATAATTATACGTGTTTTCTGTTGTTAGGTTTAATAATGGGAACGAAGAACCAACAATAAAGCCGTTTATTCCGGCAGTGTTTGAATCCGACCCCGAATCGTATTACTACTTCTTAGGTCTGCCGATAGATCAAAGACCTTTCCACGTCATAAACGCAGAACAAATTGAGAACTCCAAGCCACATACATATGCTTTGAAACCTAATCATTACGCTGAAAATCAAGCAAATATAGGTGATTTTGAATAAATTGTGTTTTAAAATTACCAGGTGGTATTATTTACGTGTTATTAACTAATAAGATAAAAAAGAGTGTCATGGTGTATCATAAAAAATATATAAAATTGCCTCAATTTTTTTATGACACCAAGCAACGGGACAAACGAGTCGTACCTACGCCTGGTGGCAAGCATTACGCCTGTCCATAGCAGTTCCAGTGCCGCTCAAGAGCTTGAAATCGCAAAGATTTGAGGAACACTGCCACTGCGTCCACCACCCTGGAATGTTACTTGACAAGTCCCATGTGCCTGTAATTGTACCAGCAAAAACTGCAACGCAGCAATGCTCACATTATTGCTTGGCGGAAAAAATAGATAAGGTGGCAGTACTTCCCTGGACGAACTCTTTCACAAGGCGTTCTATTGCTATTAAATTCTGTAATCAATAAAAAAATCTTTCATTATCTATTTGTCTCTTTCTTCAGTTATAATTTCAATACACGTTAAACATAAAATTTTGGTAAATAAAACGATGAAAGTGGATAAGACTCCAATTTACTGTGAGACTATTAACCCAAATACGTAGCAATTTTGTAATAAACCCGGAACTATCATCATGTACCTAGTCTAATCTCAGATGATGAATGTTTCTTTCGCAACATTCAGAGAGATCGTTGACCACGTAAATCTATCATAAATCACGCCTAAGAGTGATGAATAAACTACAGTGACCTTTGATACCCACTCTTTATTAACCGTTGTCCAGTTTGCGGTATACAGTTCAAACAAAACATTACACTGTAAAATCGGCTAAGAGTTACAGACGGTAATTATTCAAAAAGTATCTGGATCAATTTACAGGCTTATTTCTACAAGAAAAAGAAAAATCCTAGAAATAGACGTTCAAATAGTTATCCCGAATAATTTGATATAGTAAATACATAAATATAAATATCAAACATCACATACGTTGCTCTGTGCCCCTAACACGAGTTTACTGCGACACTTGTCGTTAGCGATCGTTTCTTCGTAGTTTTGTGTGGTACATTATACAGCCCCTAGCGGTCACAAGAAGAAATAACATTTTGTACACAAACATATTACGCGGTCGCTTGCGATAACTGTAACTGTAATCTCATGGTAGCGGCCCTTATCCCGAAGTAAGTAACTTAAGCACTTGTGTTATGGAATTGGAAATTACAACGGTGCCACAAACACCCAACCCCATGACAATATAGAAAAGTTAGTTTCGATTGACCCAACCGAAATCGAACCCGGGATCTCTGAGACCGGGACATCACGAAAACTGGTGCGCGAGCTACACCACTGAGGTCGTCAAAAGAAAGACAAAAGAAAGAAGCTGATGTTACTTCTGGAAAAAATCAGAGTACAGTCGTCAGCAGTAAAATGTGGTACATTTCATCATTTTGGTTCATCATTTTTTTTTGGCTTACAAAACAAAGTTACAGAGTTATCAGTCTTAACTAGAAACGTGCTTAAATACAATTCGAATACAATGGAACCTACTAGATGTAAGCACAACATGCATATAATTTTCACGTAAATATTCTTAAGAACTGATTTGGACTCGGACAGCCCAATTTATGTTCATAAACTAAATTGAAAAACAAATAAAGAAAGATAAGGTTTTACCTTAATTAACGAATACTAATGGGTAAAACACTCAGTCAATGCCAAATCTTTATCATTAGCCTAACAGAAACTATTATTATAGTCATTGTTTTATGATTTCAATTAACATATTCTCTAAAAATAAAGTTTCGATTTCGTTTCAAGTATACATTTCAAGCAGCTGTGAAATATTGTACTGGAGTGAGATATAAGTAATGAGGCTGGCCGCACGTATGTGCTATATATTTATAACGTACTATATATTTTTTTTTAATTTAAATTAAGGCAGAAATTGTAGAAGTTGGACTTTAATAAAATGTTTTTGTCATACAAAATGAATCACGATATCTAATAAAATATACATTAGAAGAACTCTTAGTTATTTAATTGCATAGAGCGGAAACGGATTACACTCTTCGAAAAAGCCTGAAAAAATGTAAACCAAAAAGGCTCAGGTAGGTTAAGTGCACTCATAATAGCGCACATGCTGGCTAACTTTTTGTGTTTCATATAGCTATTAAAAGTTGAACTAAATGAACGGATCGGATAGGTCAACGCAGGTTGCTAAAGTACCATGTACTCAAATAAATAATAATCTTAAATCATATCCCCCATATACATATAATAAAAGAAACAATAATCTTATAAATAAAATTCTTATATATTCAGCTAAAAAAATTAAAGCATATCCTCCTCTTCTATGCTCAATATTATATTAGGCGTCGTCCTCTGAGATTAGCAAAAACAATTGAATCCTGAAACTAATTACATTTCCCCCTCAGCAAAATCAAAGGGAGTACGATTAGTTTTAGATATTCTAATGAAATTCGACTTAATGTTAAAGGAAATATAATAAACATTATATAAAATACTGCCTGCGGCGCGTGGTCGCTTTCAGATTACGGGGTGTGCTTATGCTCTTCAGTGGCACAGTGATTAGTACTATGGGCGCTTGATGAGGAGGTTCCAGATTCGATTCCTTATTTGAGCCAATTTATGAAAAAAATCAGTTGGTCTGGTCAGGGTATTCTGGGTATTGCTCTCAGAATTATCGTTACACTGGTACTCATAGTACAGGAAACTCCCTAGTTGTATAGTAGAAGTTTGAAGTGATTGTTTGGCATTTTTTCCCTAAATACTTATCTTTTTGGCATAGCTTCCAATAAAAAATAATCTAACAGAAAGACGGTCGAGATACAACAACGCTATAAGTTGCATAAGTAAATAAGATATTATTTCCACTACATCGGGAAGTATGCCTGACATTTTGAACAATTGTGAAATCTAGTCCCCGTATACTACCTACGTAAGATGGCGCGCAGACGCTTCGGGCTTCGCCCTCCGCTAGACCTCGGCCTATGGCCTTGGCACTTGACTTAAAAAAAATTAACATAGGTCTTTAATGGCGGCTATATTGATAAATGGCAAAAAGTAAATTTTGACTGCAAATTATTATTAAACACCCATTAAGAACTCCTCATGGCGATTTTCAGTAGAATTAGAGCAAAATTTTATCAACCGCTAAAGAAAGTTTGTAAGGCAACCTATTGAAAAATGGCGAAAAATAAATTTTGACCGAAAGTTATTATTAAACACCCATAGAGAACCCCACATGCCGATTTTCAAGAGAATTAGAGCAAATTTTCATCTACCGCCAAAAATACTTCTATGGCAGCCATATTGAAAAATGGCGATAAATTAATATTGATCACAAATTATTATCAAGCACTCCTAGAAACTCCCACATGACCATTTTGGAAGGGATCAGAATAATTTTTTTCTACTGCCAACAAACGCTTGTATGGCGGCCATATTTGAAAATGGTGAAAAACCAATTTTGAGCACAAGTTATCATTTGGCACTTCTAGAGGCCTCCACATGCCAATTTTCAGCTGAAAAAGAGCGAGTCTCTTTCGGCAGCTATTTTTAACGAAAAGAACATTTACCTACATGGCAGCCATATTAAAAAATTATGATTAAGGACTCCTAAAGACCCTCGCATGCCAATTTTAAGCCGGATCGAAGCAAGGTTTTCTTCGGCCGCCATTTTGAAATCGCCATCTTGAATTTTTTTAAACCAAGAAATTGACTAGTGTTACCTTCTATGACAATCCTCTTGCCTCCACCTATCTCTAATAGTTTCCGTGATAGGAGGCTTTGAAATTTGTTTGGCGGCCATCTTGTTTATTTGAATTTCAAACATTTTTTACTTCCCGCGGTAATTGACCAAGGTGTATCTCATAAATATGCACAAAAATCCCCCCCATGTTTTTAGTTTTTGCAGGCCCTTGATCACTCGTTTACATTTTCCACATTCAAGTCTTCTCATATTTGATTCTTTGCCTTGTAGCCTATCCGCGTACAACAGTATAAATATTTTTTCCACCGTATCGGGAAATATGCGTTCTATTTCTATCAGTGAGTAAGAACTTGTAGCTTTATATATATAACTAGATGGCGCGCGTTGCGCCGGGCCCGCGAGGGCTTTCTTTGTATCTGGTGACAAATTGGGAGTTGAACTTCATATTTCAGTAGATAATTTTCTTTGTTTGACTTTGAGTGGGAATGGCGGCCATTTTGTTTTGCGAATTTTGTGTTTTTTTACTCCCGGTAGAAACTACCCAAGGCGTAGAGCAACGTTTGTTTGGAGACCTTAGAGCTAAAACGTATACATCGCCCGTGCAGCTGGGGTCCTTTTGTTGAAGATTACGTTACCTTTTAATACTCATCAAACCCGGCCGACCATAATTCCCTTACATCATTTTTACCCACCCGCACTCCTTCTGGGAGAAAAATGACGCCAAAGGGCAGAAAATTCACATGTATGGCGGCCATCTTGGAAAATAGCGGAATCAAAATTTTGACCCCAGTTTCCAATTGTGGACTCCCATTCACGGCCGCATGCCAAATTTCAGCCGGATCCGAGCACTTTTATTTTGGATCCCCATTTTGAGTCGGCCATCTTGAAAAATATTTTTTCACCGACAGTTGACCCCCACCGCCCTCTATGACATTTGGTCGAGGACCCCCGCCCATCTCCAATACTTGCCGAGCTAAAGGGCTCTAAAATTTGTTTGGCGGCCATCTTGTTTATTCGAATTTTAAAAGTCTGCCCAGGGTGACGGCCAATTTTAGATTGACGACCCTGCCGGTAGGTGTTATACTTTGGCCGCGCTGCCGGGGTCCCACCTGATGCAGTCCATTTTTCGAATGCCATCCGATCACGACTCCCGTACATCATTTTTACCCATCGCGACTCCTTCTGGGATAACAATCATCTAAATCACTGGCTCAGTCAGTCAGTCAGTCAGTCAGTGGTAATCGAGCTATATAGAGTATAATAATAATAATATAATAATAATATATAACAAAATATCTAAAAAATAAATTAAAGTCAATCTTACTTCAAAGTAGTATTTAGACAAAATTCAAACTTCGCACAATCATTACAATGTTTTGTAGATGTAGGTTTTCTCACGATATTTTCCTTCACTAAAAAGCTGTTTTAATATTATATAATAAAAGCATTTCTAATTGAATTTCACACATAATTTCCGAAAAACTCATAGGTACCGGCCGGGAATGAGACTCACAACCCTCTGCTAAAGAGGCGGTGTGTCAAACCTCTTGTAGCCTCTTTGTAATAAGAAAAAACGTATGAGTCCACACGATGATGTGTTCATTAAAAAAAAAACAATAGAGGTTGCAGTTTCATACGGAATATCAAATTTCAAATACATTTTTGAAAAGAATGCCAGTATTCCTATTATATAACTTAATAAGTTTTAATATTACCATTAAGCTACCACTGTATAATAGTTTATGTAATAATATATTATTCAAGATGCTGTTACAGCTGCCACGCTTTTGCAGCGCGTCGGGAATGTTCGATAACGCTCATGTTGAAGGTTTTGAAGCTATAATAATGGCAGCGATAACAGTCTCCTGAGTGTCATTGCGTTCAGAGTCCAGGATTATTTTCATGAGCACCTAACCCGAATGCGTATTACTTGCACAGGACTAAAGTGTTCTGTACCAAATTCTTATAGATGATTATCCGAAATATTTTTTTATTTGAATAGAAGAGTTTGTCCTTAACGGTGAGTTATATCCTGTGGTACTTTTACTTGTTGACTGGCTCCGTGGCCGAACGGTTACCATGCTGAGCTGCCACGCAGAGATAAACATTTGTATGGCCTACATTTATTTCTCTTGTGAGTTTTTGTGGAATTTGTGATTGTGTTTGTATGGTGTCTATCGCACCCGCGATACAGGATATCCCTAGTGCGGGGCTATGAGTGTGTGCCTTAAAACAAAAACAAATAAATTATAAAAATTGTAGCCGTTGGTCGTATCAATAACAATAAAACATTACTTGCTACGAAGTTGAAGGAGAACAAGGATCAATATCTCAGATATAATGTCCATTGTGATTTGTCAAAACGAAAAAAAAAGTCGTGAATTTGGAACCGGTAGATTTTTTGTTCAAAATTTTCCTTAAGCTCATTTATATAAATACTAGTCATGCTTTGCGTTTTGTACCAGTACCCGTTTTGTATTGGTAAAGAAACAACCGAAAAACAAGAAGTGCAGTTGAGTTTATCAACACCGAAATCATCAATAGAATACAAGGCGTGATCCTTGACCAGTTGCTAAAACCACACGATTGGCATCACATCCATTCATAAGGTACGCTCCATACTCCTAATCATATCACTTAACTAGAAATTATAACAATTATTATATTAGATAAGCTCGAAAGGTCATTGTCATCATTATCAACCTACAGACATCTATCTAACTACCGGGCTCAAGTTTTAAATAACGAAAGCGTCTAGACCATATTCCTCATAGTCCTCAACAATGACCCAATGCGGATTGCAGACCTAACACATCTTTGCTGACTTTTATAAACCTTTAGCAACATTACTTGGCACTTGGTCTATTAGTTCCGGCATTTCAAATAGATGCCCTTATAATCAAAGGTTATCCTTTTTTAAGCTTGACTCTTCTCAAGAACGTCGTGTTAAGCATGATCTCATATTTCTTTTCAATATTTTAAACAATGAGATATACTGCGGTAGTATTCTAGGGCAAATAGGTTTGTCAGTTCCCTATAAATATCCCCGAAAACTTGGTAAAATTTTCCATGTTACTTATTCCCGTACTTAATATCCGATGTCACTCGCCTTGTATAAGAATGTGTAAAGCATAAAACGAAAGAAATGTTAACAGTCCTGATTTAGATATATTTAGTGAGAATATCGATTCCTTGAAAAGAAAATTAATTACTTAAAAAAAAAGTTGATTAAATTCCTATAGTATTTCTGAGTATATTCAATTGCTATCTCGTTTAAATTATCTAAGTAGGTACCTATGTTAATTTGTCAAAATTTTAATTTAGTTTCTGATTGTTGTTTTGAGATTGCCGTCGACATTTATTTGTTTAACTGCCTCCGTGGCCGAACAGTTATCATACTGAGCTACCACGCAGAGGTCCCGGGTTCGATTCCCGGGCCGGGAGAAAAATGTGTCATGGAAAGGGCTAAGCTCAGAATTCTTTTCAGAGTCAGTTTCAAAAAAAGTTGTACTTCCAAAGCATAACGGACAATAGCTGGAGAAGATTACCTGAGTGACGTAGCAGTGGGCTGGTCACATCTTGCGCAAGAGTGACAACCATTGGTGCAAACGTGTTCTGAAGTAGAGGTCACGTTAAGGTAAGAAACGTGTATAGGTGAACAACCTACCAGAAGGCACGACGATCTCCGCCAAGTGACAGAAAGCGTGCAGGTGCGCATAAATTGAAGACCGAGCTTAATGTTGCTATTGGTCCACAACTGCTTCTCATGCTACAGAGAACATCCGTAAAGTAACAACGTAATTAAATAAATGTTTTGAAGACCTTGTAAGTACAAGTCACTTATAAATATATTTTATTTATATCTGATTAATATAGATTTTAAGACTTTCGTGGTTATTCACTATTATGACTAATATCAGGTTTCTTACCACTTTTTTTGTGTGTGTAAAAAGTGAGTGACAATGGTAACGCCACAACAAATCGCGATGAAGGTAGTCATCGACAGCGCAAGAGGGTAGCTGTCTACCCTCTTGCAGACATATCTGTAAATGTCTGCTCTTAAAGCTGTCATCTGCCGCCGTCCAGTCAACCTGTGACCATGAAGCGTGCAACCGTTCCGACATATCGGGAAAATAAAAAGAAGTCATACCGTGGTAAGAAACTTGATATTAGTGATAATCATCTGATTAATGGTTTTGTCAAATAAATACTTATAGGGCACAATATAAATTGTTACTGCAAATTTTTATCCGTAGATAATTTATAATTATAATTTGTCTTGTTCAATATTAGTCACAGTCAATGTTGACTTATTTACATTATAACGTATTATAATGATTTAATCAAATTCTATTAATTCCAAAACTAAATTAATTACAAATGTCAATCCGCAACGTAGCCTTCGTTAAGTAGACACAAATATAAATCAGAAACAGGCTTCGTCACGTAATAACTGAATGTATAGTGACAAGTTGATTAAGTGTATACATTTAGTGGAAACTAAAAAAACATTTGGCTTCTTTATGATTAATTAAGTGGATAATCGTACAGTTAACAGAAAGCTCGACTTTAGTTAAGTGAACTGTGAACTGTTCCTATAGTAGATGGCGCAGGGTTGAATTTAAATCTTAAATGTATATCTCAGCAGGATTACGACAACAAAGAATTAAGTAAAGGTAATGCTCCGAGTATTACTAATATAAAATACCAAATTTTGTAACAAAACATGATATAGTTAAACGTTGAATATCTTCACGAAAGCTCGATACTGATCCTAATTTTCCTCATATCTGTTTTAAATTACTTTTAAAGCACGTTAACCAATTTCACTAACATTGAATCATGGCAATATTTCTTCTGCAGGGCTTATCACTTTGATTCTGTCATGTCACTGTCTGTCATGTCACTGATCATGGCGAAGCTGTTAATAATTGTATCAACACTGGTGGTATGCAGTATTGCCCAAAGGTCGTTCTACGCCAAACGCCCCATAGGCTACCCTGAAATAGTATCAACCACACGATCACCGCCGACGACAAAACAGCAACAGTTATCTGATAACCCTACGGGCAGGTATGAGACATTAACATATTTTTGTTAAAACCTATGAAGATATTATTACCCTTTACGCAAAACAAGAAGGTAGTCGGATGCCATTTTCGAATTCAAATTTAATTTATAAGGCTCTTTTTATGAAATTACTTTTATCATATTCACGAATATTATTAGTCCGAAAAGGTATTGTTCATTTGCATAACGAACTTACTATCAATAACAATAAGGTAAAATAAGACTGAAAATGTCATGTTTTAAATGTGACGATTTATTTCAAGACAGAATTATTATTGAAAAAGTTTCACTATTTGATTAGTGTGATTTTTATGAACTCGAATAAAATCTTTTATTTGCTCACTTCTAAAATTTAGGTCATAATATTAACATTTTTCTCGTAAATATGACCTAAATTTCGGTGACCTAAATAATGATCGTTTTTCGGCAAATTAATTCTAAAATAATTGACTGCCTCCGTGACCGAACGGTTACCATGCTGGCCTGTCACGCAGAGGTCCCGGGTTCGATTCCCAGGCCCGGAGAAATATTTGTATGGTCTACATTTATTTCTCTCGTGAGTTTGGGTGTAATTTGTGTGTGTCCATGGCACCCGCGATACAGGGTTTCCCTAGTGCTATGTTGAGTGTGTGTGCGTTTATTTACCATTTATTGACCAATGATCGGCGAATACTCCACGATGATGACAAGCATTATAGTATATGCCATCGAAACGATAACAAGACGAAGCAAAAAACAACAAACGTCATTCAGTGTTTTACAATTTTTACATACTATCTTTTTCTTACCAGGATAAATGACGCGGAAGACAATAGACGACCATATATTCCAATAGAATTTCAATCGGATCCCTTATCCTACTACTACTACTTACGTCTGCCGGTACACCAAAGACCTTTCAACGTTATAAACGCACGTCAAATTGACGACTGGAACTCCAAGCCACATACGTACACATTGCGACGTAATAATTACGCTCGAGACCAAATATATTTTCCTGATAAGTAATAAAAAGTGTTTTAAAATATTATGTGGTATCATTTCACCTTTTGTTAACTCTAACAAGATAAAAAGAGGTTCATGGTGTACAATAAAACAATATACAAAATGCAACAAAAACTGGGTGTTATGAAATATCTTTTATTATATATTTGTGTTGTAAACAGTTATAATGGAAGATTATCACTAATTTCAGGTTTCTTAGCACGGTGTGACTTCTTTTTAGTTTCCCAATTTTTGATAGCCATAGAGTATAGACAGAAACCATAGACAACGAAGTTGCCAATATCAAGGTTAGACCCTTAAACTATGGAAACCAAAGGACATGTTATATTGACATATATAAATCAGACGTTATATGTATATGATGCATTTAGACGTTGAAAACGTAAACATTTTATTGTCTTTGTTTAACTACTGTGTGCCATCATAAGCCAAAAGAGATAGCACTACATTGATTTATATTAAACATGGGAATCGAAAATATATAACGTCATCTTAAATGCCAACTGTCCTCATTTTGCCATTTTTGTAGTACCCTTTGATAACCGTTTCCGGTTGTCAAAGGGAAGTAGTACATCAAATGTCAAAACCAATGTAGGCCAAATGTTTTTATGAATTATTCGCATGAATTGTAATGAAATTGACAAAAATATTGACATTGAGAACAATTAAGTATTGATAAAAATGCGTCGCTGCAGAATTAAGGGGTGCGGCAGTAGAAAAAGCAAAAATCAACCGAATGTTACATTACATCGCATGTGTTATTTTTCTGTCTATAAATTATACAATAGCCCAAATACCTCATGTAATTAGTTTCCTTTATGTAGTTTATTCACAAGACTTGACGAATTTTGCTTTGGTTACTTTAGATTGCCTGTTTGTTAATGTATTTTGATGATTGTTGATAACGATTATTTTGAGATAGTGTTGTTCTTGTAAGCAGATATATATTTCGATATTCTGTTATTAAAACATTTAACTACGAGGTTTTTATTATTTCATTATTATTATTTTTAAAGTTTACCTACAAATGGAAAAATAAAGAAAGAATGGTTGAAAATTATAGGACTGCCGAACATAAACATTGGATCAAATACCATCTTCGTATTTGCGCTCCATTTTGAAGAGTCAAATTTTAATAGAACTTTGAATGTCCATCCTTACATTCATTGGTAAATAACTTTATATTTAAT
This sequence comes from Hyposmocoma kahamanoa, assembly GCF_003589595.1. Classification (NCBI taxonomy): domain Eukaryota; kingdom Metazoa; phylum Arthropoda; class Insecta; order Lepidoptera; family Cosmopterigidae; genus Hyposmocoma; species Hyposmocoma kahamanoa. Next base: position 11,281,764 of record NW_020653853.1, on the reverse strand, counting down.
TTTGATTAAAATGACTCTTTTCTTGCCTAGTAATAATAGCCTAGTATTATTCATACTTTGATTACAGTAAACTATACAAATTTGCAAACAAATTTGTTACAGTTTCAACACTCAAGCCATGCATTTGCATGTCGATATTGACTTATTGACTTATCTATGATTATGGTACAACACTAAACCCGCCAATAGGTGTGGTACAATTTTGGTTTAGGTAGGTACGTTCTGTAGACAGGGCAGCTTCTTTCCGTTATGTTTTTCCATCCTCTAATGTATTATCTGATGAAAAGTGACGATGAAGCATGGTTAATTGGCTTTGTTAATTTCAATTTTTGACAGCCGTAGTATATAGACAGAAACCCTAGACAACGAAGTTGCCAATATTAAGGTTATTAACCCATACATAAATGGCGTTTGTGTTCACTCTAACAGGATGGGCGACGAGTTGATGATGGATGAGAGAAGCGTAAGGTCCGATCGTCGTTGTGGCGATGTTTGGGGGAAGTTTTTGTCTTATAGTGGTCCTTTTTCTGGCGAAGCGATAATGACGATGAATAAAATGAAATTCATTGATTTTTTTTTATTTGCCGCCATTTCCCCGTAACATGCGATTCCTGAACACATCATAGAGAGCTTAAAGTATATGTATAGATAAAGCAGTGTATGTAACTGTATAGAATTAAAACACTCGTGTGATATCGAGTTCTTTTACTAAGAAAACTATCATAGACTATAAATTATCTAAAAACTATCTACAAGAATGCTACAAATGGTCTTATAGCATTTTAGAAGGGTTACTTCAGAAAGAAGATAAGAATGACTCTTAACACTACCTACAGATAGTTTCTCAAAGCACTCTTGTGATCTACTAATAAAGTTGTGCCTTTTTTACTTTAAATTATCTAGAAACCTTTGAGATATCTTGAGGGAATTTGAACTCTTAAAATATTCAATCGAATTAAATTCTATTAGATATCTTATAGTATATATTTAGATATGGGAGTGCTGCTTAGGCACACGCTACCTGGAAACTGTCCGTGTATCGTAGCTCTTTCTCTTATACCACTTAAAAGTGCCTAGTGTTAGAATTGTTAATTTTGCTTGGCTAAAATGTTAAATTCGTTTGTCAAAGTCAAAGTGCGTCAAAAGTGTTTTTTCTTAGGTGTTTTTTCACTTGCTCTCACGCTCATGCTATGTCTGAACAACAAAAAGAAGCTTTAAAGAGAGCTACTTCTACTCTTTTTTCGTCGTCATACAAAGTGGGTGAACATCGATAATCGGCGTACTGCACATGAAGAAAATAAATGGAACAGTTACTTGAGGTGCAGAATGAAAATATCAAGGCGTTGATCCAAACCTTGAAGACACCACCAGTCGCATCAAGTCACGTGTCTTTGCCGGAATTTAATCCCGTGAAGCCAGAGGTAGACGCTAAACCCTGGTCTTCCACTGCCGACCTTTGCTTTGCCGACCATACAATGCAAGGAGGGCACTTGATAATTGCAATCAACAAGGCCTTGAAGGGGCCCGCCTCCACTTGGTTGTCACACATAGCCTACCCGGGCATAACATGGAATGAATTAAAGAATTTAATTACACTTAGCTTTGTGAATTAATTCACTTGCTTAATGACAAGTCGAGTGACGATGAAACATTATCAGCCTATGCGAGTCGTCTCATCACATCGCTAACAAAAAAATGAAAAAATCTTAGCACAGAAGACGTAGTTGTATGTATGGTACTCCCTCACGTATCCCAATTTGACACTCGCTTACAGCGTCTGGCGTTAACGTCTGACATAAAAACACGGGTACAAATACAACAAGAACTGCAAGCATTTTCTTATCTCAAAAGGAAAGCAAACACATTACATGAGTCACGCGTCGTACCAGAAAAACGCACCAAGTATTTGCAGGTACCCACTCCTAAATGTTTTATTTGTGGCAAACTTGGACACCTACAAAAAATTGTCATTTGGAAATGAAAGACGTGAGAGGAAAACAACAGACGTCCAAAGTGAATCCTAATGTGTTACCAAATCCTAGACAATCTGATTCGTTGTCATCTAGTTCAATCGTTTGCTTCTAGTGTGGTTTGAAAGGTCACATCGCCTCGCGTTGGTCAAGCGGCGCAGGCGCTAGCGGCAGCTGCGGCACAGGCACTCCGGTTATGGGCGAAAAACGAGTCGACCTATGTGTGATGATGTGAACCTCCGACTGGAACACTTAAATGTATCGGTGAGTCATACAATTTTCAGTATGATTAAAAGGAAGTATTATAGCTTCCAAGTTTAGTGGAAAACGATTGAATAAAGTAATTACTTTAACTGGCATTGGAAAATCGAGTATAATCAACGCCGTGCAGATATTATGTAACATAGAAACTAATGATCAGTCCTTAGAAATCTTGTTAGGGCGCGTTCCCACTATGTCGTGACGACAGATTGTCCTGTAGTTTACAGTGTCGTGGCTTGTATATTTAAAGGAAGTTGTTTACATATAGCACGACACGATTAACTGTCGTTCACGATTTTTTATCGTTACAACGACAAACTGTCGTCACAGTGCAAATAGCTAGAACGACAGTCGTCAGACGATAAAAAAGTCACGATAAAAACGTGACGACAGATTGTCGCAGCTTCTATTGTCGTCACGTTTTATTTATCGTTGTCCGCACGTATTCTGCTCCCAGCCCTCCCGTCTCGTACCCCACGCCCTCTGCTCGCTAGCGCAGTAGCGTCGGGTCCTAGCCAGAGATGGGCAAGGAGGCTGTTGTGAAACGATAAATTGTCGTCACTATCTAGTGGGAACAGCCAGTCAAGACAGTCGTTCAACGATAATAAAACGTGACGCGCCCTTACATGTTATGCCTGAAGTTTATTTACGCTGTGATATTATGATAGGTCGCGAGATTTAAATACGGATTTTGTTGTTCAAATATCCGCCAAGGAATTTTCTATTTTTAAACAGACACTTGTAAACAATGTCGTAAATATTTGCCATATCGATCCACTCATTAACAGCTCTGAGAAAGATATTTTTTGTCAAATTGATACAGACGTTCCAATTGTACATAAACCGGCTCTTTTAAATGTTTTGACGCGTTATTCAGCCTTTTTTATATCTGGTATGCCAAGCACTCGTGTCACAAGTGGTGAACTAGAGATTCGTTTGGTAGATCCGAAACGTACTGTGCAACGACGACCTTATATACTCAGCCCAGACGAACGTCAAGTGACGCGTGACTAAATTAATGAGCTATTAAATGCAAATATAATACGACATAGTAAATCGCCATTTACCAGTCCTGCCTTTCTAGTTAAGAAGCGTGATGGATCTTATAGAAAGTGCATAAGTGATAATAGAGAACTCAATAACAATACTATCATAGATAGGTACCCATTATTCTTGATATCTGACCAGATAGATAGACAAAGTATTTTACAAAGTTGAACTGTGCTAGGGGATTTCATTTGTTTCCACTTAACTCTCAAGAGTCAATTGAACGTACTACCTTTATGGCTTTATTTTTTTTATTATACGTCATCTGCTCTCACGCTCACGCTATGTCTGAACAACAAGAAAAGCTTTAAATATATCTTCTCCTACTCTTCCTTCGTCATATATATTAACATCTTTAGGAGTTGTGAATAACTACATAAGCTTTGACTACACTTCTCTTTGTCCCTTGTCCAGCTTGATACAACATGGTACGTCTCAGTCAATATACTATCTAACCAATTACCCATTTAGGTACATATTAAAAATGAAGTAATCCATGAGACAGTCGTATAAAAAAACAGATAACTAAAACAAAAACACTTATCTACAATGAAATGTAGACGTTGAGAAATTATAATTGAATCCAATTCAAATTTGCCAACTTTAGCCAAATGTTTTATGATTTAAATGACAATTCAATTCAAATTCCTTTAAAAATCGGGTTTCAATTTCAGTACGGATATACATTTCATTACAGTTGAGTGTATAAGTTATTATTATTAAATAACGCAGAAGATTGTCTTGCCAATAATAACACACTCAAGAAATTGTTTGTCATTGACAGCAGACAATCGTGTTCTCGACGAACTTACTCTTGACTTCACTTTACAAGTCGTTGAATATCAAACCGAGTTCAAATTAGGTTCCTAATATCAATCCATTCGGACTTCTCACGTTGTTCTACGGTTCTGAACCTTCTTCGGTTTCATCACGATGTTTTCCTTCACAAAAAAGTTCATGCTATGGTTTCAAATTAAATTTCGCACATAAATTGCGAGAAACTCAGAGGCACGAATCTGGATTCGAACCCACGACTCTTGTTTGAGAGGCGGTACATCAAACCTTTAGGCTACTACGGCTTTTTAATAAAACTAAAATATTGACATTGCATCTTTAATTGTTTACTATTTTTTCATAATAGGCATCGCGTCACTTTTCACAAACTGATCTTCTCTAAAGATAGCATTTGGGCCATAAATCAATCACGCTTCAGGTCAGCATATTGGAGACTTCTTACATAATTGCAGAACAAAAGGAGTCTTTCTCGCAATGGCGTAGTATTCCTGTTCTCTGTCTGTCACGTCTGGCACACTCGGGGCAACAATCGGCAAGTTAGTTACGCCGATTGGCAAATCCTTTGCCGCTACTAGTGTGGCGCGGTTAGTAACTTCTGGGCAACAATAGGTTTTCTTTTGTAATATCAAGTGACGGTAAGAATAAGTCGTGCACCTGATGGTAAGCTACACGTCTGTCCATAATAGTTGAAGTGCCACTCAGAGCCCGTCACCCTGGGACATAAGTTGCCAAGTCCCATGTGCCTGTAATTTCACCAGCACCCCTCACCCTTCAAAACCCTTTCCACCTTTCTGGTCCATTCGTTCTGGTTGGCGGCAGAAATAGGTAGAAAGTGTCCCCCACATTCTACTGGACTGCCCGGTTTTTGCTTTTGAAAGATTCACAGTAGAACAAGAAATATTTAAAAAGTTAACAAAAGATAGCATAGGCAATATAAATGATAAGTAGGGATAAGGACATTTTACAAATAGTAAATACAGTAATTAATACAAATAAAACCGATTAATAAAGATATATTAATAAAACATTGAATATATTTAGTGTAACACATCGTAGTTATAGAAAGTAGAAAAACGTAATAAGTAAAACAATAGACTTTTGGAAAATGTTTATAACGATTGCAAATTATCCCTGTATTAGTATATCTATTATATTAGGCAATAAAATGTAACAGATAATTGAAGAAAAAGTGTAATATGTAGGAAATAAGAGAGAAAAATTGAGACCCCTCCTCCTGTAAAAATAAATAAATAATTACAGTAAGGTAGGTAGTCAGAATTCTATAGACTGGCAATCTGAATATGAATGAGTAGACAGATTACAAAGGCATTGCTGCAGGAGGCACTTAGAATAAAAAAAAAGAGGTATGGAGGCAGTATTACCTTGGACGAACTCTTTCACAAGGAGTTCTACTGCTACTAAAATATAGGTATAGTGTATGCCATCGATACGATAAAGCGTGCTATACACATATTTGTAAGGCGCCTTCAGAAGGTAAGTCTTGGCTCTTCCAATTACAGAGGGTGCGATGTCATCTTACAGTTTTGACGTAAAATATCAACAAGTCTCAGCTAGTCTAGGCGTTTATTACCGACACGCTGGATGACAAAATGAACATGACATGTTCGCTCATAAATGTGGAGTTTTAAACGTAGAATAGTTGGCACTAGCGTAGACATCATCATAGTGTTGGTAGAAAAAACGAAGTACCACTATCAAACTTTAATGAAAATTTATATTACAATAACAATTCTAAAGTAATTTAACAAACTGAAGATAAATGAATTTTTAAAATGGTATAAAGTTTCAATACAAATACTTGTCAAATCTAAACCTGGTCTCTTGTTATTTAAATCTTAGTTCTAAAGTAATTACGTAGATAAATTTTGCAAATAAAACGATGATTACCTTTTTAAACTAAAAAGTATCCTAATTTATGTGAACAAAGTTATGAGGCTCATTTTTTAGGCCCGAACATAACTTTTGGTTGAGCAAAGTTTGTTAATTTTATTTATTGTTTTCATGAGTTTGTGGATAACAAAGTCTTTAAATCATTAATTAAAAGACCAATGTATAAATAGTTGATTTCCTTGCATGGTGCTTCATCGCCAAAAGCAGTTTGACGACGAGTGAAGCTCCGCTGAGTTGTTAAATTACACTTAAAGTCGTAGAAAATCATACTACGAAAATTTTCACGAGTAAAATTCATGGTGATGTAGACAACCAATTTCTAAAATTACGCCACAATATAAAAACAAGTGACCGTCAGATGAAACAAACTGTATTTACAAATGTTCTAATTACTTTTTAAATATTGTTAATGTAAGTGGCCAGTTCCGGAAACTTATAGTGCGCCCTGTGTAAACTCCATTATTGGGTACGGGTCTCCTTTGAGTAAAAATGTTTATGTAGTGGTTTCAGACTTTTGCTCACCCTAGCCTGATGCGAGTTGGAGTCGTTCCAAGTCTTTGAAAAGTTATGTGGACTTTTTCTAACGCTTCACCGTTAAAACGCAGTAATTCGAAACTTAAACAGTACGAATTTAAAGGAATCAGTGGTCTAAACCCGCAGTGTGTAAACTGCTGGGATGAACTAGCTAGTTGATAAACTGTCACTGCCATAAGGTACGTGTAAGAATCTCGCGCGTTATGTCGCTCTCGCGCAAGTCGCGCCTTAATAATCGTGCGCCTGTGGTAAGTGACACGCCTGTCCACAGCAGTTCTAGTGCCACTTATAGCTTTTTATCGCAAATACCTGAGGGGCACTACCACTGCAGCCATCCTAAAGAAACCTAAATTAATAAGCGCTAAAACACTTTAAACGGGTATAAAATAATTCATATTTTACAACAACAGTTCACGTTTGGGATGAGTTCGCCGTTAAGTTTCGTAATTATCCACAAGGAAACTTTGATAAAGAAGCGACAGAATTTAGGTTGCGCACTTGAACGTACTCAGTAAAATATTTTTGGGGTTAGCCAATGTTATTGCACGCAGGGCTTAATGTATTACGTAACACTTTTAATGTATTAAGCCCTGCGTGTAATGTATTAATACCTAACATTTAAATTTAACTCTACGCCTCTTACAAACAGTCCATAGTTTACAGCCCAACATGCTAGTGATTGTATCATTTTTTAAATTTATTAAAAAACAGATACAATCTTTAAATAAAAAACTATTTTGTTACTGAAATACATTATATAGTCTGTAACGCTTTTGATGTATTTTGTTGTTCACTAATAGTAAACATTTAAAGAATTAATTATTGAAAGATGGGAACCAATAATAATTTCCTTATTACATCCCCCTACAAGAAGCGTTTCACTTCCCTAGTGTATCTCGAAAAGTTGTTGTTTTAATCTGTAAAAAGATAAATACTCTTCATACGCTTCTTGATAGTTGAGTTTATAGCCTTACTTTTTTAATAAGCATTTGATATTTTGCAAGCTTTTTTTCTTCAAAAACAAGTGGAGGTGTATCTTTGAATATCCATATTTGTGAATCACTTTTGGCATAGCTTAGGTAAAGACCATCGTTATGAACAAAGAAGAGTGTTTAGACTATAGGCCGCTACGCTGACCTAATGTAAGTTGGAGATTTCACGTTTTCCATTATATATACCAGGTGGAAATTTGTAATGCCACCTGGAGGGAAAGTACTCTAAATACTGGAGATAAAAATTTTTACTTAAAGGAAACATTCTTTTATTTTTTAAAAGAAATAAAACTGCATTCATAGATTTTCGAAAATTTGCCAACACGTGTGGATCGAACCAGTTTTAATCTGAAAAAATGCACCCTGCACTTTTATTGCATCGATCGATAGGGTTAATTATAAGAATAATAGCTCTCTCACAAAATTGGTTAATTAAATGAAAAAAAAAACCATGAAATCTTAACGTATTTTAATAAAACGAAAAAATGGTAATCTAACTAATTAGTTGCTCGAAATGAGCTCCATTTTCTTGGATACACAAATTTAATCTTTTAATGAATTCATTTTGAGTAACTTTTAGTAACGTGTTGTGATGAATTGTATTACAAATCGTATTCTGAACCTCAGCCTTCAACTTGTTTACACTCGCATAGGATTTAAGGTAAATGCGAGATCACCATTTGAGATTTTTTTTGGGGATATGTTAAAAATCGAATTTGTATGTGTAAAAATAAATTAATACATATATATATTAATTTGTGCTCAAAATTTGTTTTTCGCTATTTTCAAATATGGGCGTCATAGAAGCGTTCGTTGGCGGCAGAAAAAAAAATTGCTCAGATCCCTTTGAAAATAGGCATATGGAGTGCTTGATAATAATTTGTGATCAAAAATTGGTTTTTTGCTATTTTTAAATATGGCCGCCATACAAACTCTTTTAGCGGCAGATAAAAATTTGCAATAATTCGATTGAAAATGGACATGTCGGGGTCTTTATGAGTGTTTAATAATAATTAGCGGTTAATATTTATTTTTCGCCATTTTCAATATGGCGACCATACAAACTTTTTTGGCGATAAATACAAATTTCTTCTAATTCGACTCGACTCGACTTCGAAAATGACATGGGATCATAATTTCGGGTATAAATTTTGTTTCCGCTGTTTTTCGATATAGCCGTAATTTATTTTTGTAACTTGCTTTGCTCGGACTGAATATTAGCACGAAAAGATTTCTAAGATTGTTTGATAATAATTAGTGGTATAATATAATAATAATATAATATAATATTTGTCTAATTTTTAGATATGGCCGCCATTAAAGAGCTATTAATTTTTTTTAAACAAAGTCCTAAGTGTCCTAAGTCCGAGGCCGCAGGCCGAAGTCCGCGGAGGGCGATGCCCGAATCGTCTGCACGCCTTCGTATGGAGGTAATTATATACGGAGGCGTAATAGATTACGCGTACAGGATTTCACAATTGTAAAAATGTAAGGCATACTTCCCGATGTAGTGGAAATGAGATACTTATTATAGCGTTGTTGTATCTCAACCATATCTGTTAGATTCCATTTTCTTGAAAGCTATACCAAAGAGAAGTATTTAGGAGGAAAAATGCCAAACTAATGCCGAATTTCCTGTACTATGAATACCAAAACAACGATAATACAGAATACTCTGACCAAAACCAACTTAGAAATTTTCGTTTCTTAAATTGGCCCAAATCGGGAATCGATCTCCTCATCAAGCGCCCGTAGTACTAAGTGTTGTACCATCGAAGAGCATGAGCACACCCCGTAAACTGAACCCGACAACGCGCCGCTGGCTGAGCTCGACCTCACCGTAGATGGGGTACAGGGCTCCTATGTTATAAACTTTCTTCAATATGTATGTTTCATCACGAGTTTTTCACGAGTTCTTTGTTGACAACCAACCGTTCTCCCACAATGTTATCATAGTTCCAAGAGACTAATAATGCTCTAACTTCCAAAGCTTACTAAATTAGTAGCAGCAGAGCTCCTTGTGAAAGAGTTCATCCTTGGAACTACTGCCACCTTACCTATTTCTGCCGCCAAGCAGTAATTTCAGCATTACTGTGTTCCGGTTTTGAAGGGTATTAAGGGTGCTGGTGAAATTACAGGCACATGGGACTTGACAACTTATGTCTCAGGGTGACGGGCGCAGTGGAAGTGCCGAAGTAAGATCTTTGCGATTTAAAACTCTGAGTGGCACTGCAACTTTTATGGACAGGCGTGTAGCTTACCACCAAGCGCACAATTTTGTTCATCAAGTCACTTGATATTATTAAAAAAAAAAGTATCAATCATATTCGGTAACACAAAACAACTTTTTCATCGTCATGGATCTGCCCTACTTCATTACCATATCAATAGCCAATCGGAAATAAACAGAAAAAAAAAGGAAATGTTAGATATTGTATTTGTTATAAAAACGATCATACAATCAATTGTTCTGTGAAATAACAATGATTTTTAATTTTTGAATATTTTAAAGGAAAACTAATATTTTTACTAAACTGTTATCCAAACACCAACCACACCACGTGATGTCATACATAATTAAGCAAAGGAACATCACCGTCACCCTTCTTTTTTCTTTTTTCTTTTTTCTTTTTTCTCCGTTCAAGCACTTTTTAACTAAAAACTATAAAAATTTTGGTTTCAAGACAATAAGTAGTCAATCAATACATAAAATTCTCACAAGTGGCACATTGTCTAGTTTATTCTCCTACCAATGTCGTCGCGCGCCTGAGTTGACAGTTATTGCTGTTTGTGCGGCATATTTTTTTGGTACTGTTTTTTTCATTGTAGTAAAGGCAAAGGCACTTATGCGCCATACAGTCAAGACTGAGAGTTATTTCTTTCTAGGCTTCCATTACAAATTTATGTCTTCAATAGTGCTTCTTACTAAATGATATAAAATTGGATAACATTCTTGATTTTCCAGGAGATCTGGTAAAAGAACGCGGGTTGTTTTCAGAGGTTTTGTACAGTTTAAGAAGGTTATAGACGAGGGTTATTCTAGGGATAGATTAAATTACATTGAAGCATAATTTTAGGAACTTGGCAAGTACTATTTAAATGACATCATATTTTTCTTGTTTTATGTCCATCCATTATTATTAATTTTAAACACTTTCCGACTCCCCATTATATTTCAGTATTATGCTGTGAAAACCAGCAACTTTTACGAAAATTACTCAAAGTCAAGCTTCATTTGAACCTAGAACTGTATGAAACATCATAAATAAGACATATGTAACTACGTATTACGCAGGTACTTATTATCCTTACGACTATTAACTTAAATAAATAACATTATCGAAATAGAAAGTAATAACATCAAGCTCTTGGGTTTTCGCGGTTACTGTACGTTAAGTCTACTTTCTTCCCACTGAGAAAACTCTGGCCGCACATACTGTTCTCCATGACTAGTGACAACTACTTAAAGAGCCTACATTACTTCAGCTCGAATTAAAATGTTACCGTACTGACGTTACGGTTCATTTTGCTTAGGTCGAGCGGCACTCTAACTTCACACTTTAACTTGGGCTTTATTTCAGATTTCTTTTAACAAACGAAATCAAAAACAGTTGAAAAATGTATATCGTATAGTATACGTGTTCTATTTAGTTCAGTTGATATATAAAACATACACAAACAAACACAACATAACACAACAAATACAGCGGTTTTCTTGTAAAATTTCGAGGTAAGTTTGTGAAGAATCGTGAAAATTTTAGAAATCGTGTTTTCACACCTTATAGTATATCCACAATTTTACTATATTTTTTTCCAGAATAATTGATTCAACACTTTCACTGTTATGCGGAATTAACCTAAGCCATTTGAGGTAGTATAGACTTTTAAAACTGATGTCACTTACCTTTAATCCTACTACGACAACGCCGTATAAAAATATATTTATCTGTTAAATACTAACTTCTATACAGCTGCAAGTCTACTTATTATTTTACTTAAATATGACACTGATAATAAAACAATGTTTTACAAATCCCATATTCACGGCTGTCAGCTGTGATCACAAGACTCGTAACCGAAACTTTGCATTGATTCCTATAAAACAACAATACGTTTGAATAAATTACTGTCGTTATAAACCACTTAAGCATCTGCAAAGTGTCTTAGATACTTTTCCTAAAATTCGTAAACGATTCTAACGTACCTAAGTAGTGAACGAGGCTTGAAATATCGAGCATAACAATTTATACAAGCTTCAAAGGCTCTCGGACCTTTAGGGACGCTCCCACTCAGTATTTTCAAGATAGATAGCCTTTAAATATCAGCATATCTCCAAGTACTTGTTTAAAATCTTTTCATAGCCTAAAAAACACAATTTTCATAAAGGAAACTGAAAATCGGGGTAATTTTTGAAATATGACCCAGAATGACAATCTGAGTCTTCATGGGTTAGTTGCAATATTTCCTATAAAATTCTTAAACATTTGATTAGTAATTCAAAAACCTTTAATTGAATTTAATTTTGAGGTATATATTACGTAAATTTCAGTACTATGGAAGAGGTGATCAACATTGTTTTAACATTGTCATGCTAGGCCTGTTGTACCACTTTGAATCCGTACTAAAGCGTACTGCGGTGATTCGTGCCGACTACTAAGAAAGCTATGCTATTATGGTGTCTAAAAATAAAGTTACAAATATTGATACTAATAAAATCACAGACCACATAATAAAATATTTTACAAGTGACGTAACACTGCCATCTATGGATAAATAAACACTATATTCACTAATATGACTTAAATACAGATTAAATACAGTTTCCTTCTGTATTTAACATAAACATTTTTGTTATAACAGTGAAAGGGCACTAATTCAGCATATGCGTAACCTATCATAAAGTCGAATTTTTTTTGTTGTCCGAAATAACGTTTGTTCGAATTTTCGTTACACCGAAAACTTATTAAGTAATGAATTATAACGAAACAGCAGTTCTTTCAGGATATGTTGAATGTTTATCGCAGACACGATTAGGTTCGGTTAGGTTAGATTAAGTTGCACCTGGGGGTGTCGTTGTGGTCGAATCCTTGGGATCCCACAGCACCCACTACACCCGGCCTTGCGGGTAACGCCGATGGAGTTTTAGTGCAGTATGCCCACTAAGGGGGGAGAGTCTCACATAACCACCGAGCTGGGGAGGCTCGGTGGTTATGTGGGTAAATGCTTTATGCATACCACCGAGCTTCCCCAGCTCCTAGCCAGCTCAAAGCATTTCTCCATCATTAAAAAAAAAAATGGTGGTGTCGAGTCACCTCACCGGGAGGAAGATCTCCTTCCTTAACCGGAACGGGGAGATGAGAGAGCGGAGCATGTGACGCGGGGTTCCACAGGGCTCGGTTCTGGGCCCGCTATTGTAGAACCTAGTCTACGTAGGACTAGCGGGATTGGGGGGAAGCGTCGCGACTGGCAACGGAGGGAAGCGCTCTAGTAGTCAGCCGCATTGGGGAGCTGGGGCTCACGGTTGCCTTCGACAAAACAGAGGTCATAGCATTCTATGACCTCCGTCGAGGGCTTCCGCCCGACTCCTGGAGGAGGAGGAATGGAGGTGGGAGGAAGGAGGGTCGGGGTGAGCCCTCATATAAAGTATCTTGAGCTCACCCTGGACAGCCGGTGGAACTTCAAAGAGCACTTCCACCGGCTGTCGCCGCGACTCGTGTCCGCCGCGGCGGCGCTTAGGCGCCTTATGCCAAACGTAGGGAGACCCAGCTCCCTATATCGTCGGCTTTATGCTGGCGTCATACGGAGCATGGCCCTCTACGGGGCGCCCATCTGGGCGGAGGCTCTCACCACCAGACTGCGGCCGCTTCTGCGCAGGCCGCAAAAGCTAATGGCGGTGAGGGCGATTCGGGCGTACCGGACGGTTTCCGGAGCGGCGGCATGCGCCCTGGCTGGATCCGCACCCTGGGAGCTCGAGGCGTCCGTCCTCGAGCAGACCTACAGGTGCCGTGTGGAAGCCACGGCACGTGGAGCTAGAACCCCAGGCGTGCTGCCAAGACCGCCGTCCAGGCGGGGTGGGCGGAGGCACTCCGATCGGCCAGATACGGGGAGCGCACCATCCAGGCGCTGCTCCCTGTACTGGCCGATTGGAGAAAGTGAAGGCCCGGGTCCCTCACCTACCGTCTTGTTCAGGTACTCACCAGACGCGGCTGTTTCGGTGACTTGTGCAGGTAGTCACCTGCACAAGAGTGCCCGGAGTGTCCGGAGTGTCACGAGTGCGGCGCTGCTACATACTCGGCGAGGCACACCTTGGAGGTGTGCCCGACCTGGAGCCAGCAGCGCCGGGATTTCGTAGAGGTGGTGGGACGAGACCTCTCACTGCCCAGCATAGTTAGAGCCATGCTGGGAAGCGAGAGGTCATGGCAGGCGATGGTCTCCTTCTGCGAGGACGTGATATCGCAGGAGACGACCGAACGGGTCTGCGAAGACAGCGCCCTTTCGGACCCCATTCGGCGTCGGCGGAGTGGACGCACGCGACAGCTCTTCGCCGACCGCCTGCGTCCCATCAGCGGAGTCCAGCAGGGTGCAGGGTTGGGACACCCTGCCCCTGCATTGCACAGGCCTCCGCCGCCAGTAGATGCCCCAAATGTTCCGGGGCATCTCCGTGCAGGTCGCACCCCATGATTAAGGGGGCGATGGTGTAGGGGTCCGTCCAAAGGCGGACCGGCACCACCAGAATCGCGGTAGCATCTGAAAGGGACCCCGCGGCTCCGGCGCCAGGTGCGCGCAGTAACATCGTGAGGTTTTTAGTGGGTATGCTCTTGGGGACCGACATAGTCCCCAGGAGAGAGTCCCACATATCCCCGCCGCTGGGAGACGTGTAACGTGAATGTGTAACGCATTTTCCTCACGGTAATAAAAAAAAAGGTTAGGTTACGTCAGGTTTAAAAGAAAAAACATTTTCCTCTCAAAATTACTTTCGAGGTTATGAAATTTCGACTAAACGTTATTTCTGAAAAATGTCATTTCGGACTATTGAAAGGCAGCTTTTCTATACTACTCAAACTAACTTCAATAGTTATTATTATTACTTTCTTCAATAGTTATTACTTTGGTTTTAAATCTTTAAGTGCAAGACATTTGCCCAAAGATTTTGAATGTGCTTTAATAAAATCGAGACTTAAGAAAAACAAGAACAGACAATTCAGGGCTTAAGGCCTGTATGTTTATGTGTACTTCCTTATGAAGGTATCAGATAACATTGTAAATACTCGTTTATTGATATCCTGAGACCCATAAAAGCTTCAGAACGTATATTCGGGTTTCACATAAAACATTGCACGACTTAAGCGTTCAAAACAACATGGAGTTAACGCTTCTGTTCTTCTAGATAAGAAGCATTCGAATTTGTTAATTATTTCGAATTCTCACATAATCTTGAAATATAAGGTAAGAAATATAAGCTACTAAAAAACCCGAACACAAAAACAGAAATCGTAAAACAAATCTTTAGATCTAAAAGGACTAATGCAGGATTTCCCAAAGTTACAATTATTTATTTACGTTAATGACTTTCCACGTGCGACTGACCGCATTAAATTTGCTGGCGGTGCAACTCTTATAATAAAATGCGAAAACAACGTAACGTTTTAGACCAACTTAAAAAATGACCTATGGTATTGTACGTACTATTTATTATATGGTTAGTAAGTAGTTTCGAAAGTCCACTCAAAGTTCAAAAGAAGTGTGTTTGGACGATTTGTCCAAGATGGCTCACGGTTTGTTAATAGTTGCAAACCGTTGTTCATAAAACCGAATATATTGCCATTGTAAATTGTATATATATATCATTGACTTACAAATAAATGAACTGGAATATGGAATGGAAATGGAATATATAACTATATAATATATATATACACATAGGTACATGTGTGTATTATTAATAAGTTCATCTTCAATTTAGAATCAATATCTTAAAATACGTGTTAAAGTCACTCGAAAGCAAACTGGACCTAAAATTATGAACATTTTATGGTGACCTCATTGTCATAAAGTTATTTATTTTTAGGAATAACAGTTTGAGCGTGTCACTGGCTATTTAGAATGGTGGTCTATCTCAAAAACATCTAATTCATCACGAAGATGATAAAATAAACTAATGCATTTGTAGCGCCCAAAACTTGTATCGTATACCAGGCCAATGGTGTCACGTGATTATTAGGACCCATTGACTTACAAATAAATGGACGACGGGTCTAATACAAAAACCACGAAAAAAATGTCCCAAGTCAACCTATTCGAAATTTAAATTGTAATGTCATCGCAGTATCGCGCTGTCAGTAGAACAAATGAAGACTAAAGCGGAGTGTCGCGCTCTGTATACGATTTTAGCGCCTTACAAGTGCGGACACTTTTTAGCGCGGACCCGACGTCCATATAATTGTAAGTCAATGTTATGACCAATTGAAATCAATTTCACACAATCTGAATAAGGCTGTAATAAGTTAAAGACTTAAGTAACAAAGTAAAAACTAAAAAACTTAAGTAAAAAAAAAGCCTTAAATATTTACTATAAGAAATTAAATTGCTTTAATTACCTATTTATAATTATAATAAATAGATAAGAGTCTTGACGCATTGCTTCTACAGTATAAAGAATTTATAAATACTACTAAATTTACATTAATTTCAATGCTGTAAATATCAAATCCTATTTGTAGTTTTTTGCCCTTGCTACACAGTTTCATACAAATGAAACTGTTTTTTAGATCTAAGTCACGACAGACTGCGGAACCTGTAAAGAGCCGATACGTCGGTTTGTTTGAAAAAAGAAACAAATATACGCGAATTAAATAAAAAAAAATATACTCATTTTAAATTTGTATTTTTTTTTACCTAACGAAAAATTCAATTAATGTTTGCATATCTGTGTGCAGATTGAATACAGTACATCTAATTATAATTAAGATATGTAAAAAATACATATCGTGGTAGTACAACATCGCCAATAAACTTAAAAATTAAGATATGTACGTATATGAATACTGTGTTCTGGCAAGTAAACACATTCTATTATTTTTAATTAGACAACACCACATACGTTTCGCTCATCCCAAAGTGAGTAACTAAAGCACTTGTGTTATGGAAATCGGAAACATCCACCTTATCAACAAACACCAGACCCGAGACAATATAGAAAAAAATGTTTTTCTACATCGACACGGTCGGGGATCGAACCCAACTCGAACTCAGAGATGGCGACGACAAGCGACTCGACTACACCACACGTGATTCTATTTCAATGTGAAGATATAAATGAACAAATCGTGCTCGTAGTTGTGACAGAGTAGTCAATGCAATTGGTTTCAAAACTATTTCAATATTCGGTTACAAACAGTTCAACATATGTATGGTCACGCAGGGACACTGGCCTGGCGAGCTCTACACCTCGGTTTCTTGAGGCGTAGTTAAGTGTTCCGTGTTTGAAGCTAGTTTGTACTCTACTAGTTTGGAGAATATTTGATGCGGATCAGTACATATTTATGTAAAGGACGCTCACATTTCGGAGCATTTGCCTTTAAATGATACTCAAATAAACAACTGTATTTTTTCAGTGATCTACGATAGTACGGAGGAATTCTTACACGTAATTCATAATATTTATTTTACTTTATTTAACATACAAAAAAATATTATAATTATAATTTTTTTTTGTCTGCTCTCTGTTATTGTTTACACTTTTTTGTGTTTTCGTTGCATGTTGCGGCACCTGCAGGTAGTGCATTAGAATTAAATGTGTTTGTTGTATCTCCTTTATTCCTAAGATTTATTGTATCTACTACTGGTTGTTTAAATAAATAAATATAATATAGAAATTATTAACTGAACTATTAAATTAGACTGTGTCTTATTTTATATGTATGTTACGCGATAACTCTTTGTATACCGATTTCGATGATTCCTTTTTGTTGGAAAGAGGGTACCTTAGTAGTGGTCCCATTTAAATTTGAAGAAAATATTCCACCTCTAAGCGTGGCAAATTAGGTGATGAATCCCGTTTCGCGCACTTTATGCGGTAATCGATTTCAAAAAAACTTGGCAAATGGATGTAATTCCTCGTACTTTTGAGGTCAGTTTTTTTTAGTACTCTGTACTGAGATTGTTTTATGTTTAATGCTCGGACGTGTTCTTTTATTTTGCTAGTACCAGGCAACTAGCTGATATATTAGATAATGTACATTATAGTAAAGAAACTACTATGCGTACCCTTGGTATAACAAAGCCACATGTGATCATACTTTAAAAATGTTTTATCACATAAAAGTCATAAAAATAATACGAACTACATGAAACAAATTAAGTAGATATATGTATGTGAAATTGTATAACTCTACTGAAGCATGAAAAAGTTATCAGCTCTTTTCGTTCGTAGAATCTTTAAACCTAAAAGTTATCATTTTCGATACCTCTAATGAGTACTACGCCAACCTTATTTTTTGATAATTTTCTGTTATTAACCGGCTTCAAAAAAAGGTGGAGGTTGACAATTCGAATGTATGTTTTTTTGTTGTATGTATATTACGCGATAACTGCGTCATTTGTGTACCGATTTTGATGATTATGTTTTTTTTGGAAAGAGGGTAGCTCAGTGGTGGTTCCGTTTTAAAGAAAATATGCCACCTCTAAGGGTGGCAAACTAGGGAATGAATGATTTTTGTGGTCGGTTTTTAAAACTCTAAACTGAGATTATTTTTGTACATAAATGGCTGTTTATATAGATTTACAAAAGGTTGGGAATAGACGCTCTTGTATTAGGTAGTAAGTAGAAAGTCTAAGGTGACTAGAAATTAGGCTCGTTGTCTAACAATGTTTCGTATTTTTGTTTTCATTGTCCAGATTTATCTAAAAACAAAAAAAGTATTATTGCTCATTAAAACATATTTCCAAACGTACAACAATTGGAAGATGCTCTGGAACTCAGTGAATTTATTCATGGAGACGTAGCGTATGAGAAGTGTTTATTTCCAAAATACAAAAAGTTAATTCAAAGTGTGCAAATTTTATGCATTACATTCTGTCATGAGCTTCACACATCACTCCGTATAATAAACCGCAGAATAGCAAAACAAAACACATTTGTTAATAATTTCACGAAATCTTCTGGACCAACATTTTAATAAAAACGACAGGATGTACACGTTGGAATATAACCGTAAGGGAGACGTTGAAGGGAACAGCCTTGTTCAGTGAGCATGCATTATAATATCATTGGCCTTGCCACTGATTTAGTTAGGAATTAAATAAGAACGTTCGTGGATTAGCATATTCACTCTTCGTTATCAACTCGTTCAGCCGGCGGTGAAATAATAACGTCTGTTGATTGCAATTAATTCACTTTTCACAGTAATTAGTTCAAAATTACAAAAGATGGATCAAATTACAATGGATTTTAAATGTCACTATTTAACCTTTTATAAAGCACATCACATTACGTAAACCATGAACCGAATTCTGTTACATTATATTTGAAATCATAACTGGCTCCGAAATACAGTTGTAGACACATGCCTGACCACAATTTCACCTGATTTTGAGGAACTATGTAGCTGACTATGCTAAAAAATGTTACTAAGTATTACTTTGAATACCCCTAAATTGTATTTTTCGGAAAACACTACAACAATATAAATGTTTTGGTTCCTCCATTCTCCTAATGCGTACGACAAAGGAATGAAATATGATACAGTCCTTCTTGACTAACGACAAAGATGTTAACTTTTACTACTAACTAACGATTTACCGTAGTATTTTTAGATTCGCTGCTTCAAAGGACTGGAACCTGCCTCCTTGCCTCTTTTAATTAGAAATTTAAAGTTGTCTTACACTTTCAAAAGGAAATATAAGCTTTGACTGCTTTCAAGTCAAACATCGGCAAGTAATTGGATGTAGTTGGTTCGGTCCAATTCACGAAAGAAAAAACAATTAAAGTGCCTTACGCCTCTATTACAGAACCGTTATCGCCAAAACTCACACTTTTTTTTGCGTCTCGTGCCTTGAAACACTCGCTACGCTCAGGATTCTATTTTTGAATCACTCGCTTCCCTCGTGGTTCAATCTTAGGCTCCTTCGCTTGCTCAGGTTTCAATACACGCATTCACGTCAAACAACAACTTTGCAGCCTTGCATAACAAATAACTATTGTATTTAATGTATACAAACCGAGTTTGATGGAAATCGCACCACGCGTTAAAAGTTCCCATGTAAACTTTTATACCCTATCGTACCCCTATATAGAGGTAATTTTGGACAAATGTCATGTCATGGCGCATTAAAAGTGGCTTGTTCTCGAAGCCAGCGGATAGTAGATCGTTTAGTTTGCGGCGGTAAAGTGACTTATCGAGAGTGTGAGCGCGATGTCGATACTATG
The DNA here is from genome assembly GCF_003589595.1 of Hyposmocoma kahamanoa. Classification (NCBI taxonomy): domain Eukaryota; kingdom Metazoa; phylum Arthropoda; class Insecta; order Lepidoptera; family Cosmopterigidae; genus Hyposmocoma; species Hyposmocoma kahamanoa. The sequence continues at coordinate 11,261,827 of NW_020653853.1, read as the reverse complement.
ACGGGTCACGTCGTTTTTATAGTACCTAATTCCTTTATTCTGTATTATGGGGAAAAGAAGACGTGAACCTGTACTATATTGTTTATAGTACAGAAAGCAAAAACGCGAGTTTCACCGAAATTAGCAAAGACAAAATCCGGATGAAAGCTGATTCATGTTACATGGTTCCGGGGCCGGACCGTGCTCCGGTCATGCGCCGGCCGTAGCGCAGTAAAATATCTGTATTATGCTTTTATATGAACTAATTCATGTTAAACCGGCTAGTCGTGTTCCGATCGGGGCACGGACTCGAGCCCGGCACGGTGTAACGTGAAGCAGCCTTTAGTTCTATGATTACGCTAAAATGACTGTGGAGATGTTTGACTAAATTATATTGTAGAATAAATAGTATCTCTATTCTTCTCTATATATTAATTAATAAACATTCTATTTTTGTAGTTGATATATTTGTTGTTCCTTGTTGGTAGTTTTTCTAAAACTCTTGAAATATTGCTAACATATCACAAACACGAATTTCTTCCTTCCGAATTTCATTATTCCGTACACGGTTCGACTTTTTCTCAATAGTGCTATGACAGTTTTGGTATACATTTGTAACACAGAAATGTAAGAAAGAAACAGAAACAAACGATACTTCTGTTGTAAGCAACAGAAGTATCGTTTGTTCGAAAAACTATTATTAGAATTAATATTACATATATGTATTATTTTGGCAGAAGCTTGCTTGGTCTAATCATATTTGTTATACTATCTGATTTGCATATAATTTAGATTGCTGAAAGTTCGTTTCGACAAAATTATTATTCTTAGACAAAATTTTACCAACCTAAAATAGACGTATACAAGAATTTTAAGTATATATTTGTCATAACTTTTCATAACTCAATTTATACATTTAAAATAAAATACAGCTATAGCAATAGACCTATAAATTATAAAGATCTGAGGGGTGCTGCCACTGCGCCCGTCACCTTGAGACATAAGTTGACAAGTCCCATGTGCCTGTAATTTCACGAGCACCCTTACCTTTCAAAACTGAAACGTGGTAATGCTTACATTACACTTATAGGCAGATATAGGTAAAGTGGCAGAACTTCCCTGGACGAACTCTTTCACGAGGAGCTCTACTTCTACTAAAACACAGCTCGCAGTGTGCTATGTTAGCAAGTTTACATAACAAGCATCTACTCCAAATTTTTACTTCTAAATTAGAACAGTGATTAAAATACAAAACTTTCCTTTTTTTAATGTACTATTGTAATACAAAGGTAGTCACCAGGGAATGCAAACGATAGCAATCAGTAGACGTCAGGGTCTGATTCAGCAGAAACGCTAAATAGGTTTGGGTTGCGAGGTCTTCGAAGGCGTGACCAGAATTTGACTTGCTCGTACTTCTCCTATATTCAGGACGTAATAAAAAGGTTTACCTTACCTTTCCACTACCTCTTGAAAACGCCTCGAAAGCAGTATATGGAGATCATAAATACCTTTTTACTCATAAAGTAAAACAGACTGTGATTATATGAAAAAAACAACTCTCCCATTATATATATAAAGCTACAAGTTTAGAAGTACTTAGAAAAATAGAACGCATAGTTCCCGATATGGTGGAAAAAGATATTTATACCGTTGTACGCGGATAGGTTCCAAGGCAAAGAATCAAATATGAGAAGACCTGAATCTGGAAAATGTAAACGAGTGGTCAACGGCCTGCAAAAACTACAATGCATGAGGGGGATTTTTGTGCATTTTTATGAGATACACCCTGGTCAATTTCCGCGGGAAGTAAAAAATGTTCGAAATTCAAATAAACAAGATGGCCGCCATACAAATTTCAAAGCCTATCACGGAAACTATTAGAGATAGGTAGGAGGTGCTCGAAGGAGTGTCATAGAGGGTAACACTGGTCAAGTGTCTGGGTTAAAAAAAATTCAAGATGGCGATTTTAAAATGGCGGCCGAAGAAAAACTTGCTTCGATCCGACTGAAAATTGGCATGCGAAGGCTTAATATGCAAAACACTTATATGGCTGCCATATAAGTGTTTTGTTCGTTAAAAAAAGCTGCCGAAAGAGATTTGCTCTGATTCGACTGAAAATTAGCATGTAAAGGCCATTAGAAATGCCGGATAATAATTTGTGCTCAAAATTTGTTTTTCGCCATTTTCAAATATGGCCGTCATAGAAGCTTTCGTTGGCGGCAGAAAAAAATTGCTCAGATCCCTTTGAAAATTGGCATAGGGTCTCTAGGAGTGCTTGATAATAATATGTGTCCAAAATTGGTTTTTCGCCATTTTTTACAAACTCTTTTAGCGGCAGATAAATATTTACACTAATTCGATTGAAAATGGATATGTCGGGGTCTTTATAAGTGTTCAATAATAATTAACGGTTAAAATGTATTTTTAACCATTTTTCAATATGGCTACTATACAAACTTTTTTGGCGATAGATACAAATTTCTTCTAATTCGACTGAAAATGACATGGCATTATAATTTGGGGTAACAATTTTGTTACCGCTGTTTTTCGATATAGCCGGGATTTATTTATGTAACTTGCTTTGCTCGGACTGAACATTAGCACGAAAAGATTTCTAAGATTGTTTGATAATAATTAGTGGTCATAATATATTTTTGTAATTTTTAAATATGGCCGCCATTAAAGAACTATTTAATTTTTTTTTTAAATAAAGTCCGAAGTGTCGAGGCCACAGGCCGAGGTCCGCGGAGGGCGAATCCCGAAGCGTCCGCACGCCTTCGTATGGAGGTAATTATATACGGAGGCGTAATAGATTACGAGCACAGGGTCTCACAATTGTAAAAATGTAAGGCATACTTCCCGATGTAGTGGAAATGAGATACTTATTATAGCGTTGTTGTATCTCAACCATATCTGTTAGATTCCATTTTCTTGAAAGCTATGCCAAAGAGAAGTATTTAGGGGGAAAAAATGCCAAACTACTGCCGAATTTCCTGTACTATGAATACCAAACAACGATAATCCAGAATACTCAGACCAGCACCAACTTAGAAATGTTCGTTTCTTAAATTGGCCCAAATCGGGAAGGCGCCCTCACTCGATTAAAGATTCTAATTGGATTGTATTATTTTGCCGCTAGATTTTGTCAGATGCGGAAGAAAAGCTATTTTAATTTAACATTGTCTATTAGCTAATTGGCTTAAAAGCGATGTTTTTTCCTCAATAAAACGAAAAAAATTATAATGTTTACTATTCAATTCACACATTCAATTTTAAATGAATGCATACATAAGTATGTTAATTTCGTCGATATTCCTTCATTAAGTCAAAGCTGCTAAGCAAAATTGTTTGTAATAAGGATATATTTACTAAGAAATCTGCTTGGACGCTATAATCATTTACGATTTCTTCGCAATTTTTTCCTTTCTGCCTGCTACTCGTATATGACTTCATGTCAATAGAAAATAAATTAAAACCAGCCACGTGAAAAATGATAAATACAAATATCAAGTAATCAATCGGGGTTGTTGCATCAAAAGCAACTTGGAACTACTCTTGCCTTCCAGTATTAGATTTGTCGCCTCATCTTATTATTGATCAAGAATCTTCATTTGTCATCGATTAGAGCATGTAGGCTGTTGAAAATGGCACATTGAAGAACCTACATAATACGTCACACGGTCATGGGACATTTGATAAATATTTTGCAAATACCGTATACATTGCCAATTTCAAGTTTATTTCCATAAATAATAAATTTCACAACTGACTAGTGTTCCTTTAATTTAAAATATTATGATATTACTTCAAAGGAATAAATGTTTGTAATAAACCCTTTCGACTGGCATGATAAAAATACAGGTTGTTCTTTTTTTCTTATTTCTTCGGTTCGATTATCATGTGAGTTAAGCAAGTTTTTAAAATTTTTGAATACACTTATGTATAATGAGTAAAATATAACATCTACAATATTTAAAGTACTTTTCATTCGGTGTCCCATAACCGTGCGACAACTACAAGCTCGGAAAAAATATTACCATCTTTTGTCCTCGCAGTAGTTAAGTAAAATAATGAATGATTCATTATATTCAAAAAAATAAACAACAATTTAGGTCGTAATAAAACCGTTTTATTAAGTCTATCAATCATGCGTAGGTGGAATGTGAGCATAACTTATTTTTTGGACGATAGGTATGATTTTTATATACGTACCTACAAGGTTTTGCAAACATTTTTGAATTAACATAAAAATAAAATCGTCAAATTAAGGAAAGTTACGTAAAGACACACAGATACAAGAGAGAATAATTAGTACAATAAAGGCCCAATTTATCATAATTATAGGCTAAAATTATGTTAAGTCTAGGACCGTGAGGTATTGGGGGTTTTAAGCACTCTCTTGTTGGTCTTTATTCACTCTCCTACACAAATGTAACAAAAAGGTTCATTCTACTGTACCTACTTTCAATCACAACATGCAAATATAGTAAAAAAGAAAAAAGTTTAATTCCCGTGCAAGTTTCTTATTTTACGCCATTTTAAAATGATTTTTTGATTTTTCTTTGTAACACGCAGGTACTAAGAAGGAGACTTTAAATGACTGTGAACCATCTTATGACATTCAAAGTTTTTATTATATCTTTTATAGATACTCATGCCAGTTATTTTTTATAAACGCTATCATCACAGCGACTATCAGAGCGTTTTATTTTTCTCTGTTTTTATTTCGTTTTTATCTATGTAAGATTATAGATATCGATTTTATGCGTCGCTTATATGTATGTTGTTTTACTAGGCAATTATAGTGAACAAATCTGTATCTCCAGTGTAAATGGGTTAAACTCAAAAAATGCTATTTTACATGAGAGCGAAAATTCGTTTTGAATCAGTTTTTTTCTCACTCATTCACAAAAAAAGGTATTTTTTCAAATCTTTTCAGATAGAATAAAGGGTAAGTAATAAGTTGATTGTAAAATGAACCTGTATTTTGCAAAAATGACAGAGATATTGGCTTACAAAAATTGTTTACATCCCTTTACACAAAAAATGGAAATGTGTAAAATGGTTAAAGTAGAGTTTATCTAAAGAAATCAAAAGTTATCGAAAAGTGATCAAAGTAAAATAGTACCGCTTTACACAAGTTCACAGTCTTAAAATTGTTTGTGGGTATAGATAAAACATGATTTTTACCGCTTTAGCAATATTAGGCCGGTATTATAAAACAATATATGTATAGTTTCACCTCTTTACACCAACACTCGTACGAAATTTAATTTGTTCATACAGGTAAAAGTAGACGTTAACCATAATTAAAACATACGATTTGCGAATGTCGCTATTGCTTGTGAGATAAATTAAAAATAAACCATTTTGAACAAATGACTTACAAATTTTTCCTAACATTAATCCCTTTGCACAATCGTTATCTTCGCAGCCAATGATCGCATAACCACAAGCGTCAAAACAAACGATGTAGTATTACGAAAAACACGCAATGGTATCAAAATCCACATTTTGGACAAACTCGAGTTTAACCGGTTTACACTGGAGGTACAGATATAGTCCCACTACTGAGAATAGGCCTCCTCCCACAACGAGAGAGCTTGGAGTTTAGTTCCCATGCGGGCCGAATACTGATTGGAAACTTCACACATATCAATAAAATGCTTTGCAGATGTGTGAGATCTTAATCACGATGTTTTTCTTTATCGAACATTTCTTTTTTTCTTTATTTTCTTTATCTCATGGTAAATTAATTTTTTTTATTATATTATGTAATTATTGTGGCTTTATAATGTTCTCAGTTTAAAAATGTATAAAATGCCTTTTTTCTACTTCTAAAATCTTCTATCTATCACAGTCAAGTTTCCTGGACGTAGAAATGTAGCACAAGTTAGTAGTCTTATGCAGTACTAGCTATCTCAGTGCCGTATCTTGGAAATGGACTTTTTAACCGACTTTAAAAAAGGAAGAGGTTCTCAATGAACTGTATTTTTTTTGTATTTAAGTTACGCGATAACATTTTGTGATTTGTGAACCGATTTTTATGATTCTTTTCTTGTTGGAAAGAGAGTACCTTGTCATTGCAATTGGTCCCACCGAAACTTGAAGAAAATATTCCACCTCTATGGGTCGCAAGCTAGGGGACGAATCCGGTTTCGCGTCCTTACCGGTAACCGATTTCAATAAAACTTGGCAAATAGATGTAATTCCACGAACGTTTGAGGTCGGTTTTTTTTAAGTTATTATTTATTTAATTTAGGTCACAAGACCCATATAACATATCCCTTAAGGACTAACATACATGCAATGTAATAAACACTATTTATTATATTAAATACCTAATGTACACAAATTGCACTTGCCGGCGACGTATGGCGCAATTTATTGCCAGGTAACCGACCACAGAATCGCCAATACAATGACTGCCTTCAGCCAAAAGCCCTCCTTCATGAAGGTCGACAGATGTTCGGTTGGTATTCTCACCACAAACAAATAAAAGCCACGTTACCCCTTCTCCACCTTTGCGAAGTCTTCTTCGTCGCACCGGTCCATCTGCCTCTGTGGTTTTGCAATTTCAGAAACAGGATCACGGGGATTGTTTTCTTAAATTATTTGATAGTCTATGAGAAATAAGTTTACAGAGATTAACATTCTTACATTAACGACACAGTACATTATGAAAATGTTATTTATGTTAAGAAAAACATTATCCTTGTTGTAAATAATAGTGACAGACATAAATAAAAATAATAAAATAAAATAAAGAATAAAAATAAACTGTAGCTATTCTTGACAGTCGTCTAAAGTCATAAACTCTCCAATTCACTTAAAGAGCAATGTATACGTTTCTATAATAAGATTCCGATTGATATTCAAAATTTGTCATTTACGAGTTTCAAAACTATTGTGAAACAAAAACTTTATACTAAAGTTTATTAACTTCTGCGTATTTGAATGACATAAATACTTGGTAGTAACCCGTTTAGCTCTTTCAGGTAATCTGGATCTAAGATGTTTAAATTAGATATTGTAATGGTAAATGTATTGAAATGTATATTTACAAAGAGCAACCCCTAGAGTTTCTTGCTCATTCTTCTCAGCGGAATATGCCTTACGGATGAGCAGTAGAGTTTAATTAGTATGACGATTTGAACTGTAATTTACTTAACTACGAAATTAAGATTATTTGACTTTGACTTTGATAAATGAATTTAGGAATAAGCATTCTATTTCAGAAGATTGAATGAAAGGTACGGCGAGGTAGTAGTCTTGTACTCTTAGCACGGGTGATTTCTTAATTTAAGACGAGGTTATTGGTGTGGTTATCTGGCACATTATCATTATTATTATTATTATTATTATTATTATTATATAAAGTCACAGTTAGTATTTTTGTATTTGAGAAAAATGAGTTTCGCAAATTTTTTGCTGCGATTGAGTCTAATATTATAATGAATATTATAGTATTGCGATGATATTAATTTACTTTTTATGAAATTATTCCACTGTAGTTTGTATTAATAAAATAAAGGTAAGTATATACTAAATCTATGGTATTAATAACAAACTAGTCTTTGTTTCTGTTTAACATTTTAGTTCAAATGCATTTGCGTAAGGTAATGTTTGAAATACGCAAGTTACCAATTTGATACCACTGCGAATGAGACACTAGGTAGGTGAACAACGGTGGCCAAGCCTCAGCGAAAGGAAAAGAAAGGCTCGGTCTACATAATTTATTTACTAGTAGAAATGAAAAGCTGTAACAATAAATAATAAAATGATATAAAAATGTACAATTAGTATAAAACTCTGTCTACTGAACACAATCCAGACAACATTTACCCCAAGAGGGCCTATATACTTATATCTATATGATTTAATAGTAATTTACGTGTAGTTTGAAATTATCTGAGGGTGATTTATGAATTAGAACTTTACTAGGAGTGATAACGGAATAAACCAACGTAAGAATATATAAGAAAGGAAATTCGAGAACGGTTCAAAATTTTAAAAGTAAGTGACCATGAACCAGCGATAAAAAGGTGGGATGACGATGAAAGAGGTTAGCATAGTCACACAATCAGTGCGAAAACACTTATTTCATGTTAAATTATTCCACTTGATGACTCGTTAAGCTTTGTCGTGCAATATTAGGGTCGAAGACTGATTCGCCAAAGCTGTATTAAAGTTGGCGTAATGATTGATATGACATGTTAAGCTGATCAACAAAGACAAGTTTGGAGCATTACAACGACTTTATATGTTCTTCCTAGAGCTCAAAATATTTGACTCAAAATAAAGTAAGTTCCTCTTGGTCCTACTGACTGATTTTATTGTTTCATGTCATGAGTTTAGTAGCATGTAGACACATAGTATGTAGTAATAGGTAAAAAGCTTTTCTTTATTGAATTATGGTGACATGAAAGAAAAGACAGAATATTGATGGAGCCCCGCACGTGGTCGTCGCTTTATTATTTTATACATATATCAATAATTATTAATTTAACTGCCTCCGTGGCCGAACGGTTATCATGCCGGACTGCCACGCAGAAGTCCCATGTTCGATTCCCGGGCCGGGAGAAATATTTGTATGGCCTACATTTATTTCTCTCGTGAGTTTGGGTGTAATTTGTGGTTGTCTATGTGTGCGTCCATGGCACCCGCGACACAAGTTTTCCTAGTGCAGGGCTATGTTGAGTGTGTGCGTTATTGTGCGTTATTTATTTATTTATTTATTTATTATTATATACATATATTAATAATGTGATAAGTAAAAATGTGAAAAATAAATAACATAATAATGATTAGTATAGGTTAAAACAGTATTTTATTATAATAAAATAGATGTAATTACTTATGTAAATATTAGAATCAATTTGTATGTATAATAAATTAGCTAATTGACTAGTAATTATAAAATAGTATTTTATTATAAAATAGTATTTTATGTACCGAAATAAATTAATTAATTGTAAAAAAATAATAAATAAAGTATGTAATTTTAATGTATTCTGTGTAAAAAGTGCGTACAAATAGCTGCATTTCGATAGTATGATATTAGTACGAGCTGAGTACTTTGTGAAAGAGTTCGTCCAGGGAAATACTGCCACCTTACAAACTTAAGCAGTAATGCTAACGCATTAACGCACATGAGACTTGTCTTGGCACTACAACCGTTATGCATAGGCCTGTAACTTACCATCAGGCGCACGACTTGTTCGTCCCGTCACTTGATATTAATAAAAAAAAGTCTGTTGGAATGCTCTACGAAAGCAATTTGGATGCAGACGGTACGACTGTACGCTAATTTGGTTTCGGTCGGGGTCGTTCCATAACTGATATTGAACTTATATTTTGATACGTGGGAATACCAGCACAGATGTAATGTTGATTCCGAGGCATTCATGTTATGTTTCCTTCCTTACTTGTATTAGTAGGTATACTTATATCTTCAGATGTATAATATCAAACGAAGTTGTCGAAACAGGTCAGCTTTGCAGCTTTGTACGAGGTTTAAAATACGAAAATTGTCAGATGTAGAGTCTGCTAGATCGGTTTATTTTGTCTAGTCACGCAGTTGGAGGATATATACGGTATTTTGCTCTGGGGAAAGGCCACTGATATTAATAGAATCTTTGTCCTACAGAACCGTGCTATTAGAGCAATTTACCTGAAGCAAGAGGCCCCGAAATATCTCTGAGATATAACTTAAAGGATAAAATGTCAAGTAGTGACACTGATTAGGAGTAAAGAAATCAAAGAAACAGCTTAACAATATTTGCGGATAAAAATTAGAACGAACTGTAGAAGAATAGGGTGGGTGGTGTAGGTAAGACAAGTAATGTTAAGAGAAATAGGGAAGGTTACTTTGTGGTGGATTAAGATGGAGACACGGAGAAGTTGGAGGCCTTTTGGAGTTAGAATTACAGGATAGTGATGAAAGGACAGGAGGGCGGCGAGAACACGACGACTGGTCGGCTCCGGTGAAGGTGAGATTGCTTGTTTGTGAAATAAAGGTATTTTTAATTTTTTGAATTGTATTGTTACTGCTACAACTTTGAGTCAACTGCTAGTATAGTTAACAAGCAGTCGCAAGTCATTTTTGCCGACTGCTTGCTGTTTTCCAATTACATCAGAATTACCAGATAGCAGTTCTACATTAAGAAGCTCACTTCAACTGCGGCGATTATGGTTTAAGAATGCAAAGAGAATGCATGAACCAATGTTGCTCGCGATCGCTAAGGTAGTATGATAGGCTGATAGGCCTGATAGCTAGAAATAGCATGAAAACAATCAGAATTATTTTATGAAAAGCACACCTCACATCTCTAGGGAATCTCTTGTTTCCGCATTTAGAATCAGATCTGGTCACATTCCATTAAATAAATTTTATCACTTAATAGGTACCAAAGCCCTGTGTGATTATTGCAAAAGAATAGAAGCCCTGATCCGTCTGTTAGTGGAGTGTGACCACACTAGGACCGCAAGAGAACGATTTGGAGTTGAGGAGATTGGACGTAATGGAGAACCCAACTGACCACGTAACCTGAGATTGCCTATGAGGCATTCCCTATTCCCTATAAACGCCACTCTGTAGTACAGTGTTACAGTTGTTAAAAATTAAGAATAAAAAAATTCAAATCATTCAATAACGTTATCTTTGTTTTGCAGTTTTAAAGACCTAAAGCGTGCATTTTGGAATAAGAACACACACTCATCCTTTATAAAGGTAACCAATTGGTATTGAGTTAAAAATAGAATGAAATATTATCTAATCTAATATAATATAAAAATATGGTAAAATAAAATAATGTAATGTATAATAATAGAAATGTTTGATCACATATGTACAATTTTTCCAAAAAAAAATTATCAAAATTCACTTTGCTTTGGCGTTATTCTTTTAACAGTAACAACGTTTTTATCGTTTACCTGACAGACAAGCTTTGTCTAGTGCAGGAATCTAGGAAATTCTTTGTACGCGATATACGCTACATTTGAGTTGTGTTACCTGGTTCTTTGTCGTGATTAAATTGTAATGTACCTACACAAGTTCATTTGTAAAACAAATTATTTTGTATTTTCTGTAACTAATTGTGTACGCTTTCAAACAAATAAAAACTACACCTTAAATTCAAACCACCTCAAACATTGTTATATCGTCTCTAACTGAGCAACCACATTCGTCGGTATAAAAACATTAACTGAAAGGTTCGTTCGTTCCCGTTCACGTTCATGACGTGATTATTCCTATTACTTTGCCCAATATGTGTTTTGTAAGTTCAGTTTTCTCATATTACGTTGTTCGTACAGTAAGACAGTTGGGATGATATCTACTTAGCGCTGTATAGTAACACGAAACAGAATACTCTAATGAGACAAAGAACAATAAATGGGCGTGTCACGTGGGCCTACAGTACGCGGAGTTTCGCACACTTGTGCTTGGTCTGCCATTATTGCTTTGTACGTTATGGTCGTGTCGATTATATATGTGGAAATATGCCCTTTGCTACTTTGGAGTGCAAAAATGACAGTCGCACCTATAACCATTGGTATCCAAAGTCGTGTTTCATATCATCGTTAAGTCTTATTTTATTTTAACAAATTTTGAATTTTCTGTTTACCGTAATAGATTTTTTGTTATAAGAAAGGAAAGTAAATGTAAAAAAAATACCGCTGTAATGTGATCGATTTTATTTTTGGAGAACTTTAATAGGCGTTAATTGTTCCTCGTCATTCAGCTACAACCGCTAGATGGCAGCATATTGAATGAAATTTGGATATAAAATCAATATTTCGTAATTTGCAATAATAGGTACTGAACTTTGAACGATATGCCAACTGGGTACAGTTTAAATTAAATTATAAACTATTTTTTAGAATTTGTTACATCATTTTGAATTAGAAACTACGAGCAAATTATTGTCAAGATTTTATAGTATCAACGTTATGATAATGTGAGTTTTGGCGACAGCGATTCTGAATGCCTTTGTTTTTTCTTTTTCTGTGGTATTAGATAGTGTCTTTATTCGTTCATGGTGCAAATAGAAGTGAATTAGTAATTCAATTACAATATAAACTTCTTATGCCTACTCAACATTTCCTTCAATACACTAGCCTGACCTACTAAAGATGTCACGATGCTTACAATTCATAGCTGACTGTTCCAGAATGTGTTCACATGCGTACAAGTGCGCTTATTTATATGCGTGGGTATTTCTCTAAATACTTCTGATTTTTAATTTTCCTTTAGCGTAAGTGAATTGATGTCTTGGTGTATGTTTGAGGTAAAGCGCACGTTGAGCGTTTTTTTTATGTCTTGAAAACTTATCAATAGTTTGCAATAAAAAAAAATCTAATGGCGGCGGTACATATCATCATGCCTGTCTCTAGCCGAAGTAAGTAGAGACCACCTCCTACGCTCCTGACATTTTCATACAAATGTACTCTTGGTACTTTTAATCATAAGAGAGCGTTGTGTTACGAAAGATGCAGTAGTTACCGGGATAGAGAGGGGGACGCCTTGATAGTTTGGTCATGTAGAAAGAATGAATGTTAGTAGATTGACGGCACAAATTTATAGAGCGAATGTGGATGGAGGAGTGGGGAGAGGTAGACCAGCTTGGTAGCAGTAGAACTCCTTGTAAAAGAGTTCATCCCGGGAAGTACTGCCACCTTACTTAATTCTGCCGCCAAGTAGTAATGTGAATATTACCGCGTTCCAGTTTCGAAGCGCAAGGGTACCTGGTAAAATTACAGGCGCATGGGACTTATCAACTCATGTCTCAGGGTATCGGGGGCAGTGGCACTGCTCCTCAGTGATTTAAAGCTCTGAGTGGCACTGCAACTGTTATGGACAGGTGTGTCGCTTACCACCAGGCACAGGACTTGTTCGTCCCGTCACTTAGTATTATAAAAAAAAACCACGGCATACGTATCTCGTTCAGAGTTGGGGTGTCCCTAAAAATGGCGCTGGTAGCCAATGAAAATTTAATTTATGTTAAAAAGAATAGTAGTATTTTTATGAAATTTAGTGATAAACATAAGATTAATACGAGTAATAAATGTAAAGTAACTGTTCTTGACAGTTGTGTTCACAAAGTCAATAATTCATTCTTATTAGAGCAATCTATACACTTCTATAATAAGATTCCAGTTGGTATATAAAATGTGCCATTTATGAGGTTTAAAACTAAAGTGAAAAAAAAACTTCCACACTAAAGGTTATTAACAGCTTCTGATGATGACTAATGGATGACAAAAACCCATGTAGTTTTCCTTCTTTTTGCAGGTTGCCTCCATCACATTTGAAGTAAATATTGTAACCGAGAAATGCATACAAATTTTTATTTACCAAGAGCAACCTCTAGAGTTTCTTAACGGTACAGATGTACAGAAAAGGAATGGCATGTTGTACGGGGGGGCTCCTTTCGTGCACTCTACGACGTACCATTATATTGAATCCTATCTTAATTATATTCGAATGTCGTCTGAGTATTTTATTTCATAGTCTAGTTCTCCATAGTTGAATTTTACTAAGCCAAGTAGTGAAGATAGCAGGATTCGTAATTTCAGCTGAAATAAGTAGTAGATTTCTTACATAGCCCAAAGATCGCCACAACTACCGAAGGTCGTACTACGTACTGTCATCTACCTCGTCTGTAAGTAATAAAAAAGAAACAAAATAGCTATTACGCCTAAAAAACTGAAGAAAAAAGAGCCAAATTCTAGAAACCTGTCCGAGCAATACTGAATGCACCGTAAAATGTTTGTGACTCAATGCTATAAACTTTATGTAGTTGCTATATTTTATTTTAGTTAGTGTTATATTTTTTTTATCATACCAAGTGATGTGACGAACAAGTCGTGTGCCTGGTGGTAAGCGATACGCCCTTGGAGCTTTAAATCGCAAAAGGTCTTAGGGGCACTGTCACTGCGTCCTGTCACTTATGTACCTGTAACTTTACCAGCACTCTTACCCTTCCAAACCGGAACGCAGTAATAATGCTCACATTATCGCTTGGCGGCTGTAATAGGTAAGGTGGCGATACTTCCCTGAATGAACTTTTTCACAAGGAGCACTACTGCTACTACGTACATTTTAGTATTTGGAAAGTGATTTATAAAGAAAATATTAAATTATTTATTCTATTGAATATAATGTTTCTACCATGAAATTCGTAATTATATTTTTTTGCGAAAATACTCCTCTAGTTTATTATTATTATTATTGATATTTGTATAATGAACAACATACATACATAACTCCGCTAGAGGGCGCGAACAAGTAAACATCGACTCCTATGAAAAAATTAAATTAAAAGTAAAATAGTGAATAAATACTGTGAAGTCAATATTTTCGTAAACTACGTGTTCTAAATATTGTGTACAAGTGTTTGTGACGATAACCGAAAACTAGAACACTAAAATCTAGACTGTGTGTTATCTAGTTAAATTTCTGTATAAATACAAAAGTTTAGTGAAAAAAGAATAGACAGTTAGTTACAGAACCTGACATTTGACTCGATTATAAAGTGATGATAACCTTTATGTGTGTGGTTTTGTGACTTTTTTAAATATTGCAAACTAACGGTCCGTTAAACACACCTTGATTTTTTGAGCTACAACTTTATAAATCAAACAGTACCACAATTTCGTCACTTTTGTTAGCGAACATTGTTAGCACGGTCAGTTTCTGCGTTTGGGTCGGCATTGGAATTTAATGGTTCTGGGATCGAATCCGTCATTTTAATGCACATTTTGTTTTATTTATTTATTTGTTTTTTTTTCTTTTTGACATTGCCAGAATATCTTAAAAAGTATTTGATGTGACATAATTAATAATCTGCCTGTAACGTTAATGACGAATACTAAGACTAGTAATACAAAGTGATAAGTGGCGCCATCTATTGACGGCCACTAGAAGCAAAAAATTTAAATTGGCTCCGACGTAGAATTTGAATCCCACTGTAAAGAGAGAGAAAATGGCACCAGCTTTACTAACGTGTTCAAAATGTAAAAAGAAGATGCTCAATAAAGAATTTCTTCACTGCAAAACTTGCAATAATGATTACCATTTGGATTGCGAAAGTGTTTCCTATAAACTGTTTCGTTTAATGAAGAACAAGTCAAACTGGAGATGTCGAAAATGTTTAAATGAAACACAGCAAAAAGTACATTCATCTACACCAAAACAGATTTCTCCCTCGTATAGCAAAGAGGTTCATTTTGTATCAGAATTGGAAAAGCCAGCCTCTAGCTTAAACACTACAGGTGATGAGGTTAAATCTCAAATAACACCTGTAGATCATGAAGATTATGTCACACAGCGAAGGAAAAAGTCATCATCCAACAACATCACTTACTCCACTGTTGATTCGTCAGGATCCTCCTTATCAGAGACTAACATAAGCAATCCTTACAAAAGTCTGCCTGATATGTCTACACTGCAAAATACGGAATTGGAATCATTAAAAATGGAAATATATGATTTGACAATTGCATTACAATCTACGGAAAATGAAATGGAAAATATTATAATAGAAAAGAACGGACTAGAAAAGAAGATATCGGAACAAGATCGTAAAATTCAATATTTACTTCATATTTGTGCAAATCCCAAAAATAACGCAGCTACAACAAAATCAGCAAGAAAACAAAGAAGACGATATGCAAATAAGCTTGACAAAACGAAAGATGAGTACAACTTAAGTCCACGAACACCAGGAATTCCTACAGACAACATAAATGAAGAGTTGACACCGATTAATCAAATTAATACAGATAGCGATGAGAACATCTCGCATAAAATGTCCGAAGAAAATAGTATTATGCGACGTAAGTACGAAAATAATACACGCAAGAGAAAAAGAATCTATATTCTGGCGGATGAACAAGGACAAGGACTTCGAGAGGCTCTACTTAGTCAGGTTGACCAAGAATACAATATTTTCTCTTTCTGGAAACGCGGTGCTGACCTGGTTCAGATAATTAATACTTGCAAATCAGATGTAGCTCAGCTCACCAAACAAGATTATCTCATAATTGCTGGGGGGATGAATAGTACAAATCCATTTTATCTAAAAACTAAGCTACTTGAATGGCTGAACACGATGAACAATACTAATATTATCATATGTGGGCTACCTGAAAACGCATACTTGAATAATACAAGTCTTAACTTTGAAATGAAACTTATTTGTCAGGGCTTTCCCCATTGCTCTTTTGTGAACATGTACTATAAAACGTCAAAATATGCATCGAAATTCTTTATACAAAATTTGTGTTTTGCTCTGACTAGAGAATTATGTCACCTATCACACAGGCGATGTCAAAATTATGATTTATTAATTCCTCCCTGTAATTCCATCTTTAAACCTAAAAAGTCAAGAACATCCCCAAGAAAATAGTCAAATCCCTAATACCGATCCTTTTTTATAGAGGACGTTGAGACATTACATATTATGCATCAAAATATAGCCGGTCTTCTGAATAAAGGAGAACTGTTGGAAATTGCTATTCATGACACATGTAGAGATTAAAAAAAACCTATTGATATAATTTGTATAACAGAAACATTTGTTCCGTTGGGTCACGAATCCAATATACAGATCAATGGTTACTATTTAGGCGCGAGCTTTGGTAGAGTGTTAAAACAGAAGAAAAGGAAGCGCGGTGGTGTGTGTATTTTGGGTGACCGATCGGTTGAGTTGAGGGAGTTGTGCTTTGTAAAGGAATTAGCCTGTGAGCGCACATTTGAGTCTTGTGGGGTGGAGATCGTAAATTATAAATTAATACTAATATGCATATATCGAACTCCAGACGCAAATATTGAAATATTTTTTGAAAAACTTGAACTTTTATTAGAGAAATTAAGAACTAGAGCAAGGAAAAAGAATATAATTCTAACAGGAGACTGGAATATTAATACTTTAATTAAAGAAAAAAATTCAAACCGCTTAAAAGTAATCCTAGACTGCCACAACCTAGATCTACATATCCACACAGCTACACGAGAGAAGTCTTGTATTGATCACTTTGCTAGCACTATTAAAAGTGCTGTTGGTGAAACAATAAAACTGAAATTGTCTGACCATGACACTGCACAGTTCCTATCTGTACCAGTTGTAAGCGGAAAGAAATCTTTGACGTACTGGTATGAAATGAAAAGAGATTTAAGTCATGATAATATTACGAAATTTAAATTCTATTTAGCAACTTATCCGTGGTCTGGTATTTTACTATCTGGTAACCCAAAACAAATTTTGACAACCTTTCACAATGAATTACAACTACTATATAATTTATGTTTTCCAAAATACAAAATCAAGATAAAATGTTCACCACCTAAGTTGACCTGGCTCACAAAGGGACTCAGGATTTCGTGTGCTACAAAAAGAAAACTACGCATAGGTTATTACAAAGGGAAATCCCCTGCAAAAAAGTCTACTTATCGCAATTACAATTTACTATTTAAAAAATGCATTAATCTGGCACAAAAAATTAATAATAATAAATATATTAATAAAGCGAAAAATAAATGCCAAGCAACTTGGAACATAATTAATAGAAAGAATTCTAGTTACACCAAAAATATTATTAAATGTATAAATGTAAATAATATTAAAATAAATAACCCAATTGACATTGCACATGAATTCAATAACCATTTTATTAATTTAACAAATAAAGAAAATAAACAACAACAAAAAAATGATATCAGATTATTGAAACAGAATAGTTCTACAATTTTCTTATCTCCAACTGATGATAATGAAGTTAAAAAAATTATTAAATCGCTTAATAATACAAAATCAACTGGTTACGACGAGATACCTACTGACATTATTAAAGCCAATAATTAATCAGTTGATCCCGGGGTGGGATAGCGGGGGGGAAACCCCTGAGCCCAGGGAGACTCAGGGGTTATGTGGGGACTCTCCCTCCACACTGGAAGGCCTACCCCACTAAAACCCCCCCGGGTTTCCCTCTCGCCGGTTGAATCGGCGCCGTGGGATCAGTGAACATTCACCACGACGCCGCCCGGCCGCCCTAGCTTGCGCCAGGGCTCCCACGCCAACGGAGGGGCGAGTCGGTTGTCCTCCGACCCGCCCCCCAGACGAGTGAGGCCGTGCAATGTAGGCTCCGGAGTCCCTGTCCAGAGCCCGCTGGTCTCACTAGGGGATCAGGCGAGCAGCGAACTGCCTTCGCCTTCTCCCCGTACGTCTGCGCCGGAGCGGGTGCGCGTCCGCCGCGTCCTCGCGCACCCGCTCCGCGGCCTCCTTTTGCGACATAACCTCTGTGCAAAAGAAGGCCATCGCCTCCCAGGACTCCTCGCTATCGAGCATGGCGGCAACCACGCTCGGCAACGAGAGGTCCTGCCCTATAGTCCCCGTCAGAGTGCGGCGCTGCTCATCCCACCGGCTACACACCTCTAGGGTGTGCTGCGCGGTGTCATCCGCAGCGCCGCACTCGTGGCACGACGGGGACGGTTCCCTCCTCGCCACCTTGTGCAGGTAGTGACCGAAGCAACCGTGCCCGGTCAGCACCTGCACAAGGTGGTACGACAGTGGCCCGTGGGACCGGTTTACCCACTCTACGAGGACAGGGCGAATCGCCTCTATGGTACGAGCACCATAGGGGGGATCCGCCAAGCCCTCTTTCCACCGGTCCCGCATGCGCTGCGCCGCGAGGCGGCGCTCCCGCTCCACCTCTTGGGGAGCGGGTCGCTCGCCTCGGTCCCTCATTCCCCGCCGGTAGGTGCGGACCTCCGCCAGGACCTCGGCTTCGAGGTCCCACGGCGGAGTACCGGCGAGGACGCATGCGGCAGCGCAGGCCACCGTCATGTACGCCCTGCACATTCGCAGGGCGACCACCCTCTGGGGCCTCCTCAGCAGCGACTTCGTCGCCGCTGATAAGGCCCCACTCCAAACGGGAGCCCCATGCAGAAGGCTATACGCCGGGGTGAC
>NW_020653853.1:11210802-11227877 GCF_003589595.1 Hyposmocoma kahamanoa | reverse complement strand
CTATTGCAATAAAACGGCAATTTCATACTTTAACCCCTAATATAAATAATAAAGTGTAAATGGTGCATCTAAAACAATAACCTATTATATTGTAAGTGCATGTGCGAGTGTGAATATAAGTACAGATGTAGGAGTAAATTGTGATTGCAAGTAGGTAAATAGTACTACTTTAGATTTATATAGCGTAAACAACTATGGACGTTAACGCAGGAGATTGTATACAGCTTGAGAGTTGCACAGAGGGCCATATATGGCGCACTATCCTCGACATTAGCCTTGTAAACCGAGTTCCGAACGTTGAGATCCGAAGACGGATGATAGTTCAGGATGCTGAAACTCGGACCATGGAACTCAAATGGAGTTAGGCGAGACATGGTGACGACAGGTGGAGCAAGACGTCGATGAATTGGGGGCCGAGGATGGTCAAAAGAAGACGGATACGATTAGCACAGGATTTTAGTGGATGACACAAACTTCGGGAGGCCTATATCCACCATTGGGTAAAAACAGACTGTGGATGACGATGGAACAACATTTAGGGGCAGTCACGACCATAGGACCTGTAACGGGTCGGAAACATTGGTTTGTTTGAAAAACATATCGATTCAGATCCGAAATAAATAGTTTCATTTCCAGTGAGGAAATTCACTGGGAGGAAACACACAAAAAGGCTATTCACAATAATGTTTCAAACGTATTAAGTAGTATCAGTAAAAACAAAAGAAAAAATAAAATTAAATAAAAAAGCCAGCACAGTGTTATTCAGGGCAGTGCCTCAGCGCTGTTGTTTACTGCTAACTTACAGTTTTGTAGTGCGAGCTCCTTCACTTATCTCAAATTGAATGCTTAAATTACATACACACATTTCAAATCCATTTAAACAGCAATATCCAATTCCAGCAATTCCAGTAATGGAATATAGTCAGAGTGTATCAGATTCTCTTTCTTCGGTTGCACCAAAGACAATTTACTTGATTTCTTTTAAAGTAAATTTTATATTTTACGTACTCGTTGCAATTTGGTGGCTCTCAGAATTATTAAACGTGAGAAAATGATAAAAAGGTCGTTCTCGCAGAAATAATTCTCATCATCAATATCGTGGCGTATTTTGTTTATTACTTTTCATAAAAATTATTGCCGCGACATAAAAGTCGCTGGCAGAGGAAGTGTCATGAAATATATTGAAATGCAATGATAACTTTCTGCGTAATTCAACATTCAAGTTTCTTTCTAAGTCCATGAAAAAGACTGCACTGCCCTCGAAAATTGATGCTGTACCTGTCCAAAATAATGTACAATGACAGGAGTTAAGGTGTTGCTACTTATGATATGATTCTTTAAAATCATAGCTATAATGGCTATAACTTACTCAATATTTACCATAGACATAGCTTTTGATTTTTGAGATATATACTTTTTTATAGTAGCTTGGGTACAAGGAAATATTAATAGTAAAATATTTTACCTTATGCCCATTTACATTTGATCGTTTAGACATTTCAATGTGTGGATTTAAACTGTTCACAGTTCATTTAATGAAGCGTACTTAATTGGTTATGACTTTAAAAACAGGAAAAAATGAATGAATATACCTCAACTTTGAGACAAACTGCGAGCAACTACGAGCTTGTTACAAAAAGTAAGAGCTTACATTATAATAAAATGATTCGCTCCATCTATAGGGTTGCATTCTGTAGGCAGGCATTCGTCGTCAGTTTTAAGCTCTACTGGGATCCTGTCTGAAGAAATCCGTAGGTGCCAGGAAGTGATGCATCTCATCCAATTCAGCTGACACAGCATGAGCTGCGCTTGAGCTGAGCTCTTACTTTTTGACAACGGTCCTTCTGTCATGCAGTGCAACTTGTGAATAAGTGGTGGAATAAGTTTGCCCCACAGAAATATTAAAAAGTTATCTTCAGAAAGCCTTCTCCTATCTTCTCCTATTTTCATAATTGGATTAGTGTTTAATGAGGTTTCTGTTAATTTGTATTTTCATTTAGTTCATAAAATTTTGCTGAAATTATTATGTTTCATATTAATACAAATATATTGCGACGTATTTCCATTCACGCGTATCGAAGCTAATTGGTGTAAAACCGACCCAGTGATCGATGAGCATGACTTTACTCTTCAGTGTTTTCGTATCAGTTTTGCTCTTTTAAACAGGATGACATGTGAAAAATTCAGTTGTAGAACAGCAAAAATACTAATATTAAGACGGTAAATAAAGGCAAACGTTATCAAAGGTTAAGTTTTGTTTGCAAAATTCTGCTCCAAACGCGAATTTTCTGATTTAATTTTTTTTTTATACGGACTTTCAGATTCTGAATAATTATCACTAATTTCAGGCTTCTTACCACGGTATGACATCTTTTTATTTTTCCGACATTTTGGAACAGTTGCACGCTCCACGGTCACGGGTTGACTGGACGGCGTCAGATGACAGCTTCAAGAGCAGACATAGATCTGTCTACCTTCTTACGCTGTCGACGACTACTATCTTCATCGTGATTTGTTGTGGTAACGCCATGGTGTTGCTGACAGAATGGCGGTGTATTCATAGTATTCCATCCAAATGTTGGCAACGATAGGAGCAACGTTTTTCTGCCCAATGTGGTTCTGGCCAAGGGGTGGAAAATAAAATAGGCAGATTAATAAGGTAGACTTTATAGACTCCTCCCCGCATGCTTCCACGCGGACCCGCTCGGTCTAGATCAAGACGAGCCCGCGCGGTACGCCCTCCTCCTCGGGCCAGCATAGCTGCATCGGCCGGCCCGTGAGTTTCTCTTAGCTTCACCGTGGGATGAAATCGACCACGGCTACTAGAGCAACCACGCCACGACAAGGCGGGAACCCATTCGGGGGGGAGACTGACACTTCTGGAACGAGTTGCACAGCCCCCAGGTACTGTCGACAGAGCGTCACTACATACCAAGGGTGGTACGAGAAGCCATCGAGATCACGAAGTACAAAACATTTAACCGAGACGATGGTTTTAAACTGTGCAGTCCATAGTGCATGCAGTCATCATCGTCATCATCAACCCTTTTACACGTCCCACTGCTGAGCACGGGTGTTCTTTCAGACGAGGGTTTTCAGGCCATAGTCCGCCACGCCGCTGGTCCAATGCGGGTTGGGGACTTTGAGTAGTGCGTGCAGTAATAAAAACAAAAACACCTCGAATTCAGTTTCTCGTGTGGATACAGTGAGTGTGGTTTGTAGGAAAAAAGTGAGTGATAATGGTAATAATCAAATCGCGATGATGGTAGTAGTCGTCGACAGCGCAAGAGGGTAGACAGATATGTCTGCTCTTAAAGCTGTCATATGCCGCCGTCCAGTCAACCCGTGACTATGGAGCGTGCAACCGTTCCGAAAGATCAGAAAAATAAAAAGAACTCATGCCGTGGTAAGAAGCCTGAAATTAGTGATAATCATTTAGTGAATAACCACGAAAGCCTTAAAATCTATATTTCAGATTCTAGTTTCTGAATACTTTTAGAACAAATATATTACGATCGTGTTTTTTGCACCTGGCGGGACAGGTTCTCAACAAACCAGTAAGTTTTCTATGTCCTACAAATAGAATATTTTTTTATATTGAGACTCAGTTTCAGTACAACTTAAAGTCGGAGTAAATTACAATAACTAAAAGAGTACCTATTTCAAGTAGCCTTAAAGTCATTTTGGGCTGATAAACACTTTTTCATCAGGTTTGCTTTATAACGTGCATCAAAATTGGATAGTTGTCATATTATAAGGGCAGAGTAATGATATTTTTTTTTTCAACTAACAAACAAACAAACAAACTGCCGTCGTCGGCTCAACTAACGCCAGCGCCAGACGCCATATTGGTGCAATGATTGTCCATTATTTTTCAACTTTCTGACAAGTGTGATGAAAAATAATGGATACCACACAAGCAGAACACCACAACTGACCAGAACAATGCTCGGGACATTTAAAAAAAATAATAATATTAAGTGACGGGACGAAGAAATCGTGTGCCTGGTGCCATTTGAATGTCTTTTTCTTCGTAATTGCCTACTTATCGCCCATTTAACCCATTATACCTACTATTCATCTTAATTATTATCAAAAGGTTGAATATTTTAGACAGTAAATGTTATAATCATTCAAAATCTGTTACCTTTGATATAATTAAGACAAATACGATCATGCGTTAAAAGTGCTTATAACACGTGGAAGTTAATAGTATGAACTATATAATACAAATTATGTATACGTGATGTTTTGTAACTCTTGTTTAAGTATACATAAAATATCAATTAATTTCTTGAAAATTTCTCTCCTGAAAATAGAAAGTGAAACAATTTTTCGGATCTAAATAGCGCTATATTTATTTTTTCAAATATGCGTATATATGTTGTTTGTTTGTTCTTTTGGTGTTTGAAGAAACAAATATACGCGATTTATTTGGATCGGAGAAAAAGTTTAAATATCTCTCTCTTGAAAAGTTGCCATTTTGCAGATGTGATCTTATTACACCAAGTGTGCGATATGAATGTACGTATTTTGTTAATTAGCTTGTGGTTTTGAAATTTCAAGCCACCACAACGAGCCTATAATAGAGCCCAAAGCCGATTTTGGCGCCACGTGATGCTATGACTTTGTCACAGTGTCACACATGCCTGGGTTTATCGCTCCAAACAAGCGACACTAAAATCAAATTAAAACTTAATTCAAACGATACTAGCTGATAATAGTACGTATAATAATCATAGCCTTCATAGAAGAACCAAAACAGCCTATGTAAATTTTTGTAATTGTAATAATTGCAATTTAGTAGCAGTAGAGGTCTTTGTGAAAAAATTCGCCCAGAGAAGTATTGCCGCCTTACTTATTTATTTTAGGTTCATTGTACTCTATTTGTATAGTCACGGTACTTCCACGTTTCATTTGGTTTAGTGGAATAGTTTTCAAATTGCAGTGGTTTTGGTAACTAGAGCAATTTATTTTTTTTAACAAAAATATCTTACATGGGTCGTTACAACATTCTCTTTTGAAACTATTTTTTGGACCGCTTTAAATAGACACCCTGCATAAGTACTAAAGAAACAAGTGCACACGTATACGAAACTAAAAGGCGAAAATATTTTTCACAAAAAATACAGTGATGTAAAAAAAATACAGTGTACATAAGAAAATGTGCCCCAACAATATTTATTATCCTTGTAAAAAGCTTTTGAAAGATCGGGAAAAGCGAGTAGTTTCAAGAACTCGTTTCGCTGTCGTAATAAAATGTTATCTTTAGGCATACAAAGCCTAAAACATTTTGTATATCAAAGAAAATCTATTTACCCAAAATAGTCTTTACTGCTGTTTCTCACTCATTCACTCTTCCATATCCGCGTAAATTAAAAAATTGAAAAAGTTTGGTATAGCGTCTGGCACGGTTTGTTAAAAGAATCCGGCCTGATTTTTTCTAACTGTTCGATCTTTGTATTAATAATTATAACAAACTGGTGGAGTAATCTCACAAAAAATAATTGAATATCATGATGGTAAAACATTCTGACATTCCATAAAAATTTAATTACAGTTTATAGCGACATCTCTAGCCAGGGATGGTGGCTGTAAAGGTACCTAACAGGGTGACGAATACTTTCGTAGATTTCTCATGGATGGCGCTACGGCTAAAAAGTTGTTGAAAACCAAATACAAAGATCCGACAACAAGCACATAGAAAAAGTTTATTAAGAAATATATATGTTTTTAAGTATATATTTTGAAAAATATGGTGATTTGCATTAATATTAAACATAACTAGTTGATGACCTTACCATCCCAGTCAGCCGTGACTATAGGACCAGTAAAGGGCACGATACGTTGGATTGTTTGAAAAAACAAGTACACGCTATTTACATCTGAAAAAATGGTTTAATTTCCTAAAAAAATAATAAATCAAACATATGCTACAAAATTTAGACATATCTATAAGTATTGTATAGTTTAACTGTACAATTACATAGTATTTTTAGAAGTATTTAAACTATCATTATAAAACTTTCACTTTCTTATGGATCATCGAGAAATAAATTTTGACGATCAACGGTTTTCATTGGTTACACCCGGTAATTAGTATAGTTGTCTGGAACACTTATTAAAAAATAGGAAAATTATAATATTATTCCGGTTTAACTGGAGATACTATGTACGTCTACAATTTAATTCATTATTAGACTGAACATGTATTGACGTCATGGAAAAATTGTAACAAACGGAACTATGCTGTTTTCCTTACACCGAGTATATAACCAGAAATAGAGACGAAATAAGGGCCATCCGTCTCCGGCAACTCATCTAGCAAATGGGCCTATATATATATATATATATATATATATATATATATATATATATATCACTTTTCAATATCAACTCTCTGAACACACACTGAAATAGTATAGCGCCAACAACTGACCTGTGTGTACGTCTGCGTATATTCCAAAAATATTCAGTTATAATTGTAATGAAGATGATTATCTCTAACCATAGGGGACTGTTTCATTCGGTGGTGTGGGAAAAACAGCAAAACATCTAATTATAAAGCAAACGGAATCACATTTCATCGATAATCAAATATGTAATTTTCCAATTTTCATCCATTATAGCAAAGCTCAAGACGATACTCGTCAATTGTTTCGGATTCGGGCTGACCAATCGAAGCGCAGTTGTCACCGTAATGATTTAGCAAAACAGTTTTCAAAGAAATTTAATGACATTTAGTCTCTATTTCTGGCTATATACTCGATGCTTCCTTATCATAACTAACGTAATCTATATTTTTAGCAAAATTGAGTTATTAAAATATGTATATGGCCTAACGAGATATTACAACCCTCTATAAGCGGTTTTGTGATATCTTATTTAATTTCAGTTTTATTGTTAGGCAAAATTTGCGTGAATGCCATTTTTCAAAGAAAAAACATCGTTAGGTGCCAACACCTCAAAAGTTCAAGTAGCAGTAGAGCTCTTTGTGAAAGAGTTCGATCAGGGAAGTACTGCCACCATAACTATTTCTGCTTAGAAGCAGTAATGTGAGCATTACTGCTTTCCGGTTTAGAAGGGTAACGGTGCTGGTGAAATTAAATTAAATTAAATAGAACTTAACGTTTTATTGAACTGGTATTCAAAATACAGGGAATAGCGACATCTCTAGTCGAGACTAGTAGCTGAAAAGGTATCTAACTGGGTGATGAAATACTTCCATAGATTTCTCATAGAAGTGCAATGATACTACGACAAGCACATAGAAAATTTCGTGAGGTCCGTTGGTTCATTCCGTGGCTTAGTTGGCATAGCGTCTGACACGGTTTGCTAGAAGATGTCGGTTCGAATCCGGCCGGATCGAAGGAATTTTTTCTAAGTGTTTGCATTAATAATTATTAATAGGACTTTATTTATCAAACATACACACACACATATACATAGAAAATCACACGATATTATGTACTAATAAATTATGAGCTATGAGTGATGATAAGGACGTAGCCTCAGCATAGTGCTGTTTTTCAGTCTCCGCCTGTGTTCTCTGTCGGACATTGTCGGAACGTAATTTTGAACAAAAGGACTACAACGAAACAAACATCGTTAATCTAACTTAAATCTAACTATTTACTGGTTACGAGTGATAATAATACACATATCAAGCAAAAACAAACAATTCTAATTATAGACGACAAAGGGTACAAATGACTGTTTTCAGACTATACGGATTACTATTCCACAACCGACTAGGAACATGACGACATCTGTTGCAAAATAAGCCATTTCTTCCGCTTTCGTTTGAAAGTACAAATTACACATAATATACATATACACTAAATATTTTAAGTGCCTATAGTAACAGGCACTTAAAATATTTAGTGTATTAAATAGAACATTAAGCAATGTCAGAAAACATGTCTTAGAATGAAAGCGTTTACAAAATACAATCAACGCTTCATTGTCCAAAAAGATAGACTTCCCTATAGCTTAGAAACACTATCTTGATTTTCTTCGTTATTGTCTTTATAATCTGAGAAGATAGTCTATTATTGTTATACTTTTTTTAAGAAGAAATTTTACTAACAGGATACATATATATATTATATATACATATATATAATAGAGCTCCTTGTGAAAGAGTTCGTCCAGTGAAGTACTTCCACCTTACCTATTTCTGCTGCCTATGCAGTAATGTGAGCATTACTGAGTTCCGGTATGGGAGGGTAAGGGTGCTGAGGAAATTACAGACACATGTGACTTATTAACTTATGTTTCAGGGTGACAGGTGCAGTGGCAGTGTTCCTAAGATCTTTGCGACTTATAGCTCTGAGTGGCACTGCAACTGTTATGGAAAGGCGTGTCGCTTACTACAAGGCGCACAAAGGCTCGTTCGTCCCGTCGCATGGTATTATTAAAAAAATAAATAGAGATACGAAAATGTTAAGCGTTGGTTATAACAAGGAGGGCAGTGTGGCTGTTGCATTTTTATACACCAAATTGAGGTGCAAGTCAAGTAGGAGCTGAAGCCTAGAGCTCATTACTCAATTACGGTGTAAGTAAGTTGACCATAACACGCTCTCTAATGGATCTACGATTCTTCCCGCATACAAATAATAGCAATTTATTTGGTGATTCAGAAATCATTCCTCATAATAAGTTTCCCTGAACATTCGGCGAAGATTACGTGATCAGTTTCAATGTTGCGATTGAAGAATTTTCACACGTCTTTCAATTCATTTTGTGATTAGATAGTAGAATACAACTACATTTCACACGTTACAATCAATACCATCATAAAACGGATAATTCGTCTCTCGGAAAATGACATTTATACAAATATTTGAAATTTGATAAAGCGGATTTTCGTTTAGTAACTGCATTTTTTTATTATCATCAATAAAGTTATTTTTATTAGTACTTTATACATTTCAAACTCTTGCTTCTCCCATGACCTAAAAAGTGAATTCTAAAGTTTTAAATGGCAGAAGCGGTGTTAACCAGGCAATGGCATAGATTAGTTGCAGTAAAACTCCTTGTGAAAGAGTTCGTCCAGGGAAGTACTGTCTATTTCTGCTGTCAAGCAGTAATGTGGACATTTCTGCATTCCGGCTTAAGTAAGGATAAGAGTGCTGGTTAAATTACAGGCAAAAGGGACTTGTTAACTTACGTCTCAGGATGACGGGCGCAGTGACAGTGCCACACATGTGGTGACGCCCTTCAGATTTTTGTGATTTGACGCTCTGAGTGGCACTGCAACTGTTATAGACAGGCGCAATGCTTACCACCCGGCCCAAGACTTGTTAAAAAAATCGTACAGTCGGTTAGTCAGGGACTCAGGTTCAAGAACCAGCGAACAATGCGAACAAATTCTAAAATAAATAACAAATTAGTAAAAAAATTAAACTGAAACTACTCTTTAAACTTATAGAGTAAGTTAATTTTGTAATAGACAGTAAAAGTCCAGATTTATATTATATAATTTCAAATATACGTTATCTGACCTTCAAAAACATGTAAACAAAATAAAGACCAATAGCTATTCTATTTACTTCGAAATCGGCTCAGTGTGTACGATCTGCATCAAGTGCAAATGGTAACTGATAGAAACCCGACCACACTCGTTACATAGAGATTAGAGAGTAGTACACTAAGGTTCATGGATAAAAAAAAGATATTTGGTTGTAGTATAACAAACCGGACTAGGTGACCTTATGGTACTTTTCCACTAGCCAGGCGAGGCGAGAACTGAAATTTGTATGGCAAAATTTCAATTCTCTCCTAACGTTTCTTTAGTGAAAATGGTCTGGATTGACGAGGATATGCGTGAGAATTGAAATATTTGTTAACGTAATATTGAATTGTATTGTATATAGAGGGTTTCTCAATCCTGCAACGGAAACACGATTCACACAATGCCTCGCGCGTTCTCGCGACGCCTATTAATATCAATTGCGAGATTGGGATGTACGTGCGATCTAACCGCTCACGCGATGCGCTCCTCTTACCGCAAAATGGCGGCTATTTGGTTTCGCAAATTAGAGAAGCATTCAGTTCAAATACAAGTTTTTATAAATAAAAATTATTATTCTGCATTGCTAAATAAATACCCTCCGTACTACCAACAAAACATCTCAAATAAAATGCAGTAATACACCGCAAATCCTGCACTTAAAAAGCACTAATGAAATTTTTTGTGTACTTGGATAAATATGATAATATTCCGTTTGCGTGGTTCTAACGTTTACCATGAAATTACTCCTTAAAGTATAGTTTATAAACATTTATATTCAGAGTAAACTTAAAAAACGCTACTAACGGTATGTTTTCAAAAAAGTAAACACCGAAATCACCAGTCCAAACAATACTCACACGATTGTCGTGACGTATTTTTGAAGTTGTTTATTTTTTTGAAATGACACACCCAGGCATTAAAAACTTTATGGTTTGCTAGAGTAGTTACCGAAATAGCAATTAATATTAGTTCTTTTACCTGTTATAACTTCGATATCCGATAAATCAGTATAAAATCATCACCGGCACATCTAGGTGTGGTATGCGTCTACGGCTGCATGAATCGCGTGAGCGGCTAAGCACGTATCCCAGTTAAAAAAGATGGTTTTATCTGCAAAGTGCCCTGCAGTCGAATTTTTTCAACCAAATAATGTACTTACTGCATCGGTATTTCAATATTTTTATTTTACTATCCATATCATCAACGTACGCTCACACGGTTATTAATATCAATCGCTATCTCGAGACAGCTATTAATGACAATCTTTGGTGAAAATAGGCCAACGAGATTTCAATTTTCGTTTAGTCTCGCCAGTGGAAAAGCACTTTGAGGTCTGGTCTATTACTATCACTACATATTTTGTAGTACACTAAATTATTTGTTGAAAATTTCAGATACCTTATGTCATTTAGATAGAGTTCAAATGTTTCAAAACTACAATGTGTATAAATTAATCTGTTAATAACATTGTATGAACACAATATTAGTGTTATATTTTGTATTGTATTGTGTTAATTACATACATATCATGTTGTGTTGCGTGTAGCGTGTGTCGTATATTGAATATTTCTTTTTTCTTTTATTCAGTTACTTTAGGGACGAGATTATCTACAATGTGAGCATGTGAGAACGTTGATAAACACTTCATACACAAAAGTAACAAAGTGTTTATTAATTGGAAACATAAATAATTAAATGTATTAATTTAAAATCCCACAATAATTTGAAATATGTCATTAACTGAGAAAGTCAATTCAATGAGCCTAAATACGATTGTTCTTGCTGTGATCTATGGAATTGGGTAGTCTTCAGACAGACCTGGTTGTAGCATCAGAGGCTCAATATTAGTGTAATGTTATCAGTATTCCATAATAAATCAAGTTTGAAGTCGATTGGACAATTGAAAGTAAAATAAATTTGCTCAAACATGCTCGGAAATTTTTGCATTACGTTCAAAAAAAGTTTATCAAATGTTTGCATTACGTTCAAAGAAAGTTTGTCATCTATGGACCGTGCGACTTCTTTCCGGCCAAGGCCTGCAAATGTCCGCTGCTCTAAGCTTTTCAATCTGTCTATTTACAACTTTTTCCGAGATTCTAGGGGTCGTATTCCAGAACTCTACTCAATGATTTAAAGCACTAAAAATCATACTCAAGACCTTGCCATTAGAGTCGTATTTCCAGTTCTTGTAATCATACTCAAGTCTGCTCGAGTCCTGACTTGAGCATTGAGTAGAGTTCTGGAATACGACCCTAAGATTTACAATGAACTATATAAACAGACAAAAGAAAAACTTATACAGCCAACCGCCCAGTGTTCCTCTCGGACAAATAAATCGAGCCACCTTGCATTTTCAGTACTAAATGCCCTAAGCTTAAACAATGTTTGATTGATCAAAAAGTTTTAAGCAATTTTGAAACTTGCATATCAAACGTCTTTTCCATAAATCCTTATTGGAAATTTGGATTTTCTAAACCGGGGAAAACTTTTTCTTCGACGATAGCACTACTTTTGTATTTTAGCCCTTGCCAGGTGGCTCGAATTATGTGTTCGGAAGTATATTTAAAAAAAAGAAAAAGGCGGTAAATTAAACTAAAATGCTTTAGCATTATTTTCTGTTTTTTTAAATTTCCGTATTAATATAACTTATGAATTTTTTATATACTTGAGAACTACATGAACTACATCATCAGAAGTTCACCTGGCTAATATTAATGTTCCTGGAAAAACAATAACATCTTCTTTCAGCAAAATTGTACTAACTTGTCAAATATTACTTTTCATATTAATTAATATTTTTTAACTTTTACTATTTTAAACTCCTATCTTCTTAGTCTTTCATTATTTCATCACATTTTTATAGAAAAGCACTACATAAGTCTCGGCGGGAACGGTGATTTCTTCGCGGACTCATTCTCTTCCAGCAATCCCTTATTTCTTGGCCACTACAATAATGTGCCAATTCATCATTCATCACGGAAAAGAGCTGATGATCTTTAAACAGCAGAATTAAGGTTTAGGAACATAGATAGGAACCATCCCGATGAAATTAGCCTTTAGATATAACCAAACAATTTAAGATTAATCCAGCCGTTTGCGAGCAACGATTGTGCTACGATGTCACAGATAGACAGACACAGATAAGAGGTGGTTGGAAAATTACGTCACAATGAAAAAAATCACAGTGATCAGCCGTCAAATAGTATCACCGTGACTTTTTACGAAGGAACGACATTTGAAAATCACATAGGTTGTTCTTCCATTCCATTGTTTCCGTCACTTACATCACGACATACCGTATTTTACAAACAAAATGATGTGCGATCAGAGACTGGCGACTGCGCTACTCATTATAGTTCGCTTTTGTTTTTAAATTCTAATTAGGAATCAACAATTAATTAGATTAGTGTAAATACCCTGTAAAAATTGTAAATACAAATGAGATAATTGTACCAAATTGATCCAGAATAATAAACACGCCGCATTGACTTATGAATAATACGACAAAGTTGTAAAACTGTGGAGGTTATTGCTTTTCAAATGAAATTAAACGCCAAAATGAGTAATAATAAAGACTATTAAAAGTAGCCGCTAGCCAAAACCGTTTATCGTAAGTGACAGGCATGACAAAATCACGGTGATTTGCATTGACTTACAAATAAATTTGTCATTGTAATTTTTTGTAATACAAATGTAAGGCTTTTCTCATGTCTAACATAGATAAACAGGCTTCAAACTTATAACTACCATCTTTTTGGGAGCGGGGGGAGGGGGTTAAAAAAACAAATTAACTAAATATTCATACAATTTCTTGTCTTTGTTTTTTTTTACAATACCCAGTGACGGGACGAACAAGTCGTGCGCCTATCCATAAGAGTTCCAGTGCCACTTAGAGCTTTAAATCGCAAAGATGTTAGGGTCACTGCCACTGCACCTGTCACCCTGAGACATAAGTTAGTAAGTCCCATGTGCCTGTAATTACCTCAGCACCCTTACCCTCCCAAACCGGAACGTTCAGTAATGCTCACATGCCTTGGCAGCAGAAATATTAGTACTATGTATCCTGTAAGTAAAATTTCTTCTTTAAAAACAAAGTATAACAAGAATAGACTATCTTCTCACATTATAACGGCAATAACGAAGAAAGTCAAGATAGTGTTTGTAAGCTATAAGAAAATCTATCTTCATGGACAATGAAGCGTTGATTGCATTTTGTAGACGCTTTCATTCTGAGACATGTTTTCTGACATAGCGTAATGTTATATTTAATACACTGGATATTTTAGTAAGGCAAAAACATAAACTGAAA
Source organism: Hyposmocoma kahamanoa (assembly GCF_003589595.1). NCBI lineage: Eukaryota > Metazoa > Arthropoda > Insecta > Lepidoptera > Cosmopterigidae > Hyposmocoma > Hyposmocoma kahamanoa. Next base: position 11,214,051 of record NW_020653853.1, on the reverse strand, counting down.
CTAAAATTATGTTCTATTTAATTGTTGAAAAAAGAAATTCTAATCACTAAATTTTGATATGATTTTGTTTTATTGTAAACATAAGCCAGCTACCTAATTTCTCGAACATGAAAGAATATTTCCAGCTTTTGGTTTTGCTGTAATTATGTAATTATGGACTATATGGTAAAATTTCACAGATACATACATAATTTGTTTCATGTAGTTTAACAATCATCAAATAATAGTATTTTATGCAATCGTTGCATAATGAGAGTTCTTAAAGTCGGGTACTAATAGGTACGAGTTTTTAAGACCTAATTATGGTAATTATTGCGTACACCACTTTTTCTATGAGTAAATAAAATAATGAAGCAATCAATCAATATTTAGTGCATATTTTGTTAATAGTCCGTGACAACAAACTCAATTTTTTATAAATTTTCACCCATTTATTTGGGTAGGCAAAGGTTCCACCATACAGCCTCTTTATATTTTAGACGAAAGCGAAACAAAGGCTACAAAACAAAAACTAAAGAGATAGAATAACGTGGCCAAGTACCGCTTATATTTCAACCAATCATTTTTTGACAAAGGTTTATGTCCCGGTTGCAATACCTTTTAAATGTCAATTTAACCAATCATGAAGGAACTCGATTCAAAACTCTTAGATATTTTACCCGAATCGTTCGATTGGATATCGTTCTCGAATCAAAGGGCGCTTTCCGAGCCATTCAGAACATTCCGAATTAAACGTTAGATTCGGATTTGGTTTCGGATACGATATCGTTATCCAACAGCGTTTACGAAGTTAGTCTGTGAAATACATACATTTGTAAGACTTTAAAAGCCTAAAATATGGGAATGCATTAGTGTTACATTAAAATAAATTAATAAAAGTGAACGTAATCCAGACTTTATTTAAAATAATAAGAGAACTCGATAACATTCTTGCTTTGTAAACAATAGGACGTTCGGTAACTAATAACTGTGTTCTGAATAACGTTTGTAGCCTTTGCCGGTCAAGAAGTTCGAGTATTCATACGGGTGTGACGTCATTCCAGTTCGGTTTTGAATACGACAGTTTGACGTTCCATTTGAGTGTTGTGAAGAAAAATGAAAAAAAAAAATGGTCGACAACTCAGTTATAGTAAGGTACTGAATCGAGCCCTAGGAGGCAGTAGAGCCTTTGAGTAGCATCATATTTGATATTTTATTTAGCAAAAATACGACGTCCTTTATTTGAGACTCGTCAACTAGGTACAGAACTATAACACTCATTTCAACTCTGTAGCGAATACCACAGATAAAGTACTTTTGGCGTATGATCACATGTGACTTTATTATTCCAAGGGCACGAAAGAAAGATTACTCAAAAAAGGTTAATTACATAAAACCTAAATTATGTTCCTGCAGCAATTTAGGAAAATAAAAAGGCCATATAAGAAGCAGTCGAGTACGTAACGTTACTTTTTATACATTAACTAGCCATTATTTTTTGCAAGTATGACAAAACCTTAAATATATTACCTAATCCGATTGATATTAAAAATTTGCCTCTTACGAGGTTATAAATCGTGGTGAAACAAAAACTTTACACTAAAGGTTATTTTATTATACAGCTTCTACGTCCTTGGATAACAAAAATCCATGGTAATGACCCCTGCTCATAATCTTACAGTACCTACAATTTGTCGTTCATTTTTAATGTCTGGATCAGAAATTATATACTTGATATTATGAATTACCTTCCTTGGCTCTGGCATCGAAATTAAATCAATAAAATGTAAGAGGCAACGATCTAAATAACTTTGACAGGCAATGGTCTTAAAACGGCAACATGAAAAAACGCAATTCCACCTAACTCGGTGGGTCTGCAATAGAGATAAGAAATTACAATCTCGATATTATTGAATGCCTTGATGTTTTAGTATCATAACTATTCATGACATTCATTTGTTTTTTTTTGTGAAATTACTTCCTATTTATTGCTTATGTGACAAAGGTCGATAAAAGCCAATACAAAAAATCTATAACAAACGCTTAGAGAAATTCGTAATGTCTGCTGATTTGTGCTGCAGCCCAATTGGTAGAGCGGCTGCTTTAGTTTGGCATGCAGACGCAGGTTCGGGCCAATCAGATTGAAGTAATTTTTTGTGGTGTACAATTCAATTCAAATTGTTTATTGCATAGTTCACAGAATAACAAGGCAATAACAATATTTTTAAAACCATAGTAGATGTGACACCCTGCAAAGGTATTCGATTTTTTATATAATATCAAGTGATGGGACGAACAAGTCGTGCGTCTGATGGTAAGCTACACTCCTGTTCATAACAGTTGCAGTGGCACTCAGAGCTTTAAATCGCAAAGATCTGAAGGGCACTGCCACTGCGCCTGTCGCCCTGAGACATAAGTTGACAAGTCTCACGTGCCTGTAATTTCACCAGCACCTTTGTACCCTTCAAAACCGGAACACAGTACTGCTGACATTACTCCTTGGCGGCAGAATTAGGTAAGGTGTGGCAGTACTTCCATAGACGAACTTATCACAAGGAGTGCTACTGCTACTAGAGAGGTGATCTTGTTGATTTGGCGTGGTGAAGTCGATGCGAGTTGATAAGGTGACGACGTGTGATGACAGTGGTCGAGAAAGCTGCAAATTTTCAGACGAAGTCTTCTAAGCGATGAAAGTTGAATTAAAGTTTTATTCCGTTTATACAAACGCGAATAATTGCTTCTTGTTCTTTGTTTCTTTTGGAACTTGAGTAATAAATATCTCACATCTGTTCTCAAGATAAACTTTTTGTCGTAAAAACTTGAATTGTAATGGATTTAAGAAAATGTCGATGTTAAAACTGTCTTCCTTTTACGTAGTTATAGGTATATACCAAATGATATAACATTAAGTATAAACAACGACAAATAGAAGGATATACGAAATTACATTATAATAATAGTATTACGATAAAATCCCCATCCCTGTCCGCAGATAAACTCCGGTTATTGCTTATGATTAAATGTAAATTGGAATCCAAACTAATATTATAAATGCGAAACAACTCTGTTTGTTACGTTTTCACGCCTAAACCACTGAACCAAATTTGATGAATTTTGGTATGGAAATAGAAGGAACCTAGGAGTAGGACATAGGCTACTTTATGTCACAAAAATAAGTATTAAGAGGAGTGACATAGGGGATGTAAGTTTGTATGAAGAACCAATCATTTGTTATAATTATTAATACAAAGATCGAACACTCAGAAAAAA
>NW_020653853.1:11106355-11210792 GCF_003589595.1 Hyposmocoma kahamanoa | reverse complement strand
ATGTGCTTGCGTCGTGTCTTTGTACTTGGTCTTTCAACGACTTTTTAGTCGTAGCGCCATCTATGAGAAATCTTTAACAGATTTATCTCCCAGTTAGTACCTTTACAGCTACCAGTCCTGGCGAGAGATGTCGCTATTCAATGTATTAATTAAATTTTTATTGAATTGATGTCACTTGGTAATAAATAAATAAAAATATTCATGTTTATGCCTCTTGTAACAAATAAACAATTACCGTAAATTTTGACCCCTCAAGGTAAAATGGGGATGATCTGAATATTTTTAGATCTATTTCTGGCGAAAGTACCGCGAACGCGCTGCACGCGCTCAGCACGCGTGCTGCATACATACAGTTAAATACATGTTAGTATATGCGGCGCGCGAACGGCACGCGAACAAATTGCACTATGTAATGCACGTACGCAGCTCGCGAGCCTTTAGCAAACAGGCTCATTTGCGGCGCATTCGTCAGATCTGTGTGCACCCTTAGAGTACTTACATACCTTTGTATAACTACCTATTTATTGTCTATTTCATACTTATGCCTTTTGTATAATGTATACTATATTACATTTTCACAAAGATTTTGAAAATTAATATTAGTAGTACAGGGGCACAGAAAAGCGGGATAGTGATATACTCTTCGTGTAGCGCTATCTCACAACGATTCATTTTAGGTCCTAAACTGAATCGTAATAAGAGTTCCCTGTAGGCTAGTCGAATAATTTATTCTACGCAGGCGAAGTCGCTAGTTAAGTAGCTACTACGTAAGGACCTTTTTATCAGTCTTTAGACGACGACGAGGGGACGACGATAGATTTTAGAGGACCTCTGTGGTCGAGTGGCTTGGACACCGGTTTTCATAAAGTCGCCATCTCTCGAGGTCCTAAGTCCGAGATCCTTGTTAAAACCTTTTCTATATTTTTGTCTCGGGTGAGTATTTGTGGTACCGTCGTTGTTTCCGATTTCGGTAACGCAAGAGCTTTGGTTTTTTCTTTTTTTCTAAATACGCATTTGACTTCCATCTCACCTGATGGAAAGTAACGATGAAGTAGATGATGGAGCACTCCCATCTAAATAATGCCTATTCACACTCGCCTTGAAATGATCTAAGTTATACCGTTCAGGGAACAAGTCTGCAGGCAGGGAATTCTACTCCCGTAGCCGTTCGCCAAATAAATGTGGAAGCGAAATGCATCGTGCGGATCCTTGGAATATCCACAATATAAGGGTAGAACCCCAGCCTACGTCTGGTCCACCGATAATGGAAAGGGGAAGGTGGAATTAAAACGTGCAATTCCCTCGCACACTCTCCGTGATATATCATGTAGAATACCGATAAGTTACTTACTTTGGGATTAGAACAATGTATATGTGACGTTGTCTAATATTATTTATTTCTTATTTATCACTGAATTGGAGAAAAATAAAACTATTGAGAGTTCTGTTTTTGAACGTGGAAAATATTACGTCTGCGGGCCGTTCCCTCGGGTGTGACCGACGTATTCTTGTTTGCTTTTGTTAAAACACACGGATTATCTCAAATTGAAAATAATAGCCTTACGTTCAGATAAACAGCAGCGTTAAGCAGCTGGTACATTTATTAAATTTTATATATTTTTTGCTGTAGTAAACAAATGAAATGTGTACAATTTCGGTAACAACAAATTCGATTTTACTGAAAATCGAATTTGTTGTACTGACGCAGAAAATTCTTCATTTAGAAAACCTTTTTTATATAATACCAGGAGGCAGGACGAACAAGTCGTGCGCCTGGTAGTGGTAAGTTACACACCTGTCCATAACAGTTACACTGCCACTCAGAGCTTTAAATCGCAAAAATATGAAGGACACTATCACTGCGTCGTCACTCTGAGACTTACCTAAGTTGACAATTTCCATGTGCCTATAATTTCACCAGTACCCTTACCCTTCAAAATTGGAACGCTGTAATGCTAACATTACTGCTTGGCGGGAGAAATAGGTAAGGTGGCAGTACTTTCCTGGGCAAACTCTTTCAAAAGGAGCTCTACTGCTTAGAATTGTAGGTGTTTATATATTTTGACGTCTCCGGTAGTCCAATGGTTTGCACTGTGAGCGCTGGATGCTCAAGTCCTGGGTTCGATTCTCTGTAAAACCAATTTGACTAATAAACTTTTGTAAGTTTTATTCAAATTTTTAAACAAGAAAATAATGTCATTAGATATTTGTAATACTGTCCTAAATTTCCCTTTTATCAGCAACGCGTAATACAATTTTTCTGCATTTAATAAGCTTCCGATTTTTATAATTCATCTCATTTTTCTTTACAAAAAACCATTTTGCCGTTAAAAGGCCACGGTAATGTTTAACATTATATAAAATGAATAGAACGCGCCTCACCTGACGTTTAACCTTTTTTAATATTGTGATGGACAGGGGCTGTTTAAGGCTACACCACTGCCATTTTCAGTTTAATAATTATTATACTATACTACTTCCAACATCGCAAAACATTTATTACGAGGCAAATTCCCGATTCGGAAGTTTATTAAATAAAAATATATTAGCAACGGTTATCAACCGTTATTTATACGCCCTAATAATGGCCACGGGTTGCCTCTCAGGCGAGGGATAAGGCCATAGTCCGTTAGACTGGTCCAATGCGGGTTGAGAACTTAAAGTTTAGCGTATGGTAAATTTGAAATTAGATTTCGCGCACAAATTCCGAGAATCTCGGCATACACCTGACCCCGGACTCGAACTCTGGACATTTGAAACTCATTCGCATAAACCATAAGAGAAGCATGCCGGTCCCAACCCAATTATATGTGTCATTAGTAGCAGTAGAGCTCCTAATGTCAAATATAAATATATACAGGATGGAGAGGGGAACGTTTCGATGGTTTGGTCATGTAGTAATAATGAATGTTGGTAGATTCACGGCACAAATTTAGAGAGCGAGTGTGGATGGAGGTGTTGGGAGAAGTAGACCTCGGCGTACATATGTCAATTAGATTGGGGATGTCCTTAAAAAAAGCCGGATTAAAAGTACCGAGAATAATCGGGCATGTATAAAGAGATTGGCGGGAGCGTAGAACGCGAAAGTTTGAGGTGGAGGTCCATGATCTATATGTATCAGAAAAGCTTGTTAACACAAGGCTTTTTATACAAGTCGTAAGAACTTCAATGTGTTTAATTAACTCAAGAAGGTCTTGTGTAATTAGAGATGACATTTCGTTTAAGGTGTGTGGAGTTGGTTGTTCTAATCTGCCCACTGATAGTATATTAAAGGGCTGCAGTATTTTGAGTGTACAAAGGTCAAAGCAAAAGCAAAGCATAGTCATTAGTCTGTTAATTGGTGAGTTGTATGAAAGATTGGATCAAATATAAACTGTCTCTAATTTATCAATAGAAATTAGTTTTTTAATTAAAAAGTTAAAATAAATTTAAAAGACGAGAAGATCTTATAGAGTTTTATATATTATTTAATAATAAAATAAAAAATTTTCTAATATATTTTGATGTGGTGATAGAAAAATTAATTTAACTTTTTTATGAATTAACATGAATAGGTGAAAAAAGTGATCCAAAATTTTTGATTATAAGAAAAAAAGGCCTTAGGGATAAATGCGCGGTTAAAATGTATTGAAGCACTGTGTGCGCATAAGGAAATTTCCGTGACTTGGAAACTAATACAGTCTCAAACGAGAGGCTATCAGGTGAGAACCGGAGATTTGTTAAAAGCTTTCTTCGGTTGGTAGGTTACTCTATTAGGAAATATGTGTATTCGCTAGGTATCTGTTTCAGGCTTTAGCTATATTACGCTCTGTATTAAACAATGAATGAGTTTTCAAAGTGATGAAGCCTCAAAGTGTTGATATGCAATACTCGTGCCGTATCATTTTCTCATCGATTTTTCCACAACTCAACGGATCGCTAGAAGAAAAACGTAATCGGCGCCGATGAGAAGATGTGTAGAATTTACGCGTATCTTTTTCACTTTCACTTCGTGAAAGACCGTGATCATAGTGACATCTACATACTCAATTGATATGGTTCAGTTGTCAGCAGAGAGCATCATCTGTCAAGAAAGGGACAGCTGGTAAACTGCGAAAGAACTACATCTGTCTTTATAAACTGGCTTACTGCCATGTCGGGATAATCAATAATCTAGTATGGGATTCACTATTTTTGTAAGACCACCATGTAGCTGATCCTCATCGACTTGTCGGTATAGTTATTAGGTTTGAGAGACCTACATGAGAAAGAATTTTTATACAAGTTTTCGGTTTCTTAATTTGTAATTTGTGTTTTTTTTAATGATGCCATTAAAATAACAACAATTATATTTCCAAAGTACATACTTTTGACTATTTTACTGTACAATCAAATGAGCGTTATAAAAATATGACATATTTTGCAATACTTTTCTTAAATATTGTGTCGATATACTATTCAACGAGAAACTGAAATTACATTATAGAAGAGTTATAACTATAACACATCGCGTGTTGATGTGGTTGTTTATCCACTGATCGTATGTCTATGGCACCCGCGACATAGGGTTTCCCTATTGCGGAGCTTTGAGTGTGTTGTTATTATTATTATTAATATCTTCTATGACCAGTCACAGAATGGCCGGCAATTTGAGAATTCATCCTCTAATGTAAATAGAGGATTGATGGTATCTTTACTTTCGAAAAGATACAACGTAGATGGAGCTAAATTCTAGGCAGAGAAATCAATATTTGTTCACATTATTTTAGTACAAAAAACATTCAACCTCAAAAATTTGTGGAATTACATCTGTTTGCCAAGTTTTATTGGAATTAGTTCACGGAAAGTGGGTGAAATCCAATATACCGGATTCATCCCCTAATATGCCACCCTTATAAATGGAATATTTTCTTTAAATTTTAAATCATTACAGATGTACCCCTTATCCACAAAAACGATTCATCGCAATCGTTCACAAATGTAGGAGTAACGTACGTACACAAATAAATAAATACGAATTGAGAACCTACACTTTTTTGAAATCGGTTAAAAATAACCTTCCGGCCCTGTCCGCCATGGAATAATTTCATACTAAAGTGAAAATATAAGAAAGAAAATAACATGGTGCCCGGAGTCATAATCATTGTTTGGACATAAACATTCATTTATTCTGTATCTTAAAAAGGTATCAATCTCTTTTATATTTTCTGCCTTTTTCTTACCTAAATACAGTTTGCAGGGCTTATATTGCTTTTTTTATAAGAAATGGCGACGTTAATAGCACTGATAGTAAAATAACAATTATGTTTGAGCTGCTGATTGGAATGAACCATTTAATCCCCAACCCGCATCTCATTAGAGGAAACCCGTGCCCAGTAGTCAGACGTATAGTTGACGATGTATTACAATATTTGCTTACCATTTTTATGCCTTGTCTTTCTCGTAAAATAAAGACACATATTAAACTTTTTAATCTAATCCCAAAAAGATGGACTCATCTCAAAGAGGTAGGTAGTAGTAGAGGTAGTTCTCTGTTTAAAGACCATCTTATTACCCAGCCAGTACCGAGATCGTAGCCTTATAATGAATACTTATAGTATAATAATAGTCATTTAGTAGCAGTAAAGCTCCTAGTCAAAGAGTTCATCAGTCGAATAGCATCCATATCTTTTCTACATAAGTTTTATTTATAGTGATCCTCTCTTGGTGATACGGAAAGGCCACTATAAACCTGTGCAAGCAAGCCCGCACAGGGACTTACTCAGTCAGGTCCTAATCTCAGATCAGTCCGTTTGCATGGACTTCACCCAGTTCTCAGCACTTTGAAGTTCTCAACTTATGTCTCAAGGTGAAGATCTTTGCGATTTAAAGCTCTGAGTGGCACTGTAACTGTTATGGACAGGTGTAGCGGTTACCACCAGGCGCACGAATTGTTCATCCCGTCACTTGGTGAAAAAAATTGTCATAATGATTATATAAAAGTAACGGTCACATTCTATTTGTTCCGCACCATACAGCTCTTTTAGTGGCATACAAGTTACTGCTAATGTCTAAGTAGTTGAGCAAGGAATCGTCATAACTTTTAGCCACATAAAAATTCAGAAAAAAAATACAATAAAAAAACCATTGTTTCTCATATAGGTAGGTCTAAGTTAAGAATGAGACACTCAACAGTTTCACAGTTTTAGTTTCTTAATGATGTTGATGAGTCACTTATAGAGTTCCATCTCTTAAATTTTTTCCAACGTTCACATAGACACTCTGTGAAAGGGACGGGGAAATTGTCATTAAGATTCCATGAACTCAATTACGCTGTTCAAAGTGCCACTATCACGATGGCGAGGTCCGACAAATCTCAGCTTTCAAGTTTCTAGGAAGTGTGTTGGTAAATTTTGGTGGATGGTAAAAGCCTATAACTGTTGGATATCTTATTATTTAATAACATAGTCTAATGGGTGTCTTTATTTTACGAAAAAGACAACAACGTAAAAAAGTTAAGAACATTACTTGTAATTAATCATCAAACCATTATGAGCCACATTGGTGGATGGTTTTTTTAAATGAGAAGATTTAGGCCAGAAGGAATGGAATGTAGTTTCGGGATTTCAAATGTCAATGCTTCTTCGATATAAAGATTGTCTCAAAACCTGACGTAAAGCGAGCACCGGGCGAGAGGGCAAGTTATATCGGTAATAATATAATAAAAAAATGTCACTTTGTTAAGTGACAGTAGGTATATTTTTAAATTTTAAATTTTAGTGGTGTTTTTTAACGTAAACCTAAATAACCATCCTATTTATCACAGTTGCAAATTAAACATTGAATGTTGTTAGTTTAGAAGAAAAAGTTTCATTGAGTCATAGTGTAAAAAATGAATACGAGCTAACTTTGACACTTCATATTTTTGTTTAAAACTAACACAACCCTGGATAAGTTATTTGAAAAAATGGTTCATTTTGTTAAGATTTCACAATGGTACGACTCCTGCCACTTTTCGTACTATAAAAAATATTATTGCTTAATTTTGCGAAAATACCACTTTTCAAAAAACTCATTCCATACGACGTCAACAGACTTTGAGTTTTCAGACATCCTGTATAGGTTATTTCGCTGTTACCAAAGGGTATTACTACTAAACATCCTTGTATATAAAAGTTATAGGTGTACATGCCGCCACCGGGATTTAAAAAGATAATATTTTATTGGAAAGCAACCGTTCTATTCAGAAATCTTCAGATATTAAACTCTACTTCACATTCGTAAGATTCTTCTGAAGAGTTCAAAACTTAAGGAAATGGTCCCACTTCAACAGAACATCAACACTGCAAAGTTACAAGTTTAAACAGTTTTATTCAAATTCAAATCTTCTGCAGGTACCTTTTCAACTACATAGTTAAGGTGTGCAATATTCCGCAATTAATTTCATTACATTTATCTTGCAGACATTATTTTTTAATTGTAACGTACAAGTTATATTAATATGAATGCTGTTAATCTACCTAAGACCTTTTCTATTTCTTTGTGTTATTATAGTGTTAATAAACTAGCGGAGTAATTTACAAAAAAATAATTGAATATTATGGTAGTAAAACAGGGATATTCAATAAACTTAATATTACAATTATTAAAGCGACATCTCTTATCAGCCGGTGATAGCTGTAAAGGTACCTGGCTGAGTGAATAAAACCTTTTGTAAATTTCATGTAGATGGCGCTACGACAAAAAAGTCGTTAAAGACCAAAAACGAAGATCGGTAACAAGCACATAGATAGATTTTTTGTGAGAACAATTTTGGCATAGTCAATTTTTTGGTCAAGTGTATGTTGTCCATAAAAATGACAACTCACGCTTGACACGACTCAGTTTTATGTAAGAATTATTTCGTTTTATTGAAAGAAAAGAATCGGGATAGCAGAAGTGACTTTTATTTTGATAATATACAAAATGGGTAAAAAAGACAATAAAAGCTTAAGTATTAGAAAGTAAGACTAGGATTTTAAAATTATATGATTAAAATTGGGTCCCCGCGGCAAGAAGCCCAAGATGCTGGCAGCGTTCCCCGTTTGTATTGCTATGCTAATGCGTTGGGCAAGGTAGCCGGCCCTTGGATTACCCAGACAGTCTATTATTTTTTTGGATAAAATTTTGTACAGATGAAGGGCACTGCGACCTCACGGGCCAAGCGTTTCGACTCCAAAGGCTGTAAATAGATAGTCGGAGCCTAGATCCGGGTACTTATTACCTGATATTTTTTATTCTTTCCACCAGCTCAGTTGCGTAGCCAGCCCTCTTGCTGGTGTGCTGGAGATGGGATGGGGCAAGTGTATCCGTACACGTGACGTCGCACACCAGTGCCCGGCCCATACTCCAAGGGATGAGAGTCATTCCGTCCGGGCGTTTGCCATCTGTTCGCGACATGCCGCTTGCCTCGAGTATAATGGGTACGTTAACAGTGGCAAAGGCCTGGCGGATGATGTCGTTGAGGGCTGCATGCCGGGAGATACGGCCGGTGCTTAGCTGGCAATAAAGACCGTGGTGACCCAGAGCACTTATGTCTTTGCCGCAAGGATACCGATGAGGGGAGCAAACTGGGACACCAAGGCGGAGTTCTGCAGCAATGCGAATGGTCTCGGCGCTCAGGAAGGAACCGGTACTGGTAGAGAGGAAAGCATGTAGCCAGTGGCCAGATTCCCACCTGGAGGTCGCTTCCAGGCGCGCTCGGTCTATTGGGGTAATGATTTATTAAGTCATTTAAAGTCTTTATCGTTAGCAGAAGTTGGTAAAATTTTATAAAATATTTTTCGTACAAAATGAATAAATTGACTAACTTTTTTAATGCTGCTAGACTTAGTTTCATGTAAGGATCATTTTATTATAATGGAGGAAAAAGGTCATATTCATTAAAAAGTTTTTTTCATACAGAATCCCATGGTTTCGGCTGTCCCAATAGTGTGCCCGTAAAAAAATACTTGTACTGTACATACTTGTGTTGTTACTGTCTTACTCTGTCTTACTCTATACGAATAAAGGAGATATGAATTCGTACCCTTGATATAATAAGGTCACATGTGTCATACATAAAAAGTGCTTTTTATCACATAATAGTCATAAAAATAATACGAACTACATGAAACAAATTATGTATATGTGAAATTTTATAGCTCTCCTACTTAAGCATAAAAAGTTATCGACTAATTTCGCTCATAGAATCTTTAAATCTCTCTCCCGAAAAGTTGTCATTTTACGGATGTAGCCTTATTACGCCAAGGGTGCAAATTATGAACTTTAGCGAAGAACTTAACTGTAAGGCGCTAGTGTCTTAACCCTCAAACATAAATTGCCAAAGTTTAACCACAGGATATTCAATAGGTAAGTTGCGGCGATATTAATGGCTCACGCTTGTTTGATTAATCGATGGTGCTCTCACATGTTAACGAACCGTAGCTGATTTAGTTGCCTGTATTTCGAAAATGTTTCGTTAAGCGAGACTAGTTACAAATATTTCTTATTGCACACAAGAACAGACACATAGGTCCAACAGGCGGCTTATTGCTAGATACTAAACTCTTCCAGGCAACTTCCAGGTTATATAATAAACGTATATTTAAAATCACATATTGTACTTACACAAATAAAAATAATTAAAATACTTAAATAAATAAAATACACATAAATAAATGTATACATAATCCTTATGTAAATTATAACCACGGAAGAAAGAAAATAGGGTTAGGAATTTGAGATAACAAAAAATTACACAGACAAAACAATAGTAAGAGGATAAGGTAATAAGGCCACATCTGCACAATAAGAACTTTTCAGGAGAAAGCTTTAAAGATTCTACGAACGAAATTGTTCGATACCTTTTTATGATTAAACAGGTTAATCATGAAATTACACACACGTAATTTGGTTTTTGTGAATCGTATTATTTTTAAGACTATAATATGATAAAAGCACTTTTGACGTATAATCACATGTGACTTAATTAACGTAAGATAAATTGTTTTGACTATAAAAAGTCTTAATTCATAATGTTTACTAAGTTTTGAATTAAAATTACAGTTTTACAATTTAAATGATACTATCAAGTTTACGTCACACCGGTAGTAGTAGCGGGGTTGAGACCAGGGCCATCAAAATAGCGAGAGAGTATGTAAAATTTGCGTTCGCTAAACAACAAGACATTAAGTTTAGATGTCGCTATATCTACCTGGAGTAACTGGCGGATCCACCAAGTTATAACGCGTGTGCCAGGGTAAGTTTAGTACCGTCTCTTGGGAAAGTCCTTTTTGTGATCTAATAGCAAGCTTAAGCAAGCAAGCTTACACTTTTCTATAGTAATCCAACAGAATATAACATTTTTTTCATTTAATATTAACAACAATGCTGTCAACTCAAGTATAAACATGAATATACATAACATTCATAACAAATAAATACACTTACGTAACTGCACTGTAAATATTGTGAATCTAGAAACAGCAGATTATTATTAACGTAATTATTAATATTATTTTTGTTTGTATTCCTCTTTATTATTATTGTTTTTTTTATTCATTTACTTTGGAACTTTTAATTTATTTACCGCGACGGTGAATACGGTGTACGGTTAAACCAAACATGGTTTTTGTGACACCGTTAGCAGCCTAGATTTAAGTTTTTCTTTTTGTACCTGTTTCTTAATAAATAAATAAATAAAATAACTTAGAAATTAAAGTCGCAAGTACATGCTACCATTCAAATCAAAGTTTTTTTTGATCAAATAAACAAACTCATAGTTGTGAAGCTACCGTTCTCCCACACACACACACACACACACACACACACACACACGCGCGCACACACGCACGCACGCACACACACACACACACACACACACACACACACACACACACACACACACATACACACACACACACACACACACACACACACACACACACACACACACACACGCACACACACGTCATAAATTTCTTTTGTTTTGGTAATTACCTTGGACTAACTATCTTAATATTATTAATACTATAACAACCGATCTTTAAAAGTAAACCACTTTTGATCTTATTGGTGTACTATTTGGGTTTTTCTACCATATCACAGTGTTTTGTTGTCCTTAAAACGTATATGTCCCTATTCACGCAAGGATCAAATAAAAAGTTTAATTCCTATTGCTAGACTAAAACTCCCAAGAAATATCTCTACAATAAGTTTAGGGAAAAAGTTTGACTAACTTTTATTTTCCTTATCTGGGACTTTCCCAAAATAAAGTTCCAGTGAGTTAATCGTTACAACCAATCAATTCCTTAGGTTGGTTTCACAGCGCACAGCTGCACGGTCCGTACGGGCTGTCCGCCTGCCATCCGCATGCGTTGTATCCGCAGGGCTCTGAATCGAGTATTTAAATTAGTGCGGATATTCACGGAAAACAGCCACATAAAATGAACGCTCGGGCGGCCTGAGAATCCGCGTCGCTGTAAAACGATGTTCTAACGCCACACGTGTTACTCCGCTCCGGTGCTCCACGCGGACGGTCCGCAGATAAATCCGCACTGCTCTGAAACTATCCTCAAATTATATTTTGAAAGGCTTTACTTGCAAGCACATTACGTGCTCCATCTGTTTGTGCTGGTGTTCACAAGTTGCGTGAAAATCACCATTTAATGATATTTTGTTTATAAAACTATTTGAATCATGTATACATGGTTATTTTTGAAATATTAACAACCTCTCAGGACTACTATTACTAACATAATAAACAACCATTTTAGTTCCATGACTTTTAATAACTCGTCAGATTTTCGCTTCCGTGCCGTAAATGAAACAATTGAAATAAATCGCTCTAAACAATAACAAATAAAAAAATAAATATTGAATAACTTATTGTACAAAGGAACAACTAAAGACTAATTATGTGATTCAATGTAAAATATAACAAATATATCTGAACTAGGAGAATCCTATATTTCAGGTAATACGTACGCCTAACATAACATAACCAACATAATATATAATAAACACTAGCGCTATGCGCTAGCATAAATACCAGGACGATGCAAACCGTTGGAGCGGGGAGGATCGCCGTGGCTTACACTTTGTTAGTATTTTATAAATAATCCTATATATATTTTTTCACACACGGGCCCCATAGTCAAAGCTGAATGCGTTTTTTGTTTATTTTATTCTAGTTTGCTTACATCGTGCTAATAACGTAAAAACTAATTCTGCAAGAAAAAGAACAGTCGCCAAGAACCAAGAAAAATTAGATAGATAGATAAAACGTGTATTGTCTTGCATCACACACACAACAATATAATAGAGTAAATTGATTAAAAGAGAAACACAGAAATCAAAATCAAAACGAAAAAAAAGCATAAAACCATAATACTAACCTAATTATCAACAGCTTGTGTGTGCTAAAGCAAGCCAAATAGGTCGTGGCTCAGTGCAAAATTTGCTCAAGACCAAGGCACTGATTTTCAGCCACCACCTTCGAGGGTAGGGCGTTGCGGTGCATCAAAAACAAAAACATTGTGAGGTGAATGTAGCGTGCATATGTTAGTATCACATGAGAATTATGTACATTATAAATTATGAAAAAAAAAACTTAGAAACCGTAAAAAATAAAAAAAATTTGAAAATTAAAACAAACTGTAAATAGCAACGGTGAAATTTCTAGCAAACAATTTCATATAAGTGGTGCCATCTATTGGTATAAACGAATTAATGTGTTAATGACATTCCATACTCAAACAGGTAGGGTACTTATGTACATATATAAAAATATAATGATCGACTATTTATGTAATGTTTATTTCTTTCGATATATCGTCTATCGCTCTGAAATCAGAGAACTCGTATTGCATGGCCCATCGGCAAACCATAGCGTGACCATTGATAATCTGTTTGAAGTATTGTTGTTTTATTTAAATAGCTGAAATAGGGAAACCATATGTCTTTGTCTTTGATTGGTAAGAAGTTAGAATGATACAAAGTTTTCGTAGTCGTATAAATGTTATTTTCATCTTTAAAAAATCTTTCTACACAAGTTTTAAAAAGACGTTACTAATTCGTTTCGCCAAAACTGTGTTTTTGTTTTGTTTGCAGAGCCGCTAGAGACCGAGAAAAGTGGAATGAGCTGGAGAGGCTTTTACTGCTGAAAAAGCGGTCCTTATATAGAACAGTGATAAAACAAATAACTAAAAATAATATTTTAGCTATCCATCTACATACTTAAAAAAAGAAAGTATTAATGCATAGTTACAATAAAAATAAATAGAAATTGTACTTTAGAATAAGGCTAATATTGAAGTTGTTGAGTGACTTTAAATAACAATTTAAGGTCAGAAATAAAGCTTTTGTTATTATTATCTATAATAGTGAAGATGTTAAAAAAACACAATAAGTTTTGAATTTTCATTATACATAGGGCGCACTATAAGTTTCCGAAACTGGTCACTTACATAAACAATATTTAAAAAGTAATTACAACATTTGAAAATGGAACTCTTTGGCTGTAGAATACAGTTTGTTTCATCTGACTGTCACTTGTTTTTACAATGTGGTGTCATGTTAGAAATTGGTTGTCTACATCACCATAGATTTTCGTAGTATGATTTTCACGACTTTAAGTGTAATGTAACAGCTCTGCGGAGCTTCACTCGGCTTCAAACTGCTTTTTTTGCCGATGAAGCACCATGCAAGACGACTATTTATAGCTGGTTTGCAGAATTCTAACGCGGTCGTGTGAATCTCATTGACGAATTTCGTGATGGTGGCCCGTCCACTGCTGTGAACAACAAAAATATCCATGCTGTGCGCCGTATGATCAAAACAGACAGGCATGTGGTATACCATCAGATTCGGGCATCATTAGGTATAGGCATGAGTCAAATACAATCAATAGTATACAAACATTTGGGTGTGAAAAAGCTGTGCTCTCGGTGGATCTCACATAAATTGAATGTGTCTCAAAAAACGGATTGCGTCACTTGGTGCAATGCCATGCTTACCAGATTCAACGAAAGGCCTTCAAATTCGGTGTGGGACATAGTAACAGGTGAAGAAACATGGATTTATAGTTATGATCCCAAAATAAAGCAGCAATCGAGCGTATGGGTCTTTCGAGATGAGCCGAAACCAAAGTGGCGCGCGTGCAAAGTGCCTCTAAGCGGATGGTTGCTTTTTTTCAATAAAACTGGACAGGTGGTTACTGTTGCTTTGGAGAATCATTGTACCGTGAATAGTGATTGTACACGACCATTTGTTTGCTGGAAGTTATTGACAAACTCCGTAAAAATAACCGTAAACGCCGCATCATTTTGCACCACAATAATGCCAGTTCACACACGGCATGACAGACAAATGAATTTTTGAAGATGAACAATTTTGACCTTATGAGCCATTCCGCGTACAGTCCCGACCTGGCACCTTGTGACTTTTATTTATTTCCAAAAATTAGGAACCAGTTACGCCGTTAACGATTTTCATCACCTTAAGAGGCTGTCGAAGAGTATGAGAAATATGTTTTAGAGATTGCCGCGGAGGAGTGGCATAAATGTTTTAAAAATTGGTTTATTCGTATAAAAAAGTGCATTAACGCTAACGGAGAATATTTTGCGAAACAACAAATTCATTTCTGACCATTTATAGTATTTTTTTCTTATTCTTTCCGGAAACTTATAGTGCGCCTCAGGTATTGACTTTTGTATATGTGCAAATATACAATTATGACTTACTCATTATTGATCTCTTTAGTCACGCGTATGAGTGAGCGCGTCGAAAGATTAGAGACAGGTAAACATTATTTGAATTTGAATCTGTAGAATAGACAGGCATTTACAGCCAGTTGCCATTGCACCACGCTCTTATAATCTTAGTACTAGAAGTAATAGGTACTTGTAGGCTGTTTGAGGGGAAGATAGAGGGGAAAGAAAGGAAGACCAAGAACAGCGTAAAGCTATAAGGGCCTGGCCTAAATATTATGATAATGGCTTGGAAGCTATGCAAATATTTGTCCGCTTTCAACACAAAGTTCTAAACCAAACCTTAAATAAAAATATTTTTTATTAATATTTTTTGTCAATTACTTTTTGTCAAATTACTAGTTTGTTATAAATATTAACACAAAGATCGAATCGATCACTTAGAAAAAAATCCTTTGATCTAGCCGGGTTCGAACCGATGACGCGACGACTTCTACCAAACCGTGGCAGAAGCTATGCCAACTAAGCGACGGAACGAACCAGCGGACCTCACGAATTTTTCTATGTGCTTGTTGTCGGGTCTTTGTACTTGGTTTTTTAACTGTGGCGCCATCTATGAGAAATCAATGAAAGCATTTTTTCACTTCGTATTTATATTATGCCAAAATTTAATTACGGTTAGCTTATGTGCCCTAGATTAGCACACAGACACAGTAGTAGAAGAGGAGGTCCTTGAGAAAGAGTTCTTCCAGCAGTAATCTGAGCATTACTTCGTTCCGGTTTGGAAGGGAAAGGGTGTAATTACATACACATGGGACTTGTCAACTTATGTCTCAGGCAGTGACACTAATATCCTTGCGATGTAAACCTCTGAGTAGCACTGCACCTACTATGGACAAGCGTGTCGCTTTTCACCAGGCGCACGACTTGTTTGTCCCGTCACTTGAGATCATAAAATATATGATGTTATTTTGGTGAGAAGTATCGACGCGTCTTTCTTCGTTATGGTTTAAAATACAATTTGCAATAAAAACGCTGTTTAGGTAAAAAACTCGGCCATCATGGCTCGTTATTTTTCACCTAGTGCATTTTACGTGTCCGCTGACTCATCGAATTCAAGCATTAGCTGCTTATGTTACTTTTTATAAAGCAAAACACTTGGTACACTAAACTGTTCAGTTTCTAAGAAACTAAAACAATGAGTCAAAGCTCAAGGTGGTGTATTAGAATAATCGGCACCCCATCTCGCCTTGAATGTTTAAGGTTTTTTTCACTAAATCGTACGGTAGCGTACATCTGATAAGGCAATATTGCCCCTTGTGAATAATAAAATGTAGCCTCGAACTTTATATGTATACGGTTAGTCAAACTCTCGGAATGAAGAAAATCTATAAAAAGACTGTTCACTGGAACTATGAATAACGGGGTGTAGTAAATCAACACAGTAGGGTTATATACATATAAACATATTATTCAGATGCGAGCACAACAAAAACAAAATCTCTGAGAAGAACAAAATAAACCATTCATATCAGATTCTTAGGTTTTCGCGATTGTTACACATAGGAAATGAAACTATTTTTTCGGGTCCAAATTGTGTATATTTGTTTTTTTTTTCTAATTAAACCAACGTTTCGGGCCCATTATAGGTCCCATGGTCACAGGTGACTGAGATAATAAAGTCATCAACCATTTCAAAATTTCATTTCGTCATTTTTCACTACAGTACAAAAGGTGTTAACTGAATACCTTATTTTTAAATTTCCCAAAAAAAAATTCCAGTTTATGCTACATATGTTTTACAAATTATTTTGTTTTAACAATATAAATTTTTATTAAATAAAATTGTATTATTGATTATTAATGGCTATTAGAATCAATACAACAGAATAAATTAAACCATTCATTTGTATACATAATGTTCGTACTTACTCGACAAAAAGTATGCAACAGGTAATTTTTTAACACCCAACAAACATATTTGTATCTAAAACCAATAATTGTCTTTAATTAGTACTTTTAGGGTTTGAGAAGAAAGAGAAAGTGCTTAGCCATTTTGATGACTTCCGTTGTCGAGTGGCTTGTACACCAGTTTTCATGGTGTCGCTATCTGTGAGGTCTCGGCTCAATTTTTTACTCAACTTTTCTGCATTTTCTCGGGACTGGGTGTTTGTGGTTACGTCGTTATTTCCGATTTCCATAACACAAGTCTTTTAGTTACTTACTTTGGATTCAGAGAAACATTACGTAATGTTGTCTAACATTTATTTATTTACTTCTGAATAGACTCCACTAGTATTATTCATCATCCTGCTTGACACAGTAATTAAAGTTGAAATCGAGAGTGAAGGAAAAAAAGCGTTGACATTGTACATTTCGTTCGGCAACTACAAAAATAGACCGTCGAATGACCTAAAAACTCAAGGTTAGATTAGTAATTTGATTTACTGGAACTGTAACACGACAAATACCAGCCCAACAAGCTTGTAGTAGTTCTAGTTTTCGCATTCAAGTTTTCTAAAATTCAGGAATATTTTTGAAGTACAAGGTAATTTTAAACAGCTAGTAGCAGTAGAGCTCCTTGTGAAAGAGTTCGTCCAGGGTAATTGTTGCCACCTTACCTATTTCTGCCGCCAAGCAGTAATGTCAGCATTACTGTGTTGCGGTTTTGAAGGGGATGGGTGCTGAAATTACAGGACATGTGACAGAAGTGTCAACTTATGTCGCAGGGTGACGGGCGCAGTGGCAGTGCCCCTCAGATCTTTGCGATTTAAAGCTCTTGAGTGGCACTGCAATTGTTATGGACATGCGTGTTACCATCAGATGCGGCTTTTTCGTCCCGTCACTTGATGTTACAAAAAAAGCAAACAGTTGATGATAAAAATCCGACCACAAAAAAAAACTTCTAATGTAACATTCGTACGACTTTCATATCACCTCATGGGGTCCACGGAAGGAGCCTCCTCCCAGGTTCTGGTCTGGTCCACCCTGGGCAACAATCAGCGAACATGTTACGCAGAATGACAAATCCTTTCATCATGATGGCAAACATGTCTCACACTTCAGCATAGCGGTTACTAATAACGGCGTCTGTAGCGGCTATACCTTTTTGGGAACAATAGTATAGATCGATACGATAAAAAGATGTCGCCACATTGCATTAACTTTGTCGGCCATTTTACTTTCTTAATAAATCGATGCTTCAATTTAATTTAAGAGTATAAGTACACCCGACTGCAAAAGTCTATAACCTCTCATGTTATATGATAATAAAAATATTTCTAGACAACTTTTATTATATTTAATGCCGACAGTTTTGATATACAGTGCTGACATATTTTAAACTTTACCCCCTTGTTCCAACTAGAAATGGAACAGTCAAGTGTTTTGAAAAAAAGTTTAACTTAAATCTTATGTATAAATTTTGCTTATACTTGCAGCACAGACCGACCTTTTTTATCTATATTGTATTCTGACTTTTTTGCTCTACACATTATGCTTATTGGATAAATATTATGGAAATTAAAATTATGTATGTATCAGTACCGAATTAGCATTAATGACTTTATGAGTATTACATGTATATCAGTGGCTAGGCGTCCATATAACTCGATTTGCCAAACATTTTCCACGTATTATCAAATATTATAAATATTTAAAAGTAGAATAATTAACCAGTGAAATAAAGTGTACTAGTTTCTTATGCGCTAATAAGTGCTTTGTTTAATTGTCGCCAAGGCGCCACTTGTTAAGGCAAGTGTTTTTTGTTTTGTTCCGGCTTGACTAAAGACAATTTTCACGCCTCGCCACTGATGTATGTAGTACCTATATCAATATTGATGTAAAGAGCGAACCCAAAGAAAATAAATAGGTCTGAATGGACTCGAACCAGTGTTTGTTGCCATGCCGGGGCCACCGTTAAGAAACTGAGCTAAATACGGAGTCAGCAGATCTTATACTTATCAGATCTTTGTATTGGGTTTAACGGCTTTTTTTAATGTGTTCTCACAAAAACATATTATTACGAAATCATGGTAGATAACAACATGATGTTCAATAAATGGATACCTCCATTGAACACTACGCCATCTTAATTTTTGGACCTGTTCTGTTTTTATTTTGTTTCTTAATTTTCTTTTTTAAGAAAATTCGTTTTTTCTTCGAATTTTGTTTCTTGTTTTTTATTTATTTATTTTTTTGTCACAAAATTTGAGGAGCATAATATTATTAAACAAATGTCGTTGCTTACAAAAATAACGGAAAATTACCAAAAAAAAGTTGGCGCAGTGTTCATTGGAAGTATCGATTAACAAGTAATGTATGTATAATATTTAAATTAAAAAAAATACACGCCCGATATCAAAACATTTGAACAATTTGATGTATTACATACAGAACACTCGGGTATTATGCAGTAGTACTTCATTCGATACAAGCTGTTATTACACTCAATAGTTTTATGCTAAACTTCTCCACTTACAAGAAAAAGTGTGTATAACTATCGTGATCAAAAACCCACCCCAAGGTCAGTTTCGGTCGGCTTTAGTCAGCAAGAAAACTGCCAATTATTTTAACTGCCTATGTAATTTATAACCAAAGCGGGGTTAGAACTAATAAATGACTGAATGTATAATTAACGGCTGTTACGAGTTATAAATGTTAAGAATATTATAATGAGTAGACAAAAATGTTATTTTCAGAGTTATATTGTTTTTATACAGTGTCAAATTTTGTAGTAACATTGTTTTAAAAATAAAAACTCCAATGTAGTCATTTAAACTTATTTATTCGTTATCATTTCGTAGAAACGTCTACAATTCGCAATTTACAATTTCTGTTAACTATTATTATTTTTACTAAGCGTCTGTGGCGCTACAAGTACATAAAAATAATACTTATAGCGCCAATCATGACAATTGGCAATAAAAATGAAAATGGAAAGGTGAAGAGTTTCTTTAATAAAAATTAATTGAGAAGTTTGATTTCAATTAAACAGACTAACAATATTAAACTAAAACGCATTATGTTCCCGGCACATCAACAAGTACGATGGATATTGTTTAACTCATTTTATTTCATTTCATTTAACATAAATTGTTTAAATTCAAACCGATAAATAATGTAGAGTATTATTATTATAATAGTATTATTATTTTTTTATGATACAAGTGACAGGACGAACAAGTCGTGCGCCTCGTGTTAAGCGACACGCCTGACCATAGCAGTTGCAGTGGCTCTCAGAGATTTGAATCGCTAAAAATCGGAAGTTGCCACTGCGCCCCTCATATCGTCAGGTGTCCCATGTGCTACAGGCACATTTTACACATTTTGCACATTTTACAAGTACCCTTATTCTTCAAAATCGGAACTCAGTACTACTTCCCTTAACGAACTTTTTCACAAGGAGCTCTGCCACAGAATGTCAAATCATAGTAGCATCAATATAGGATAAACCCCATTGATAATATACTGTTTTATAAGTAAATAATTTAGAATAGCGTAATATTCAAAAAAATAAACAATATATTGAATAAACAATGCCATCACGTGTGTAATTAATTAATTAATTAGTACCTTTTAAGCCTTTTGTTTTACAATTTTTTTTATTGCCCTATTTATTGGGGTGGCCTAAAAATCCGAGCGTTATCCATCACAGTACAAGTATATAAATCCCCGCACCAGGGAAACCCTGTGTCGAGAGTGCCCTGGACATACACATAGACGACCACAAACTACACCCAAACTCACGAGTGAAATAAATGTGGGTCATAAATTTATCTGGCCCGGGAATCGAACCCGTAACCTCTGCGTAGCGGTCCAGCTTGATAACCGTTCGGCAACGGAGGTTGTTAATATTGATTGGTAACGGTTCGACTACGGAGGCAATTTGTAATGAAAAATAAACCTTTAATCAATTATGTATTGGTTATGTTGATTTACAATCTTTTGTCGCCTTGCAGGTATTTTTAGAATCCCTCTAACGTGTCGTTTGATGATCTCTTCGTTATAAAAGTCGCCTCCATTTAAGAATTTTCTAAACACCGAAGAAAATCTGAGTGCTATGTCGAGTATTACGGTACGGTCATCCGTACCGCAATCGTATTCGACATTTGTCACCTCATGTTGACACCATATCAAAATAGCATAGTTTTTGACGGCGGATTGATCAGTTCAACGCAATTTGCATGAATTGTAAGTGAAAAATTATTATTAATAATAATAATAATAAAGAAATTAACCGCTTATTACATAAAATACATTTGGCTACAAACAACTACTACAAACTTAAAGCCCGCCAAACTGCAGAGCAGTTTATTGGCGGAGACACACTCTCATCATAAGCAATACACCCACATATAATATATGCCTACCTTACCTATCGTACGTGATAAAATACACTCACATAGATATATCAAAATCAATAGTACAAAGCTTAGACATTTGAGATTTGTGATAACAATTTCTTTTTCGCTTTCTTTTTAAATGTTAATTTAGATAAATTATTTTATTCAACATTCAGATCATGACATATGACAGGTATTAAATAATTTCGAGTTCTTTGACCAAAGTGATTTATATTTCTTTGTTACGATATATTCTTTATTTCTTAAACTCACCCGTTCTGCATTCCTCCAAAGCTAATAATAGTTTGAATTACTCTTGAACTGGCAATACATTACAAATCGAGAACAATGTCACATAGCTTTTGTCACATTTTTCCTTTACATTTTTATCCACCAACAATTTCTAGTACTTTATTTGTTGTGGTTTAATTTGTTTTATAAAATATGTAATCGTACGCCCATAACTACTAACTTTTTTTATCTATTTTCGCGTATCGTTGCGAAAATAGAAAAAGTAAATTATTTTTAAAGTGACCAATTCAATAATAATATGTTTTAAATGAAAACGAAAAATCTTTTTTTTGTTTAAGGTTACCTAATGACAAAAACTTTTTGATCAATCCATCATATTATGATTTTATAAAAGTCAAAGAGCGTAGTTCAGCAATGAAGTACGGACAATGATCTGCTGTGGTACCAGCGTGTAGTCCATTTTTTAAATCAGCTGTAACGTGTCAGAACGCAATAAAATCAACACGTATTGGAAACACGCCTTCCAGCGAGTCGTGTGCGCTCGTGCGATTGCAATCTATGCATATATTATTTGTTGAAAGTAGTTCGGACATTCATTTTGTTGAGCTTGCAATTTCTACATACCGACGTACATAGAAGTACTTCGAATGAATATTTGTTTAGCTTTTTACTGTAAATGTGATTTTGTCGACGGAGAAATGATAAAATATCGTCTTCAACAAATCCTTTGGAGCCGTAAGTTTCATACACATTTCGAAACCGATTCTCTTGATTACATTGTTTTCACGTTTGAAAATTAATTTTCAATTGTCACGCACACGCACACGCACATACATACACACACACACACACACACACACACACACACACACACACACACACACGCACTCGCGCACGCACGCACACGCACACACGCACACACAAGCGCGTTCTGATAGTGATAATGTGCCAGGCAAATAACTACATAATAGTCTAAATACATAAATACCTACAGTTATAAATACATTCACTTCTTACATACATCTTTATTTATTTATTTAATCTTTTTGCACAATACAACAATGTACAAATGGCGGACTTAATGCCATACGGCCTTCTCTATCAGTCAACCATTGGGCCAAACAGAAAAGAAACAAAAGGTTGGTGCTACATTTAAAACAGTAAAGAAAGGAAAATATCTTAAGCCAACATTTTATGGTTCAATTATACGGTATAAAATAAACACATACAGCATAAAGATTCTATGGATGTATACATATACATATATATCCAATTGTAGATTAGATACAGAAAAATATAACCTACATTCTCTCCGATTGGATAGGATATAGGTTATATTTTTCTGTATCTAATGGAGCAATAAACATGTTTGATGTAATAATTTCACTTATGCTATTCTTCTATTAGGGAAGTGATATGTACATTATATTAAAGTTACATGTACACGAGGCCTTATGAGTTTAACCTCTATAATTTCTTTCTAATTCAGGCCTTATGATTGTGCACATTAAAATTTTTAACTGTGTAAATTATTAAGGGATCCATAATTCCTAGTATGTTATTTACTTCCCTATTTAAAAATTAATGAAACATTTTTCATTTAACTACCGTCTCTTTACCCTTACGTTCATAGTTTGAATAGAAGTTTGCCGTTGCTGTTAAATATTTAATTTAGTTCGTAACTATAGACGAACAGGCACACAACAAGAGCAAATCAAAATATAAGGTGCTTAATTATAACAATGCGTATTTAAGTGACAAATTGTATTTTGCTTTATTTCCTCATTAAATTTTTTTTCTTTTAAGCGGGAAAAGAAAATGTTATAAAATAGTTACTTAAAAAAAGTCTACCAACACTGATTTATAAGCACTTTTCCTATTATTATCATTATTACTAACAAATTATGGGACTCATTGCCTGAAATAAAAGAATTTTATTTTATTTTAATTTTTTATTTAAACACTCTTGTCGGGAAAGTACACAAAACCTTTCTGTTAGTTTCCGCCAAACAGTAATATGAGTACGGCCTTCCAATTTTGAAGTGTAAGGGTGCTGGTGAAAGTACAGGCGCATGATACTTGTCAACTTATCCCACAGGGTGACGGGCATAGAAACAGTGCTCATCACATCTTTGCGATTTAAAGCTCTGAGAAGAACGGAAACTGTTATGAACAGGCATGTCGCTTACCGCCCGGCGAACGACTTGTTTTCCCGTTACTTGATATCATAAAAAAACTATACGTAAACGTAAAAAGCGGAATACGAATCGAAGTACATTGAAGAAATAATGTGACTGAGGTGAACGAGAAGGTACCTACATATAATATTGGGCGAGGAGAGCACTGAGTGGGCGTTTCATTGACTCATAAAGAGGTTTGCAACTGCGGTTGTATTTTTATGCGATAGGTTATTTAAATTATAATATTATGATATAATATTAATATTATTATTTTAAGCTGTTGATGTTCCTTTAAGATAAATAAATAATTTATTTATACTAATTAATCAATAATTTATTTATACTATCGAGTTCTTAGGTTTCGCAATTGTTACACATAGGAAATGAAACTATTTTTCCGGATTTAAATCGCTTATTTATACTATTTAATTTATTTAATGCCAATAATATATAGGGTATTAAAAAACTACTAAATACTAAAATTACTAAAAAGTACAGTTCTGGGAAGTGCCTTGATTGAATTCCGGTGCTCTGATACTCACAGTACCTACAGGTAATCCCCTAGTTTGAAACCAGGCAATCGATGTGTTTGTGTGGCATATTAAAAAAACATATTTTAAAGCTTGCACTATGATAGATGTTAATTATCATGTGTTTTTTTTATATTTATCAAATCAATAAGTTTGTGTTAAGTGTTATATTTGAATGATTTTAATTTTTGTCTGCTCTATTGTCACGTTGCTACTACGCAACTTGTAACTTGGCAACCCGGCTGAACTTCACGAGTTCTTTTGGAAATAAGACTAAATGAATTTATTTCTTTTCATATCAACTTCACGCGGCGTATTAATGACAATTTCTTTTATAATATCAAGTAACGGGACGAACAAGTCGTGCGCCTGATGGTAAGCTACATGCCTGTCCATAACAGATGCAGCCACTGCGCCCGTCAACCTGAGACATAAGTTGACAATTCCCACGTTCCTGTAATTTCACCCTTCAAAACCGGAATACAGTAATGCCGAACGTTACCGCTTGGCGGCAGAATAGGTGAGGTGGCAGTACTTCACTGGACGAACTCTTTCACAAGGTGCTCTACTGCTACTAGTCATCGTTCAGCGAATAACAACGAAAGTTTTAAAATTTGTTTACTTTTATTATCAATCGCTAAAAGTATCATAGTGCAATTGATAGGCATGCTGTATTTTTCTAAAGATTAGATACAACGTTAAGCCTGTATCTACGCCAATTTTACTTTCCACGAAATTTATTTGTATAAAGAAAAAATACCGCTATATTGAACCTTATTCAAAATTTGCTTACAAAACTGGGATCTGTCTCAGGCGTAGCACTGCAAAACCATTCAAAATAAACTAAAAAATCAGTCAGATCAATAAGCAGTCGCAATGACCCATATAAAGGGAACGATGACGGCAACTAAAAACATTCAGAAGCCAAATGCAATGACTTTGAGCATTGAAGTCACGCGATCCTTTGCAAGCTCGCCTGCTTACTATTTCTCTAGATATAGAAAAATGTAGAATTGACTTAAATTTTGTATTTGATATTGATTTTTAAATCGAGCTAGAAATAATGGGTATGCACTTGAGGAAGGGGAGCGCACTGCATTTTCTCTTTGCGGTAAATACAACTACGTTGTTTGCATTTCATTTATGAAAATAGAAAGTACTTAGGTATTATCAAATAAGGTCATTTCTATTCCTAGATTGAATGACATATAAAAGAAGCGACATCTCTTTGTAAAACAGAATGCAAACTGAAACATATTTCGTTGATTTCAAAATTCTTGACATATATCTTAGTCTACTATATGTATACTAGAGCAACACAATAAAAAAGTAACAAGCTTTTACGCGGATATTACTAACATAGGAAAAATAACTCTAGTATCTAAAGTGACAGGGGTCAACATAACAATGACACTTCCTTTGTCTTGCTAAACAAACACACTTTTACCAGTCACTTCTAAACCACGCAAATTCACAAAAGCAATTCCTTGGTCGCTATAACGACGAACAGCCCCACTGTTTACGAGCCGAAGTCTACACGAGGAACAGTAACGCACCACCTTCGAACTCGTACACCCACCTCCCTTACCGGCTCGAAAATTTAAATCCCAAGCCGCAAATACAAAAATATAATTAAAACTTTAAAGACTATTATAGACGTGGAATTAATTTGTTTGTTGTAAAGTGTTGCCATTTTCGAAATTTGTCGCATTTATTATTAAAACTTGTGTTACCAGTTTTCGTGAATTCAAAATGATTCGAGTGTTTGTGTTGCTATTTTCGATATATCTGGCTCTATCGGCAAGGGAACCAAAGCAAATAAACATTGCTAACCAAGGGACGATTAATGGAATGTATATAACGCGATTCAGAACGAAAAGAATTGCTGCATATCTTGGTATTCCTTACGCACAACCGCCTATAGATTTTAGAAGGTTCGCTCCTCCAGAAATTAATGATTTGCCTCAATGGGATGGTGTAAGAAATGCAACTCTATATGCACCTGATTGTATGCAGAGCGACCCAAAAAGGGAAGATATTCAAAATCCTCTGAATAAACACGACGAACTCTTTATGAAATTATTGGATTCTCAACTTGATGAGCCAAGGAAGAAGGAATACTCGGAAGATTGCTTGTATCTCAACGTCTATGTTCCAGATGGTATGGTTTTGATATTCTAAATATAGACTAGTCTAGAGAAACTTAGATCACTTTAATCCTCCCAGCTACTACCTTTCCTTATATCTAATATACCTTATTTCTATTGTCATTAAATAGAAATTGTAAAGGAGTAAAGTTAAAATCGTATTTAAAACCAAATAAAACTACTAGTCCAGGATAGTATTCCGTTTTTGTTGTAGAATAAACTTTCCTATTAAATTTTGTTTTAGTTCATCTATCTATTTTCATTGCAGCCTTTGCAAATCTGTCAGAAATCTAAAACCACTATTTCTTAACTAATTTTCTTCATTATTTCTTTCTTGTAAAATGAAGAATGTAAAACCTCATTTAAAATATTGTTCACGTTCCTTCTGCAAATTGCCTGTACATTGCTTTTACCAAGGGGATAGGCACTATATGTTGAGATACAAGATTTCCTAGTTCGACTGTAGTGGCTTCATTTAATTGAAGAGTACATTCAGCAGCTTATTATTGTACTTTTGTTTGTTTAGCTTAGCATTGTAATGATGTACATTTTTCACTGTTTAAAAACCTCCTTCCGACGGCCAGTTCCGTAATTACTGAATAAATATTATTATTATTATTATTATTATTAATATTATTATTATTATTATTATTACGTTATGTATTGATGAAATAAGGGTAAAATTTATCAAACCCATTACATTGAAACAGGATAGTTTATATTATTCACTTTTCTATAAATACTTAACGGTGTTTTAACACTTTGAAAGCTAGTTTCACAAGAAGAAGAAGAGTTTAGACAAGAAGTGAACAAAATGAGAACTCATAATCTCAATACAGAGTACTAAGGCTCAACTCATACTGGCGCAGAGTCGAAGCGTCGCGTCACGTCCTGTTTTTCAACTACAACGCCTGGCGACGCGCGACGACACTCGCATTAGTGCGCCCGGATCACAGTGTGGTCGGCGCCAGACGCCTCACTGCGCTCAAGTAACGCGCGTCGACGCTTAACTCCATATTTGCATAACACAAATTTGTACCTTAATCATGGGAAAATAGAGAAGAATATGCTATAGGCGAAAAACATGACGCGTCGCGACGCTTCGACTCTGCGCCAGTGTGAGTTGAGCCTAAAGTCACCGATCTCAAAAGTCATTCATCCCCCAGTTTGCCACTATTAGAGGTGGAATATTTTCTTCAAATTTTAATAAAACCACCATTGCTACCCAAATTCCAACTAAAAAAGAATCATCAAAATCGGTTCACAAATTAATCAAAATAATAGCCGGAGTTATCGTCTAACATACATAAAAAACGCATACAGTCGAATTGAGAACCACTTCCTTTTTTGAAGTCGGTTAAAAATAAAGTCTTCGTTTATCCAGCGCCCTATCTACATAATATCGTACCCTTGATATAATAAAGGGAAATGTGATCACACGTCAAAAGTGTTTTTATCACACAAATTACATGGAACACAATATGTATATGTGAAATTTTATTACACTTCTATTTAAGCAAAATTATCAAGTTATTGTTTTCGTGGAAACTTTAAGCCTTTCTCCTGAAAAGTTGTAATTTTGTAAATGAGGATGAGATAATGCAGATATCATATCAGTATTTAAGTCGGCACTCGACCTATTTTTTCCAATAGTAATTCTATCTAGTTTGGTCACAATTATGAGGGTCTTAATTCTCCCACCGGAGAACAGAAGCAATTTAGAAATATTTGTTACCTAAATTGGTTCTACAGGAAACGGGACTTGTAAATCCTCATCTAGCTCAGTAGAAGAGTTAACCGCAGTGTCACCGAGGTCGATATTAGAAATTCTATCACGAAATAGGAACCCTAATTGAAAATCAGAACCTTTGAGCCACGCAATAGTTCCCCAATGCTAAATACTTTACAAACACGCCGTTCTAAACCAACAAACCTTAACTAGTTTTATCACTGAATGCAATGGAAACTCGGATCACATGGATTCGTTTATATTCAATTTACATACTAAATTTCCTACCTGCCCTGATAAGTTTTTGCCAATTTTATAACAGGGTCTATGAAATATTTCAAGCTACAAATTGATGTAATAAAATAGAAGACCATTTTCATTTACAATTTTCCCTATTCTTACTTACTTTAAGAGTCAATTTGAAATTAAAATGTGTCACTTAATTACAACTGTGACTTTTGACGACCTCGGTGGCCCAGCGGTTAGCACTGTTGGCACTAGACTTGGTGTTCCCGGGTTCGATTCCCAGAAAGACAATGAACTTTTCTAAATTGGCTCTGGTCTGGGTACTCACAGTACAGGGATTGCCTAGTCAGAGATCAGGCAATTGGCGTGGTTGTTTAATAAAAAAATAAAAAATTCTGGTCGTGGAAAATAATTATAAAATAAATTTAAAAAGAAACTGGCTGGAGTATGTGTACATTTTCAGTTTTTTCACATTGTTAACTTCTTGTTCAACTTTCAAATTATGGTGACATTTATCAAGATTTTGTATTAGTAATTTAAAGTAGAACAATACACTCCCGGATACATATTTCGAGCCACCTTGCATTTTTAGTATTAAATGCCCTAAGTTTAAAAAATATGTTTGATTGATCAAAAATTATTAATGCAATTTTGATTACTAAACGTCATTTCCGTATGTCCTTGTTGAAAATTTGATTTTGTGAAACCAGGGAAAAACGAGTTTAATGGTCGTATTCCAGAACTCTACTCAATGCTCAAGTCAGATTTGAGTATGGTTTAAAGCACTCGAAATTATACTCAAGTCCCTACTTTACGTCATATACATAAGTAATACTTAACGTCAAAATGAAGTGCTGTGGCATGTTCTCCCATTCTTCCTCAATGGCAACTTTCAACTCCGGTAAGGTTTGCGGGGCTGGGTGGTGAGCTCGAACATGCCTCTTTAGCTCGTCCCATAAATGTTCTATTGGGTTCATATCCGGACTTCGTGCTGGCCATTGCATGGTAGTAATACCGACGTCATGAAGGTATTCCGTGACGACTCTTGCAGTATATGCGCTCTTGCGTTATCATGCATGAGAATAAAACCTCGGCCTACAAAGTCAGCATATTTAGGCATTACATGAATTTCGAGGCACTGGCAAATGTATCTGTGGCAGCCGCGGCCCCGTCACAACCTCAAGCGCAGTTTTGCCTTCGGTGGACATTCCTCCCCAGACTGTCCATGAAACCCCGCCACAGCTCACATTCTCTTCAATACAACACTGCACAAAACGCTCTCCTTGTCTTCGGTAGACCTTGTTCCTTCCATCATTACCATAGACCATAATCTTAGTTTCATCAGTGAAGAGTACTTGGCTCCACAGACGTGGAATCCAATACAAATTCTAGTACAAATCTGTAAGTTCTAGTGCAAATTGGAGTCGCGGCATTCGATGAGCTCGTGTCAATTTGGGCCCGTTCACTGGCTTATGTGGAGTTAGACCACGTTCCTTAAGTCTCCTTCTCACAGTTCTAGCGCAAACAGCCACTCCATGAAAGTCTCGAAGCTGTTCTTGGATCTGTACCGAAGTCAGTTGACGATTTGGTGAGCTCGCCGTGAAGATAAATCGATCTTGCCTTTTCGTTGTCACTCTAAATCGTGGTCTTCCTTGACGGCAAACATAGCCACCAGTCTCTAAGTACCGATGGTTATAACCTTTCAACAGCGGAACGACTGAAATGCAGTTGTGTACTTACATTACGCTGACTAAGTCCAGACTGCAAAAGTGCCACAGCTTGTGCGGCTACTTCAGGCGCAGTGTTCATAATTCCTTCGAGAAATTTGGTTAAATTTAGAGGAAAAACAATGTAACACTAAGTTATTGTTAAATAAAACAATTAAATAAAAAAATACTGAAATTATTTAGTTTTGACTTGCACCTTACGCTCCCTTGTTTCTTTAAAAGCAATGACGAATCACAACTTTTCTCCGTTTTTCAAATTCGTAAATTCAAATTTGGAACAACGACACACCATAATAACGGTTCCCCCTGCCAGCATTAAAACTGCATAAAAACTTTTTCTTTAATAAAACAATATTTTTATATTCTAGGTCTTTCAAAATAAACATTCAAGGTGGCTCGAAAGTTGTGTCCGGGAGTGGATAACATAAAATACAGAAGACAACAACTGAAAATAAATTAATAAATACGTAGAACTCAAGATGACGTAGCTAGAATTTTGTTCCACAACCGTCGTTATACCAAATCATCTTATCCATAGCCTAAGAAAATTAGATTTTAAAGAAACCATTAATTTTATATTACAAAAAGCTGTAATTTTAATGTTGAGATGTTACAAAGTTGCAGACACAAAAGAAAGAAGCAGGCTCTTATTCTTATCAAATCATACTGCATTTATTTGATTTCGGTCCGTAAATGCAGTTAAAATGCCAAAGTGGTGAGAAAAAAAAGCAATTTATCATAATAATAATAAAAACGTGACAAAAATAATCACATTGTCGGGGAATAATTTATCTTTTAGACCATGGGAGATGCGAGAATGTGAAATAGATAACCTGCATAATAATAATGTGGTAGATAAACTGATATGAAAGAAAAGGCATTTCTTAAATTGCTACTACCAGGAAACAAGACCGGAATCTCCTCATCTCGTACCGTGCTTGCCTGCAGTTTTTTTTTTGTTAAAGGGATTTTATATTTTCGTGCAAATGCTCGTAGCGTCGTAGCCGTAGCGAAATCTGTGAGTCATAAAATAGGGATCGATTCGCGTGCTACAAGTACCTATTATATAATTATTATATAATTAAATAACTATATAATTATGTTATATATTATAATACGGTTGTATTATAATATATAAGGTGCATGCGATCACATGTCAAAAATGCTTTTATATCATGGAAGTAAAGTAGTGGTAGAGCTCCTTGTGGAAGAATTCGTCCAGGGAAGTATTGACACTTTATTTATTTCTGCCGCCAAACCGTAATGTCACATTACCGTTTGGCTAATGTTTGTTAGTTTGTTTTGAAGAGTAAGGGTGCTGGTGAAATTACAGGAACATGGGACTAGTCAACTTACGACGCAGACCCATCGGCAGCGCCCCTCAAATCTTTGCCATTTAAGTCAGTGACTACAACTGCTACGGATAGGCGTGTCATTTAGTATCATAAAAAAGACATAAAAATAATACGAACTACATGAAACAAATTATGTATATGTGAAACTTTCTATTTTAAGGATAAACAAGTTGTTGTCTCTCCGAAAAATTGTCATTTTGCAGATGTGGCCTAATTAAAGGTTGTTGAATAATAGTGACGAAAATGTAAATGTGACATTTTTGAAGAGCTGTCAAAATTTATTAAAAACCTAATTTTATGTATCTTTTTCCATATTATAATAATAAGATCCGTCACATCCGCCATATGGCATATTGAGTAGTAGCACGTAAATTTTTTTCCGAACAATCCATCAACGTGCTTTCAATTAAACTTTGTATGTGACGTATTTATTTTTCGAATTTAAAAAAATGGGACTAAAATTTCATCTTCAAATTCTTTTCGAACTCATGTGTCCAAAGTATGACCAGAATACACTTCGTATATATAAAAATTTAAAATACTTAATTACGTAAATTGTCAATATAATTATCAAAACATTATGAAGTTTAAATCCATATAGGATACCATTAACTAATTTTAACTACGCTATCCATGAATTAATGGCGATTCCCTTTTTAAGATTTGGCTAGAGCGTCAAGTTTATAAAACTAACATACCTATACAAAATTATGGCGAACGTCGCCAACAAGTATGTATGTGAAAATAAGGCAAGTCTTAAAGGTAACGCCTTTTTAAGTATGATTACCATAGTCTACCAGGTCAGCTTCATAAATATTAAAACATGTTCAATATATAATAATATATATAATATCTTATGTGTAAAAGGCGTAAAAAAATAAAAAAGGGGTAAGTTTGATACCTTATGCAAATTTCGACACAAAAACGTCAAAACAGTATCCCCAAAATCCCGCCTACTGTGATTGATTAAAATGTCATATATTAACAATAAAATTACATACATATAGGTCCTTCATTAACCTACTTCGTGAATTCATAAGGTTCCCCTCTGATCTGATAAGGCGTTATTTTCTTATAGTGTTGCGGGAAAAACAAACCATCGACATATCGAAACTAATATTGAACAAAAAGTTTTTTTGTTAAAAATCAATTGTTCGAACATTTAATACTCTTTTTATTAATTAGGCACCTCTCTACATCAACATTTGATGAAATTACACATGTAGGAAATGGCAACAGTAGAGCTACTAGTCAAAAAGTCCGCCCAGGGAAGTACTGCCACTTTACCTGTACCTCCTCCAAGCAGTAATATGAGAATTATTGCATAGCGGTTTTACAGGGTAACCCTTACCCTGGTGAAAATGGTGCTGGTGAAATCACAAGCACATGGGATGGGCGCTGTAGGAGTGCACCTCAGATCTTTGCCATTTAAAGCTCTGAGTGGCATTGTAACGTTACGGACGGGCGGGTCGGTTTCCACCAGGCGTACGACTTGTACGTCCCGTCACTTGGTACCATAAAGAAAAATGGATATTTTCGGATCTAAATCACGTATATTTGTTTCTACAAAAAAACCAACGTTTAGGACTCTTTACAGATCTCCTGGTCACGGTCGACTGAGATGGTAAAGTCATCAACCAGTCATGTCGAATATTTATGCAAACTACCGTTTTCAGAAGTATGGTTTGGACGACCTCCGCAGTCGAGTGATATGCACGCTGGAGTTTATGGTGTCGCCATCTCTGAGGTCCTGGGCTCGATTTCTGACCGGTTCAATGTTGAAAACTAACTTTTCTATATTGTCTCTGGTCTGGGTGTTTGTGGTACCGTCATTGTTTTCAATTCCCACAACACAAGTCGACACTGGATAGGTTAATTATAAAAAGAAAACCGACCTCAAAAGTTAGTGGAATTACATCTATTTGCCAAGTTCTGTTTCTATTTCTATTTGAAAAGTGCGCGAAACCGGATTCACCCTAGTTTGTTTGTAGGTAGAATATTTTCTTGAAATTTAAACGCGACCAATATTCTTTTCATTTTAAAAAAATAATCAAAATCGGTTCATAAGCCGGAGTTATCGCATAACAAACATACAGTAAAAATATAGTGGAATTGAAAACCTCCTCCTTTTTTTTTGAAGTCGGTTAAAAGTATTCTCTTGGACATCCGTGATTGCGCTGGCTCTAGTACCTACCCTACATGGGGACGTCTCAGTACTGCTTTGCGATACTGAATACGTAAGGCCGGTGATACGCACTCAGGTGATTTTATACAGATAATGAATCCCACTTCCAATAATTAAGTGTTCTATAGTACGTACTCACGTATTCTTGTTTCAAGGTAATTCATGAAAATCCTTTTGTGGAAGCCAAAGACAAACCATTAACTGAACTAATATAATTATTAAATTATTGTCTTAACGTCGGTTTAACTTTAAAATTATTATCGATCGATTAATCGATATAAGTTCTCCCGGCAGCACTATTTTTCAAACCCCGCTTAGAAGGAGGTAACGTTGCCATTCTGCTTTCATTGACGGTTATTTTCATTGTATTTATTTTTTCTTTTGTTTTCCTATGTTAAGAGGCAATAAATATGGGACAAGGACAAATATTACGAATACTGCGGTATGAAAAATTCCACTAATCAAGATAATATAACGATCAAGATACATTCACGTTCAGATTTATAGACGTAATTTTTTTTCTGTAATTAATATTTCATTCATATTTTACGTGTATTTTTATACTGAATTTAGATTCATTAAAAATAAATAAATGAACATTCAGCTGCTTATTGGGTTTTTGCGCTTTGACCTTTAGACCGTCTTAACTAATAAGATGAAATAAGAGCGCATTTGACCTCCATTTTTCTTGATGGGAAGTGACAATGATGTCAAAGATGGAGCATGCACACCTTATAATGCCTATTCACACTAGCCTCGAAAAGGCTCAAGTTATAGCGTTTAGGGAATAAATCTACAGGCAGGGAATTCCATTCCATAGCTGTACGCCATATCAACGCAGAAGCGTAACGCTTCGTGAGAATCCTAACGTATATCCACAACATAAGAAGAAACTTCAGCCTACGTCTATGGCCTATGGCCGTATGTCATTGCTGTAGAGTTGAATTTAAAGCTTTAAATGGGTCCTGCCATTGTCCATATATTTAAAAATAGCCTGTATTACCAGTGTCAATAAAAATTATAATACTTAAAATGGTTTAAATTAGTGGAATTCCCGGCCTACACGCTTGTTTCCGAACGATATAACTTGGGTTATTTTCAAGGAGAAAGGGAATTGGCACTATTTAGACGTGCATGCTA
Source organism: Hyposmocoma kahamanoa (assembly GCF_003589595.1). Taxonomy (NCBI): domain Eukaryota; kingdom Metazoa; phylum Arthropoda; class Insecta; order Lepidoptera; family Cosmopterigidae; genus Hyposmocoma; species Hyposmocoma kahamanoa. The sequence goes on along the minus strand of NW_020653853.1, from coordinate 11,176,270 downwards.
CATCGTCGTCATCTTATCGTCACTTTAGATCCAATGAGATGGAGTTCAATTGCGCGCACTTATTTTTTAATCAAACTACTCAAATTTTATCTAATTCTATGTGCAAATAACTAATATAATTCACAATACTTGAACCCATTCAAGTTCCATTAAATTCTATGTGCTAACACCGCAGACACGCAATATTTTAGAGTTAACTCAACTAGTACCTAATTCAAATGCCTAAAATTATTCATAATAATTTAAAGTCCTCTGTAATTGTATCTATCTGCAAGAGAAATAAAATATTACTGGGGTGAAACAAGTAATCGCGTACTGATTGAGTACATTTGTTAGCAATTACTTTGGGAATAAGGAAAAAAGAGGAACGGCTCCTTTCGACAGCTCCAAGTTATTTGTGCCATTTCGGAAACGCGCATGAGGACGGGACGTGCACATTTTTAATATAATGATACCTAGTAATTTTCTAAAACTCACTTTTATAAAAATTTTAATAAAAATTAAATTGGAAATGAAACTATTTTTTCGGATATTAACTGCATATATTTTATATTTATGATCACGGCTAACTGCCATTGAAAAATTAAGTTTTATTTCTAGTGTAATTAATGCACAATTTATTCACTGTTTGACATGTGATTGAATTTAAACACCACTCTACATTGCAACACCTCTTTTTAGCACCATCATATTCAATTATTTTTTGTGAAGTTGCTCCACTAGTTTCGAACACTAACACCCGTATTTATGAACAAAGATAAGTCCGACTTAAGCATAAAAAAGTCTCAAGTCTCAAGTCAGACTTAAGTCAATAATTGGTATTTATGAACGAGTCTCAGCTCAATCTTAACTCGGTCACAAGATCGAATTAAGTCGCACTTGTATAAAACCTTTAGTCTTTAGCTGTCTTAAGTCTGACTTGAAAATATTTTAACATTTTTATCACTGGTTATTTGCGTTTACTCTTGAATTGCTCTGACTTTTTATTTTATTGTAAGTATTTACCTACGTTTTTTTGGTTTATATATTTCTATTAAAATATTTTTTAAATGAACGACTTTGAGGCCTTCATGGATAATTATCTGGAGAATGAAGATGATTACCGTGCTGTAAGACCATCGAAAAGATATCTGAGGGATCGTGGCAATACCTTGGAAGTTCTGGATGACGAACTGTTTTCAGCCGATATAGGAATTAAAACTGGATGTGTACCTATTCTTCTCATTAAGTAGGAAAATAATATAAAGACGAACTCTTTGATATTTATGAATATTATAAAAGATTCAAGTACCATTGTGGGGTAAACTGCACCACGAAGCCAATCCTCTTGATACTATTTCTTTAATAGTTCACAATGTCAAAATACATCTATAAATCCTTGTATCAATAACGAAAAAATAAATATCAAAGTTATAGGTTTATAAGAACCCAATTATATACCTAGCTACAAAGGAGCATCTCCAGTAAGAGCAACACCAGTTTTGTCTTTCGACTTGTTTTGGTTTCTCATTCCACATAGGTTCAGAACAGTGCAATGGAACCAACTTTGTTGTTTGTTTTAGTTTCTCATTTCACATAGATTCCGTAAAGTGCAATGGAACCTACCTATTCTGTCCCTGAATTTACTAGGTGTGAACCCAAGAAGTTTCATACTTCAGTTATTTCAACAAACAGTTCAACACATTGTAATATATAGAAATAATTCGTATCCCTACAGCAAGTGATATAATAAAACAGATTGAGATAACGCTAATCTTCATTGGTTTTCATCTTCATGTTCCAGATTTTCCAAAGAAATAGTTTTACACCATTTTCCCGCCAGTGCAAGTTCAGCCATAATAACTAATTAATATATTTTAAAATCGAATATAAAAAATCAATAGTAATTTATGAAACTTAAATACTTCTAACAAATAAGGTCAAAACGGTTCGATGATTTTTTTATTCTTTCCGCTGAAGAAAAGGGAAAGGTAATTGTTGTTAACTGCCACCATCGAGTATATGTATAAACTGCCACAAACAAAAGTGCGCAGACTACAAAACAATTTTCAAAAATTTCCGCTATTAATTTCTGAAAATACAAGTACTGTCATTGGCTAATAGCTTCAAAGTAAAACTTGGGTCTGACCTTGGATAAGAGCGAGCGAAAAAATGTTCATAAATGTCAAACAACACCAAGTCGCACTTAAGCAAAAATTTCAATCAAGTCGATCTTAGTGAAGAATTTTCTTAAGTGCGACTATTGTTTTTTCATATACGCGTGTAAGAAAAATTCCTTTCGATACGGCTGGATTCGAATTCTTTTTTTAAGCCTAGGGTACAGAATCAGTATGACCTCATCGACAAAATTCTCTTCATTTATACATTGTATTGCCCTAAGATTGGTAACAATTCGCTCCACAATTTCCTACACGACTATGAGCCTTAGAGCTCTATCTTATTCCCTATAATGACGAACCATTTTATATCTTTCGTTGTAGACCGCTTTATACGACAGGCCATTGGTTTGGATGCGATAAGAACGAAATATGACTCGACTTTGGAAATGTAACCAAGTATAGTGTTACGAGAAGTTATTGAGAAAAAGAATAACTATTGATGTATTATATTATATATACACACGCCAGCACATCAAGCTATACATTGACGTATCTTGTTCCGTTGCACTGGGTGCGATTTTCGAACAAAAATGTGTAGTCTGATGTGCCGTTGTCCGTACATAGTTTCTAGTCAAGGAACATAGTTGTTATTCACTGACTTCAAGAAAAGTAGGAGGTTATACGTTCGGCTGTGTGCATGTTTTATGTATGTTTTCCGATTTCTCCGTGAATTGTGGACTGATTTTCAAAATTATTTTTTTGTTTGAAATGGTGCACTTTTGTAGGGACCACCATTGTGATCAAATCAGATTCTAATGAGGGGATCCCATGGAAATTGAAAAACGTCGATAAGCAAACTTTTGAGGTCGGTTTTTTTTTTCAATGCAAAAGTTATCATTAGTTATTTTGACATATTGACGAACTCAGTGGCCCAATGTTTTGCGTTGAGAGGGCAGAGAGTACGTCCCAATTTACAAGATAGGACCAGTTTTAGTAGATGCTAACATTGCATAAGAAAGAGTTCGTCCAGGTAAGTATTGCCACCTTACTTATTTGTAAGAATCCGCGTTATATAATGACTGCAGGATTTATATTGAATTATAAATAAAAAAATGTATTGTAAATATAAAATGTACTGAAAATACCAAAATGAAAAACAATTGTGATTAAACAAAAGAAACAAAAATAAATAAATTGCAAAGGAAGAAAAAGTATTTAACAAAAAAAAGAAATTGTATGTCGTTGACATAATTGCGCCCGCGCATGAAATTAAAATAAACCACCTATTGACACTTCAGTCACATCTTAAATATTAAAATGTTTAAGATACATTTAAACAAAATATATAACTACATATATTAGAATAAGTATTTCTACAGTATTCTTAACAAATAGGTAGTAGTCACAGTATGATACAAAACTATATTGGCAATACAACGACTTAAAAGACCGCCATGTTATAAAATTAAATGCTCATTTAGAATTATGAGTCGCGTTACGTCACACCTTTTAGGCAAAATTATTGGAAATTTCCTATTGAACGGTAGATTAGAATTTTGTAATCTCCCGCCTACTCTAAGAATGTTTTTATCATCGACAAAAGGGTGTAACATTTTTAGATGACAACTAGAATTTGTTTTATAGTCAACACCCCTTTTTATGCAATCTATTTCCTTTGAGAAATAATGATGTTGAACATATCGTATGATAACTTGTAAAGAATCTTGAAGTTCTAAAACTGTAATATAACCTGTATATTTGTCGAGAGTTTCTTACATTTGTTAATAAACCTTAACATATACGACATAATTCGTTGCATTTTATTGATATTTGAAAACCTTGTAAAAAATGGCATTATGCAATTGTCAGTAGAAAGATTCAAGGTTTGAGTTACTTGCTCATCAAACAATGAAATAGGGAACTCTGCATCTGATAATTGGAAATAGTAGGAATTCTTTTTTAAATAATCAGGACCATGCCACCACAAGCAGTTATGTAAAATATCATTGGGATCTCCACCGCTAGCTAGAATATCTGCTGGATTTGCCAAACCTGGAGTGGACTTCCGTGTCATACCATTAGTTAATTTATTAATTTCTTTGACACGATTAGCCATATATGATGATAATTTCTCCTCAACAGTGTTTATCCACCCCAAAGCTATTTTTGAGTCACAAAATAGAAATATTCCTTTTACGTTACTTATTATGGTTAAGACCTTTGAAACTAGTTTAGATAAAAGTAAGCATCCATTGAGTACTAGTTTTGGAATAGTTAATTTGGAATCTAAGCCAACAATACGAGATTTGGCGCATAAGAGATTTATGTGACATTTTTTATCGACGGTTTGCACCTTCAAATATATGCAACAACCATATGCCTCAGATGATGCATCAGAAAATCCGAGCAATTCCACTTCTTGTGCTTCATGTAGATGTAAGTCTCGAGATATAAAAATTTTATCCATATTGTATATTGAAGAATGAAACTCCTTCCAGATTTTTTGAAGTTTGGAAGGAAGAGGTGCGTCCCAATCTAGGTTGTGTTTCCACATCTGTTGCAAAATTATTTTAGCCATGACGACTATATATAAGGGCCAGCGTAACCCATTGGATCAAAAAATTTACTTATGGAACTTAATACAGTACGCTTAGTCTCTACTTCAGGTGCAGCTATAACCTTGCCGTTTAACTCAAATGCATCCTTTTCAATGTTGAAGGAAATGGCTAATGCCTTCACTATCAAATCCTGATCAAGATCTTTCTGTTGAAAACCGTATTTTTCCGTCGGAATATCTTGTAATACAGACATATCATTAGAGCACCATTTGTGTGGTTCAAAATTACCCAACTCTAGCAAAAGAAAGAGCTCTTGTTTTAAGTCAATCACGCCTTGATAACTATTGCTACCGCATAAAAGATCATCGACATAAGAACTTGTTATAATAGCCTCGCTCGCTAATTTATAATTGTCTTTATATATATTTGCCAACTCAATTAAACATCGAGTAGCTAAAAGGGCGGAACTTGTCAGGCCGTATGTAATTGTTTGTAACTGTAAACATTGTACAGGTTTATTTTTATTTTCTCGCCAGATAATATTTTGTAAAACGCGATCATCAGGGTGAATAAAAATTTGCCTGTACATGTGTCTGATATCGCACATGAGAACATATTTATAAGTTCTAAAACGCAACAAAATATCAAATAGTGATTTCTGAACGACTGGTGCATTGCAAAGAATATTGTTTAGAGATGGACATTTACCGGACCTTGCGCTCCCATTAAATACAACTCGTAGTTTTGTCGTTAATCTTTCGGGACGAAGCACGCCGTGATGTGGAAGGAAATAAATTGGTCTGTTTTCCGGTAAACAATTCTCCATATCAATTATTTTAGCATGTCCTAATGTCAAATATTCATTGATGAAATCTACATATAATGAGTGGTACTCAGGATCTTTATCGAAAAGTTTTTCCAAATTGTAAAAACGTAAGGAAATTAAAAATGAACCCGATAAATCGTAATCATTTAAGTCACATTTTCGTGGCATGCGAACTTCAAATCTTTTATTGTGTAATTTTACTGATTCTTTAAAAATCATTTCGCTATAATCATGTTCCGGTAAACATTCAACAAAAACTTCTGGCACGCTTTCAGTCTCCCACAACTTCCTAACATAAAAATCTTGATCAGAAATACTTTCCTCTAAATGCATTGAAGTGAAAAAGTTAATTGAAGGTAGCACATTACCGGAAACGATATATCCAAGATGAGTATTAATTAAAATTGGTTCGTTGGGAGCGCCTTCTACCTTTCCATCCTTCAAAACTCTGAAGAAGATATCGGCAGCCAAAAGAAGTGAAATCTCCCCTGGAACATTGTAACCTTTATCAGCAAGTTTGACAAAGCTTGGAATTGTAAAATTTGAAATGTCAAAATTGTTTTGTGGCAAGTTAATTGTAGTTTTGTCCACAATGGAACATGTAATATTGACATTGAAGTTTTCTGTAATTGAATGTAATTGTAAATTAACCCCTTTGTCAACCTTTTTTACATTGTCTCCTAATGTAACAATGTTTTTAGAAAAATCAAACGTGGAAACACCTAGCTTGGAAGCTAAGCGCTTTGTACAAAAGGAAGTTTGACTTCCCGAATCAAGTAAAGCGCGCACAATGTACTTGTTGCTGTAAACATCTGTGACCAGAACCTTGGCAGTAGGCAAGAGTACATTGTGTTCACTTGATTTGATAGAATGTAAAACTTGATTAGAGTTACTCTCCTCATTGACATGAATCAGCGCATTGTGGTCTTGATTGCAAACTGTGCATTTGAACTTGTATCGACATGGTTTTTCATGAGAATTCAGACATATCTTGCAAAGTTTTTTGTTAGTTATCAACTGAAGTCTTTTTGCCGGCGACATCAATATGAAATTAGGACATTTGTAAAGCTTGTGGTCCTTGGAACATGTAATGCAGTTATACACCTTTTTTACTTCGTTTGATACGTTCACTACCTTAGGTTTCGATGTTAAAGGGCTTGCTTCTAATGAACTAGCTCTTTTATCAATGAAATCGAACAAATCAGTAATGTTGGGAAGCTTATCGCTTGAGCTTTCTGAGTGGTAAAGTCGTAATGTAAGTGTATCAATCTTCCTGCATGCAATACAAAATAAAATCGAACTCCATTGATCAACTGGTTGTTTTAAATTTTGTAGAGCCATTATTTGTTGTCTAATCTTTACTGTCATGGATCTTAATTGATCTGCGGAACCATGATGTATAGTGGGAAGATCCAATATGGTATTAATATGCTTTGCAATTAGAATAGAAGGGTTATTGTATCTTTTCTTGAGTAATTCAAGCGCAGAAATGTACGAATCATTTGTGAGTGGTAAATTATTGATAATTTCCAAAGGCTCTCCCTTCAAATATTGTTTTAAATAATATAACTTTTGTATGTTTGACAAATTTGGATCTTGATGAATTAGTGAATCAAACAAGTCTTGAAATGAGCGGTAGTTTTCTAATTTACCATCGAAAGTAGTTATTTCTATGCGTGGAAGTTTCAAATGGCTTGATGTTGCAGAAGGAGAGGCGCTGTGGTTCCCAGTTTTGAAACTTTTACAGCTCTTCAACAGTTTTTCTATTTTAGCGAGCAAATTGCAATAATGCAGCTCAAACTCATCGCTATCATCGTCGCCCTCGTCAATGCATAAAATATCATGTTGCGTATTTTGGAAGTTTAGAAATGTTTTTTCCAATACCTTTCTCCGAACTTCGAGCATGGCGTCGTCTACCTTTGCAGATTCCAAAAATTTCTCCAAATTTGTTAACGTCCTCTTATGTTGTCCTTGCGTTATTCGCAAGGACTTCAAGGTTGTAAGATCTTTGCCTGCGTGCTTTACCGTGCTTGAGTCGCTGGAGCAGGTTTCATATCCTTCCATTTTAGAAAAAAGGGTTTCGGCACCATAAATATGTAAGAATCCGCGTTATATAATGACTGTAGGATTTATATTGAATTATAAATAAAAAAATGTATTGTAAATATAAAATGTACTGAAAATGCCAAAATGAAAAACAATTGTGATTAAACAAAAGAAACAAAAATAAATAAATTGCAAAGGAAGAAAAAGTATTTAACAAAAAAAAGAAATTGTATGTCGTTGTCGTCTGCGGCCAAGTAGTAAATACTCACATTATTGCGTCACAGTTTGGAAGGGTAGCGAAGCTACCCTAGCTGGTGAAATTACGGACACATGACACATGGGACTTGTCAACTTATGTCTCAGGGTAACAGGCGCAGTGGCAGATCTTTGTGATTCAAAGTTCTGAGTGGCATTGTAACTGTTAAGGACAGACGTGTCGCTTACCACCATAAACACCAGTCGCATGACTTGTGCGTCCAGTCACTTGGTATCATAAAAAAAAGGATAATAGGCCTTTTGTCGCTTGATTAAATGATGATTTAGTTGAAAATGGAGCATGATTATGAAAGCTCCTATTCACTACCTAACACGAACCTTTCAATAAATATTGGAAGGTTCGTGTTGTATTGACAGACTATTAGAATATTCCATTACAATGCAATCAAAGCCAAATAAATTAAACCATACGACGTAAGTAGACTGTTCTCGGTTATAGTCACGTTTTCTATACGGGGCACAACCAGTTAAGTAAAACAAAACATATTTACTTTAAAATATATTTCAGTTACGACACGACACTCCGTATGTATATCCGACTTTTAAGTTTCTACGTCAAAGGTTATGAAAATTTTGAAATTTTCTCGCGTACAATGAAATGATAGGAAAAGAGAAAATAAATTCTAACCACCCCATTGTGAGGGGTACCGTTGAGTATGTTTTTTAAAATGCCAACAAAATGTTATACTTCTCAAGTACAATAAATTTCTTTCGTGGTTTGGAATATACAATAATGAAAATTTTAATGGAATCTGTAACAAAGATAGTTATAACATTTTTTTGGAACATTGTTAGTTCTGTGTAGCTAATTCATAGGCTCATTTGACATGTTAGTGTTGTTATTCTTTTTTTATGTTATTGCATAATGTGTAATTTTGGTTTTTAAAGAATTTTACATAATATTGACAAGTTAAAGTTACTCTTTTCGCATGTGAAATAAAATTGTAATTTTTAAAATAAACAATCGTAAATAATGCAACTAAGCCGAATTAGGAATCAATTATGATACCCTTCTTTTGAGAGTAACTGGTAAGATTTTCGCAAATATCTAAAGTACGCAGAGGTACAAAAATGCCAAAAAAAAACTTTTCGTGTTCATTAAAACCATTTATTAAAACACTCCGTATGAACATCACTCATCAAAATGTCATGGTAATCCCTGATAAACCAATCTTTGTATTAATCTTAAAATTCATTAGTATGTAAGCCATCAAAATTCAGCACGGCTATGATATTTTCGTACTTAATGAAAATGTAAATATTGCTTTTAGGCACATTCATGGGGAACGTAAATTTATATGTTAAATGTGAATTATGTACAATCGTAAAGTAACAATGTGTACAGTTCTTGTGTGTGCGTGTAAGTAGAGTCGGCAAATAACAATTATTATAAGTAGGTATGTGCTCGTACTATATATAGGTGTTTGAAAATGCTTTTATGTTACTTGCTTTAAAGTTGTAGTTATTTTTTTATAATTTTTTTTAATTTCTTCTGATGATTTATAAATTTAGCGTACCTGCTTTAGATTTTTAGTGCACCTTTAATTTTTACATATAAAAAAAATAGTAGATGGCATGCTATATTTCACCGTATGATCGCGGTTTGATATCTGTCTATAATATAAGAGCACAAATTCACTTTAAATAACAAACAACATCCCTGTAACCAACCTGTCACCTATATGTTTATGAATATTCCATCGTACTTACAAATAACATTAGAAAGTAACAGAACAAACTAAACAACTGACAGTTAAGTACAACGAACAATTTGTATTGCGACTTGTTCGTCCTGTCACTTGATGTTATAAAAAAAATAAAAAATAATTTACGCTTTATCACTGATAAATGATCCCGTCAACGTTGTGTCATAGTACAAAAACAAGCGTGCGAATTGTATTCCATTGAGTTCTATACAACCATCCTCACAGAGCGGTAGCAGCGGGCGCGGCCCGAGAGGGGGGCTTGAGCAGGACTTTAGCGAGGATTGACGTTGTATGTTTTTTACAACCCTTGAATATGTTGTTATTATGTTCCAATATGAATTCGATCGAATTTTTTTGTGTTGCTTCCGTAACGCTAATAAAAGCAGAAAATTTTCTTGATCATTATCCGACATCGATGTGCTTTATTCTTTACAATCTGTGTTGAAAATGAAACGTGACCGCTTTTGGTGTTACACTGGCCGCTATTCCGCTGCGAACTACGTTTGGGACTGCTATGTGGCATGCCCCGGTACCATTTGCTTCCCACAGGTCCGCCCCCGGACCGCTTTTCCCGCTGTATCGCCTCTGTGTAGCCTGAGCACAAGTAATTTATTTATTTATAATTGTAGTAGCAATTGTGTCATAATAAGATGATGATGTCACCAAAACTTCATTATTGGCTAAGTCAATAGTACTAAGCTAATGTCTATATCAAAAGAGAATTAACATACGTAATTTGAATACATATCTGTAGAGCATACTTCCAGTTACACTCACTTGCTGAAATTTCAAGACAACAGTTATAATTCACGTATTTGCCTATAACTGAAGATGTAACACAAACAAAGCAGTGCCAATACAAACGTATTTCGCAAATATTATATAACATGCAAATTTCTTGTTGTACAATGTTAATTAATTACTACAATACGTAATAAGAATGCCACAAGTTCCAATTCACAAATTGAAATGTCAAAGAAAACAAAAAGGGAAGTACGTCAAAACCATTGTCATCTCTATTTTTTTTGTTTAATCGTCGGGGATAGCACAAATCCGCGCATGTACTATTAGTAAAAAGCGCGTATCTGCACTAATTCCAATTTTACAGAAGAGGAATTAAACTTTTTTTTTTAATTTAAAATGGTTACGACTTTAATTTTTGCACAGTAAGTATTAATTCATATTGTCTACCGTCTGATAACAATAGATTCCCTTAAATCACGTTAATTTGGTAGCCACGACATTTACGCGGGTTTGATTTGGTGACAAAATTAACAAAATGGAAACTCATAATCAAATGCCAGTTAGGCGTAATGCAATATCCCCGACGAAATGTTTTTTGATGTTATAGATATTCTTTTCATTTAACCACTTGTTTAAGTAAGTTTAGTAGTAGTGGTAGAGCTCCTTGTGAAAGAGTTTGTCCAGGGAAGTACTGCCACCTTACCTATTTCTGCCACCAAGTAGTAATGTAAACATTACTGTGTTCTGGTTTTGAAGGGTAAGGACATTGACAGGGGGACGAACGCAGTAGCGGTGCCTTTCAGACCTTGGTAATTTAAAGCTCTGGGTGGCACTGTGACTATTGGACAGACAGAGTCACTTGGTATCATAAGAAAGTTCGTTTTAAATGAACTTAAGCTTTATAATTTAATCTGAAGTAGTATTTTATTATACACATTTTCAAGCAACTTTTGCTGTATTTAATAGCCATACGTAGAAGTATTGTCAGGTCTATTCAGGTTTTTGCAAACTCTAGTAATCATATCCCTAGTTTTTTTTAAATTGTGTTTTCGTACAAAGACACAAATTGCGTGTAACAAAATATATAATGACGGTAGTGGCAACAAAAGGGTTCTAAAACAAGGGTCTCCATTTTTCATCCCGTGAATTCCACAAATTGCTCTAATACATTTCTTTTGTGCTACAAAAGGCTCCGTTTTCATCTGTACTGTTAACCCACCTATAAGACCGTAACGTAGAATGGACTCTACGCTCTTATATATTGTATAACTGCTTCCTTAGGTTGATATGTAATCTCATAATCATCATCAACTAATTTGTACGCCCCACCGCTGTGCATGGGTGTCCTGTCAGATTAGGCCGTAGTCCGCCACGCTGTCTCAATACTGGTTGGGGACTTTTCATGTTTACTGAGGGTTGTGAACCTTCTTCGATATGCAGATTTCCTCAAGATGTTCTCCTTCCCCGTTTTCGGTGAAGAAAACATCGTGAGTAAGGTATTTTGGTATTTTATTCGTTTATAATAACTGCCTCCGTGGCCGAACGGTTACCATGCCGGACTGCCACGCAGAGGTCCCAGGTTCGATTCGATCGATCGATCGATCGATCGAGGGAGAAATGTTTGTATGGCTTACATTTATTTCTCTCGTGAGTTTGGGTGTAATTTGTGGTTGTCTATGTGTGTGTCCATGGCACCCGCGACACAGGGTTTCCCTAGTGCGGGGCTATGTTGAGTGTGTGCGTTATTTATTTATTTATTTATTTATAATATACGTCGTTTATAATAAGTAAAAATACATAAAACGGTGTCGCATAAGCGCCCAGTTACACGACGCGAAAGCTTTCGCGCAGCCGCCGCGCGGCGGCCGCCCGTTTACCACGCTTTCATTAATGGCGACTCTGAATTCTATTTACAAGGCAACAATATTTAAATAATACAAACTCTGAATAATACAACCGCGCGGTCGCCGCATAGACCAAATTCAAGCAAGACTTGCCCCCGCGCTCAGGACGCTCATACGCTTAAGTTAAAACTTAAAAGCTAAATATATAGAGCGTATTTTGCCATGACAGTTAGAGTCACGCGGTTGCTGCGCGGCGGCAACGCGGCCTCCGCGCGGCTACCACGCGACTTCGTGTGGTGTGAGCGCGATGAAATTCGTGTCGAATAAATGCTCCCTAAACCTATTACAGATTTATCTATACGCCGCTAATTTTTAAATTTGGCAAATATAATGCGAGCCTGAATTCAACTTACAGCCTATGCTTGAGAGGCGATAGGTCAAACCATTAAGCTACCATGACATTTTTGTGCAATCTCTACCGGACCTAATTAACTTGTTCGTCACCAACCAATTAAGCTAGTTGTTTCACATAATGAGTTCCACTTGTAATCAACGCGGTCAGTGAGTGCATCCTGGCCGAAATTTTGGGATACTAGATAGATGTCAACCTATGAAATTGTTTTATCGCATTTATTCCCGTTTGTCAATGTTAGTGCTTGTAATCAACCCTAAGACCTCTGCGTAGTGTCTAGAATGCGTAAGCAGGGGCCCACCAAGGTCGTGACAAAGCAGCAATCGACAATGAAACAAGGAAGTAAAGTTTGTATCACCGTATGTACTTATCTACCTACAGGTGTGTATTCCCATAGTATCGAGGTAACTGTTAATATTTAATGGACGTACATAGTGTGTGAACGATTGGAGCTAAATTTAAGTCGCTACTTCGAATAGTATCATAGTAAGTTATAAAATAGAACAATCGATTTGTTGAAATTGAATGTGAAAAGTTTTGCTTCCTTGAATATCATAAGGGTGAATATCAACAAATGCATTTTATTGTAAATTTCGGTGGCGCAATTTTCTTTTTAGATTTTCCAGTATCCGAGACTCGTTTTCAATAAAATGAAACATTTCATTTATATATACGTGACCGGGACATAACCATTTCCATTAATTTCTGAGATATAAGCAATTAAAAATTTTTCTCGCCACCAATACTTAGAAACGCCACCAAAACGCTTATCGGTTGCACCAGAATTGAATATTGCCACCAAAGTTGGAATATAAAATAAAAACAAAGACAATTAAGTAAATTTAATTGTTTCTTTAAATTTAATTGTGATAAAAATTTGTTTGGCCCTTTAAAACGACGCACAGTTGGAATTTTCTTCTCCTTTTTCTTTTTAATATCATGTGACGGGACGAACGCGTCATGCGCCTGATGGTAAGCTACACGCCTGTTCATAACAGTGGCAGTGCCACTCAGAGCTTTAAAGAAGCAAAGATCTGAGGAGCACTGCCACTACGTCCGTCACCCTGACACGTAAGTTGACAAGTCCCATGTGCCTGTAACTTCAGCAGCTCCCTTACCCTTCCAAACCTGCTATATGCTAACATTATTGCTAGGCGGCAGAAATAGGTAAGGTAACAGTACTTCCCTGGATTTTAGGGAATGAGTTCAATGTTGCTTTAATTGGCAATTGAAGAACTATGATACACAATGCCATCTCTACGAATGTTTCCTAAAGATAAGTTGTAGAAACCCAAATGTTTACCATGGTACGGTAGGTTTGTCCGGACATTGAGGCTTGATAAGGCGTCATCATCATTCACAGCCTGATTTCACCCACTACTGGGTATAGGCCTCCCGAAGTTTGTGCCATCCATCAGGGTCCCGTGCTAGCCGCATCCATTGACGCCCCGCGACGCGTACTATGTCGTCGACCCACCTTGCAACAGGGAGCCCGACGCATACTTTGCCCATCTTCGGCCACCAATCACCTCCACCTGTCATCACCTTGCCTAGCTAGGTGTCCCGCCCATCCCTATTTGAGTTCCATGATCCGAGTTCCAGCACCCTGGACTTTCGTCAATCGCCGGATCTCAACGTTCCCTGCCAAGTCCTAATACACGACTGAGCCTTGCGCGGAGCAATAATGTAATGGTTTTTAGTTAAACTACTTACCAGTTGCAACCAGTTGAATATTTGCCACCAAAACTACAATTTTCGCGTGGACAAAGTTCGATCAAGTACCCATTCTCTCACATACTGGTAATTGCAATACTTTCAATGATTTTAATTAGTGCTTCTAATAGTGAATAACATACATGGATTTGTTTTTCTTAAAAGGGTACACATTTTACCAGATCGACTATTTTCTACAATGAAACAGAAAGTGGACACACCAGCAAAATTGAAAATCGGGACATAAATATTTTTTGCTGTATAAAATGATTTTATATAAAATGATTTTAGGGCAAGATTTTCAGAAAATTCATTGTACAATAATAATTAATAAAAAATATTAATAGGAATGAAACTATTTTTCCGGATTTAAATCGCGTATATTTATTTTTTCAAACAAACCGACATTTCGGGCCCTTTACAGGTCCCATGGTCACGGTTGACTGAGGTGATACAGTCATCAACCAGTTATGTCTAATATTGATGCAAACCACCCATTTTTTTTCACTATAGTTACAATAATTATTAATTAAATACCTTATTTTTAATTTCACAAAGAAAACATTAAAATTTACGCTACATTCAACTTATTTTACAACAAATTATTTTAATAAATGAATTTTTATTAAGTTCAATTTTTTATTAATTAATAATAGAAATTAGAATAAACTAAAACATATTAATTAGTACTGCAGTCTTATGTCGGTTTGGGATTTTTCATTAGAGGAAACACTGGATCCCAAACTAGGGGTACGGAGAAACCATCTTCCCTGTTGAAATTAGGATGTTTTTTTAATTTCAATGGCCTCTCGCAGCATCCTGGGTAGATAACGGACTTATTTTGCAAGGACCTGGGGTTTGTCAAATTTCATTGAATATGTAGGTTTATCCATGACATGCTCGCAGACTGCAGACTTGTTTACGCGATGGTGTATGACATCAGCTATATGGTCTTTGACGCGGGTACAAATACTTCGCTTTGTTTGTCCAATATAAGAGAGACCGCACTCACAGTCAAGCTTGTAAACTTCTGCATCCTGTAAGGGGATGTTACATTTCACGGGTCTCGGGAACTGAGAAATTTTCCTCAGGGGCTTGAAATAGGTCTTGATAGATGCACGCCTGAGGACTCTTCCGATCTTGTCTGTAACACCTCTCACGTAAGGTAAGATGGCAGGTCTTCGCTCGACTGTTGGTGGTTTCATACGGGGCCTGCGGCATTGGCGTGGAATTTTCAACTTATTCGCAAGTAGGAGTTTATATGCTGAAGTTCCCCTGCCAGATGATTACTGTCGCAGACACCATGTGCTCTCTGAAACTGCATGCATTTGAATGTAAAAACAAGTTGGCAAATTGGTTGCATAAGTTAAATTAGGAGGATACTGAAGCTATACTTCATCCAATAGTGTGACTTAAGGTTTTACTGATCTGTACTTTTTACCATATATTTACACGTGCATATGCACGCGCACGCAGGCACATACAAGCACACTCATTTTAAATTTAAGTTTTACTTTCAGTTTAAAAGTACAATTTATAATTAAATTCATCTATCTAAAGTTCAATAGTGTATAAGTCTAAAAAAAATTCTTTAATTTTATATTTTTCATATGTTGTTTCTCTCTTGCCATAATATGGTATGTATGCCCAAGGGTGAGGGCCTGGTGACTTGTAGTACAGGTGTTAAGCCTTTAACAGGCACCAGCTCCTACAAAAGCTGTTAATGTTTCTTAAATTACTGTGAACCTTTTGAATGTGTTTTTGTGGAGAAATAGACATATTATTATTACTATTTAATTTTATTTTTTCTCTAATAGACAGGCCCTTATAAAAAAATTCTACCCTGTCTGAGTTCTCATTAGATTCGTCTGCGTTATTATAATCATATCCTACATTCCTTAATATTGCTCTGTTACAGGTTGATTGTCGATTGATTGAGGTTAATTGACTGCCTCCGTGGCCGTTCGGTGGTTACCATACCAGACTGCCACGCAGAGGTCCCAGGTTCGATTCCCGGGCCGGGAGAAATATTTATATGGCCTACATTTATTTCTCTCGTGAGTTTGGGTGTAATTTGTGGTTGTCTATGTGTGTGTCCATAGCACCCGCGACACAGGGTTTCCCTAGTGCGGGCCTATGTTGAGTGTGTGCGTTATTATTATTTATTATTTATTTATATAAAAAAAGGTTGATCACATGAAAATTTGTTATCCGTATAATTAACACGTCTCGAATTTGCAGTACGCATTGTAACATCTGTATTGCTACCTGACGCGACAGATGATTTAAAACGAGGAGCATTGCCCGGTGCATGCTGACTATGCAAACCGTAGCGCGGACCATTGCCCGATGCATGCTGATAGTGCGATCCATTTGACCCACTAGGCTGCTGCTACGGACTCGAGTTTCGAAAAGGTTTGGGTTTCCGCATTTGAAATGAATTATTGGAGTAAAAATTGGCACAACTGTAATTACTTCCTGAAGGGAAATTATTATTATATGTAAAAGGCATAGGTGATGTAGGTTGCTTTTGCGAATTGTAAGACCTTGAAGAATTTGGGTTCATGTAATTGATTGGATTCGCAATCACATACGGTTTGGAAATTTTGTTCTTCTAATACAATTTTTAAGGCATCCTCCAAAGTATTTACGTTTCGCAACATTCCTCTGTTCTCGGATCTCCGAAATGTTGAGATAAGAGTGTTTTTAATTTTTCCCATACACAAATTTGATCCCGTTCTCCCACTAATTTCGCGGCTTCCCCCGCTAACCGACTAGTGACTACGTGGAAAAGATATTGGTTCTGAGCCTCATTTCCCCATGTAATTTTCTAAAACATTGACACTTCTTTAAAAATAAGGGTAGCTGTCTAGCATCACTCTCGAATGTGGGAATGATAACTATTTCTACAGGTACTCGGTTAATGCCCTCCTTTTTATTGTAAATACGGAAAGTATTATTAATATGATATAATAAGAGTGAAATTTAATCACACAATAGGTCTACTCGTAGAATTAGATACGTAATAGCACAAACTACCTATTGGCGTATTAAAACGAAAAAGTCGATACGAACTAATACAATACACACATATATCTATCAAAGAGGATTATAGAGGAGAACTGACAGGATAGTGAACAGATTTACTCACAGTCTCGCAGTTACTCCCATGTCCTCTCTGGGCAGGTGGAATATTTCTGAAATCTGGTGTTCCGCAGCGGCTAACCAGCCGCTGATGAAACTGATTCTCGACCGACGTGACCGAATTATCGAATTTATTTGTTCCGCGTAGGTTCTTCTCTATTGAAGCGTAGAAACGCACGTTGACCCAGTGACGATTATAATATCGGTGCCCGTGACTCAGTATTCAACTATAGAGAACCGCAGGCTGCGCCAGATAAGTAACGAAAACGGCGAGAAGTATTAA
The DNA here is from genome assembly GCF_003589595.1 of Hyposmocoma kahamanoa. NCBI lineage: Eukaryota > Metazoa > Arthropoda > Insecta > Lepidoptera > Cosmopterigidae > Hyposmocoma > Hyposmocoma kahamanoa. The sequence continues at coordinate 11,158,619 of NW_020653853.1, read as the reverse complement.
AAATGAACTTTATTAACAACCGGTAGAGTAACAGCTCAGAATAATATAAATTAATTGTCAAAAAAATACAAGTACTTATACTAAATTACTAGTTAACTAAGCAGTTCGGAAAGAGTCTAGTCAGTAGAAGAATTAGGGTTGACGAAGCATATATCCTTAGGCTCATTGGACTTAACTCACGCCTGTCACGACAGTGGCGCCACAACTGCGCCTCTTAATGAAAATTATGAAATTAATTTAATAATTAATGAGATTATGAAAATTAGTAGAGGCGCGGCCGCAGCGCCACAATAGCGCCTCTGCAGCGCTTCTATAACCGTCTAGTCTAGTTTCAAGCCGCCCTTAGTGTAATAAGGCTACATCTGCAAAATGTCAACTTTTAAGGAGAAAAATTTAAATTACTTCTACGGACGAAATTAGTCGATAACGACCTTCCTTCGTTCGAACTTTCTTCGTAGAAGATCAACGAAATTCACGTGTCGCTATTTTGGTGCTATATTGTCATAATTGTAAATTTGGACAAAATTGGTGTAAGTAGGTTTATCAAAACGTCTGTTACAAGTGTTTATTTACGTTTGGATAAAAATCAGAAGAAATTTAAAATTTTTATGTATTGTAAAAAATACACTAAAGTTTAAACACGTTTTATACAAATTTATGAAAATTTCGAATAAAATTTTAAAAATCAATTCAAATCCATCTCCTGTAACATAACAATAAGTACAATTGCGTCAGCATAGCACCAAATGAGCGAATTATATTTAATTTATTTCAAGTAGTTTGTATTATTTTTATGACATCCGTGTGAGAAACGCACTTTTGAAATATGACCACATGTGGCTTTATTGTATAAAAGACAATTAATTATTGTTCTCGCATCCATAATACCTGTTAATATATACATTGATAAGTGTTTTTACTTATAAGTGATTTCACGACAAACCTAAGTTAATATTTAAAGAGCTAATTCATTATAACTTACTACTAAGTACCTCATAATAATATTATTAATAATATTGCATATCTACGTATATTATATCCACCATGATGGTCATATGTAGGTCTTCGTAGACCTTTGTGAATCCTCTTCCTGCATGTTTCGTAAAGATGTGATGATGTTTTCCTGCATTTTTAAGGCAAGAAATAGATACTCCGCTTTTTTATGTTACCAAGTGACGAGAATAACAAGTTATGTGGTTGGTGGAAATGCCATATCAAAGAAAAGTTCGTAATGTGAGAGAAAAGGTCTTTCTTGAATTGGTGCTACAAAGAGTAGTAGTAGAGCTCCTTGTGCAAGAGTTCGTCCAGGGAAGTACTGCCACCTTATCTATTTCAGCCGCCAAGCAGTAATGTCAGCATTACTGTGTTCCGCTTTTGAAGAGTAAGGGTCCTGGTGAAATTACTGGCACATGGGACTTGTCAATTTATATCTCAGAGTAACAGTGGCAGTGCCCCTCAGATTTTTGCGATTTAAAGCTTTTTAGAGTGGCACTGCAACTGTTATGGACAGGCGTGTAGCTTACCACCAGCCGCACGACTTGTTCGTCCCGTCACTTGATATTATAAAAAAAAGAAATAAACCGCGTGTTAGCTGGTGGGCCACCGAGACCGTCAAAGGGATTTTACATTTCAGGACAAATGCTCGAAGCGTTGTAGCCCAGTCTGTGCATTATATTACGGGAACCGATTTGCGAGCTAACTATTAATGCCCATCCTTGTGAAAGAGTTCGTCCAGGGAAGTGCCGTCACTTTATCTATTTCTGCCGCCAAGCAGTAATGTGGCTTTGCTGTGTTTCGGTTTTGAAGGGTAAGGGTGCGGGTGAAATTACAGGCACATGGGACTTCTTCGCATACGCGTTTTCACATAGTTCGTTTTTACTGATTTTTGTTGAAGAAAACTTACAAACTTCTTGCTCAAATATACTATTAAAATAATATAGTATCTGAAAATTTATTTAACTAAAAATTTAGCTAATTAAAATCCTAACTACAAACATTATTGCGTTTACCACGTTATACACCACATTTTTATCTTCGCCCTGAAAAATTATTTAGAAATCACATAAGAGGTATTCACTCTAAGACGACGAAATATAGGTTGGATAAAGAATTTATTTTCTCAGACAGCTACACAAGTTCTTATTACAACACTTTGATATTACTTTCGTGCCATTGTACGTGACACGTATATTCAATTAAAGCAAAGGTAGAAAGTAGATTTAGCGCATTGTTCAAATTACTTGGAACTAGTAAATACAAAATTACAGTAATTGTTTGCTTTTCATTGCATGCAGTTCTGATGTCCATTTTTATTTGAACCGAGTAGGCAAACAAATGTAGAGCGTTTTTTGCTTACTCGGATCAACATAGAACCGTATTTACATTTTATGTAAATGTAGACCAATTGGAATTTAGTTTTCTTAGAAAATGTATTATTAAAATTACATAAAACGTTACGTTATCACCGAAAAGGAAGATGTCATTCTTACCCAACCGACCAAAATACATCGAACATTTGATTTATTTTCGCCATTGCAGAGAAGTCACTCCAATAACGCAAACAATAACACATTGTTCGTAGTAACGTCTACAAAAATAAGTGTAATAAATAAATTATAAGCATACAAAAATGTTTAAAGTATGCTTATAATTTATTTATTAAATATATATATATATATATATATATATATACATATATATATAATTTTATTAAAGACAAGAAGTTAGAGTTTGATATTCGTGTACTTATTCCTATTTAGGTAAAAACGTAATGGTATTTTTTTTTGTGATAGTAAGTAATGGGACGAACTGTCCATAATAGTTGCAGTACCACTCGAAGATTTAAATCGCAAAGATCTAAGATGCACTGCCTCTGCGTTCATCACCCTGAGACATAAATTAAAAAGTCCCATGTGCCTGCAATTTCACCAGCATCTTTGCCCTTCAAAACTGTTTGGCGGCAGAAATAGGTAAGGTGGCAGTATTTCCCTAGACGAACTCTTTCACAACGAGCTCTATTGCTACTCAATATCATAGCAGAGTGTATTAAAGTGTTATGAAAGATATAATTGCTCGTTAATAGAACGGTGTTTCGATGATTTCTGAGCCCGCGTTTCTTTCAATAATTATGTTAATCTCTGTCTCTCTTTATCTTTCTGCCTCTCTCTCTCTCTATGTCTCGCACTCTCTTTCTCCCTCGTATTGCTTTTGTTTTTCCTGTTGTATGTTTTTGAAAGGAGGTGTCTTAACACGTGCTTTCTATTCCATTTGAAATTACATGATGAAATAATATACGATAATTCTAAAATAATACAATTTAATCTAACTGAAATATCAAAATATAGTAATCAAAGTAAGTACAGTTTCTGAACCCTTTAAAATACAAGTTTGGTTATAAATCAAATAAGTTAAGCAATTAGTCGAAAGCTCTGGTAAAAATGGTCAAAGTAATGAGAAATGTTTTCATGTGATTGCAGAGGAATGTTATGGTTTAATAAGTAACAAGAATCTTAAGACTTTGACATATGGTATATTTTTGTAAGAATAAAGTTTGGTATTTTGCGAAAGAAATTCAATTCTTGCAACCCTTATCCTACTTTCAATCTGTCGGCGCAATATATCAATTCTTCCTTTTATCTCTATAATCCACCGCACGTGCCTCTACTAATAGTTTATAATGACAGTTATTGTTAACTATTGCGTAAAATATTTCACAATTTGGTATGCCAAATTGTACAGCGTCTCTAGCGGTCAAAAGAAGAAGTAATGTTTGTTGCTAGCGAAAACTGTCATTGTAAACTCATACTACGTAAAAACCTAAAACGGAAAAGTTCATGTTCATTTCAGTGACATACGCAAATATTTTATAAGAATGGCATAATACGGTTTGTCGTTTATTCATTTGCTCCTCATCTGACATAACAATGACATGATACTGATGCCCGCGTATCTTTGGTTATACAGACGGCAGTACAATAGTGGAAAGACGTGTCAGATGCTTTTGCCAACAGCTATCAAATTCGGAGTAAATGAGAGACGATGTTTGTAGAATTGAGCTTGTGCCTACCACCAATATACAGGCGTGCCATTTCTCTGCAAAACGGACTACCTTCGACCGACTTTACGAGATGTGTCCGTACCGATAAGTGACCACCTTGAGCTACTTCGTTTGGACTTATCATCCAACCTCGACTTTGATCGCTATATCGAGAGCTTGGCAAAAACAGCTGCTTCCAAACGATGTAAAGCTTTGGAACTATTTTTAGGATCTAAATTTGCTTATATCTGTTTCTTTTTTCAACCAAACCATGGCTTCGTGTTCTTTACACTTCCCACGATCTCGGCTGATTCGGATCCATTATAATTTACATTAAGATAACGATATTTAAAAATCAAAGTCAGACGACCTAAAGCCTATTTTGACAAAGACAACTACAACCCACTAAAAAGTGCACATTTTTTGCATTCTCTTTCACGTTCTGTGTTCCCGTTGTATAAAACTAAACTATTTGGGGTCGTAAACAAGCCAATGAAATGTACATATATAAGCAATTAAAAGTACTGTGATATTCAGACAGACTGATAAAGTTACAGTACAGTACAGACTGATATGACGAAACTTTATATGTTCGATATTATTATTATGTACATGTAAGTGTACCATACACACGTATCTTCTGCATAAGGATGAATAATCTACCTTTTTCATAAAACAACACATGCTTATCCCTTCATATTTGCATATAAAAATATAAACCACTTGAACATATTAGAAGTGAAACCCTCCTCGCCAAAGCTTTTACAATTTTCAAAAATAGCCCTTTCTACAGCAATAGCAATATATAACACGACATCAAGCAATATAATTCTTCAGAAAGACGAAAAAGTGTCTTATAGCAAATTAAAGAACCTCCTCGTAGAAACATGTTACTACGCAATAGAAGATTTCATGAAAAACAAAGAAATCTGATGTCTCTATTTAGTTAAGTAATTATAATTATTAGTAAATAGATTCATTACTAATTTTATTGATACTGCATTATTTATTAAGACGTTTTATTACTTTAATATTAACACTTTTATTTAATATATTGTTTTATTTTTGTTTATTCATTTACTTGTTTCTGTTACTAAGTACCGTCCTTACATATATAATGAAAATTTTATTATGAACTTGATAAATGAATACTGAATACGTATTCACTTCAGTCTATTTGTTACATTAACACAGGCGGTTTAGAAGCCCCAATGAAAAAAACGAATACTTTTTATTACCCTTGATACTTTAATGTCATTGTTGTAAAGTAAACGTGATTGGGGAAGACGCGAAGATTTTTTTAACATCTAATGTAAATACGTAGTGGAATTTCTCACGAAAAGCAATTATATTAAAAGTTTCTCCCAAAATTAGGCTGTAATAATCGAAAGTTTTTTCTGGATGGAAAAAAGAAAAGCCGAATAATCGTGTCAAATTGCTTTTTGTTCCACAGGAAGTTACCATCGTTAGGTGAAGATGGGCTTTTGTTTTTAAGAAATATTATTGTTAATATTTTGGTAGAAAGCCACGACGTAGATTCAACTGCCTAGGGACAAGCAAATACAACGTACGCACGTAAGCTTGATAAATAACACCCGTCACTCACACATGGAGCCCCATTCCATTGTTGAAATTTTGTTAATAGAATTCACGTGCATCACTAGAATTTGCAGCGCGTAGTTACAAAGCGCATCAACTATCTGACGCAATGATTTTCAAACATAATCTCAGTACAGAGTACTAAAAAAGCAGACCTCAAAAGTAAGTAAAATTACATCTATTTGCCAAGTTTTATTGGAATCGGTTACCGGATCGTGCGCAAACCCGGATTCATCCCCTAGTTCGCCACTATACGGAGCTTGAAACGGGGGATAATAAAAATCGGTTCTCGCTACAAGTATATTGAGAAAGAAAAACGCTTGGAATTGAAGAATAGCAAAATCAACCATTCAAATAATTGCTCCTTATAACAAAATTTAGGCGCTATTTATAAAATGAATCTTCATGCGTCAACTGCCACCCTTAGAGGTGGATGATTTTCTTCAAAATTAAATAGAACCACTATGGAGGTACCCTCTTTCCAACAAAAAAAGAATCATCAAAATCGGTTCACAAATATCGGAGTTATCGCGTAACATACATTCAAAAAAAAACATGCACTCGAATAGAGAACCTCCTCCTTTTTTTGAAGTCGTTTAAAAATAATGGACTTTTTTATCTAATGGTAAATTTTATGTAGTATATTTCTATGTAACCTATATAAGATACTATAATAATGTAGTGTTTGTAGTAGTGTAGTAGTTTCAAGAGAGCTCCTTGAGAAAGAGTTCGTCCAGGGTAGTACTGCCACGTTATATATTTCTACCGCCAAACAGGAATGTCCGCATTACTGTGTTGCGGGTTTGAAGAGTAAGGATGCTGGTGAAATTACAGGCCCATGGGAGTTATCAACTTATGTCTCAGGTTGGCGGGCGCAGTGACAGTGCCCCTCAGATCTTTGCAATTTGAAGCTCTGAGTGGCACTGTAACTGTTATAGGTAGGCATGTAGCTTACCATCAGGTGCACGACTTGTTCGTCCCGTCACTTGAAGTTATATAAAAAAAAGTATTGCCAGATACAGATTTATCAATAGATCTACTGTTGTAGGCCGACGTCAACTGTTACACTGATAATTAACGAAAATCTACTATTTTTGGAAATTTGTTAGTTTATAATCATGTAGGGCAGAAATCTTTTATGGCAGAGCCTGGCAACACTGTACGCCACACCAATTGCCTGGTCTCAAACTAGGGAACTTCCTGATCTATGAATATCAGAGCAATGGATTTCACTCTGGAGAACTACCCAGAATACCCAGACCAGAACCAATATAGAATATTTCATTTCCCAAATATAATAATAGTCCTTCCGGGAAATGAACTCGAGATCTAAGGCCCCCATATACATCAAAATGTACATAATAATGTGATTCAGAATCAGATAAAACTATTTTTACGATCGCATAAACGCCCAGTGTACATTATAATGAAAATATCATATTCAAATTTAGTGCTACATATTCTATATGAGTAGTAGGGTATCTAGAAAAATACTTTTATCATACAAAACTGAAGGCATCTTTGCTTGGGCCTGAAGCATGTTTAGTATATTTAACTTATTTAGCACATTTTATACATTGGGCGTTTAGTGCTTTGCCCATTGCAATTGTTTTGTCTTATGGGAAAAATAACCTTAACTAGCTTCTGTTTTTCGGCCTAAAGATCACTTCAATTCAATTCTTTGTTGCATTTGCTATAATGTTAAGTGCTTGTAATGATATCGAAATGCTGTTCCATGACACGCTTAATTGGCTGCAACTTAACAGGAACATTTTTGACGACTAATTTTGTTCTTAAAGTTCAGTTAAGTTTGTAACAATTATATGCAACTCAGTTATCCCATCATCATTATCACTTCAGCCGAAGGACGTCTACCTCATCGACCAGTCTTGCGTTTCTCGGCTTCCCACAGCCTTTCCCAGCTTGTCAGTCCATCCTGTAGATGATCAGCTTCATTTTCCAGTCAGTAGTCGCCTTTCAAGAACTTTTCGGCCCCCGCCCACTGCCAATTAAGTTTAACAACTCTTTGGGTTACGCGACTACTGGTGTTCTTTTGCGAATCTCCTCATGTTTAATTCAATATAAGATAAACTTCGAGCACAGTCCTTTCCATTACTCTTTGTATAGTCCCATATCCTTACAGAGAGTAGTAGGAGGTTATAAGACGAAGTGGCTTAAGGCAGTAAGTTTGACCAAAGCGACCAGATCTTTTAGATTCAGACGATGCAGCGCGTCTGCAGCCATTCAGACGATGCAGTCGCTTATCGTCTATTACATTTACATACACGCGCGACTTAATCGCGATGCAAACGTGTTGCACGTTTTTAATGATTCAACATAAGCGACTACATCGATGCAACCGTCTATAAATCGCAAATTTGACGATGCAATCGCGCGTTTCACAAACGCTCGTTTTGTATCGCTAAAGTGTAACTTCTCTAACTCTCACAGATTTTAAGTACAGTGAGGTCTTAAATAATAATGCAATTTCTTTGTGTGTATTGCTTTATTAGTGCACGAGGCAAAGTATTCTACATATATAAAGTAAGTAATTAGTCATCGAATCATTTGCCAAGAATAAAAATGCCAGAGGCTCTACATGACTTCTCACAACTTGTTAAAGATTTAGTTAAATTATGTACATTGAGTATGTTTGTTGGAATGGTCATGGTGTCATTCAAATAAAATAAATGGCATAACGTAAAGCAGTTGTATTTAATTTCCTTGTAACTGACGGACTAAATTTAACTGCCGCTGTAAACGTAACATTTTTATTTCGTTTTATTTGGATAGGATAATGTGTCGCTTCCATTTCATGGACTCCCGGATTCACCGGTTTCATTCTTTTTATTACGAAATGTACAATTTCCCCTTTAACAGCTGGCTTTTTAAAATTTCATTAAATGTGCATTCGTATTGTTCGTAAATGTAAAAATAAAATGTTGTGTGACTTGTACGCGTAATGATTATACAGACGGGGCTAAATTTAATGTCTCCGATGATAAAAAGCTTACGGTAGGAGAAAAAATAATTATAAAAAAAAATATATAATAACAACGTGCCACACAACAACAACAATATATATATGGAATATACTATAATTATGGAATTCACTCTGGGGCACTATACAGGTCACCCAGACCAGAACCAGTATGGAAAAGTTTATTTCCCAATTCGATCCTACCGGGAAATTAACCCTCATCCAGCGTCCAGTGTGCAAGGCATTGGGCTAAATAAGACCCCGTGATAGAGGTGGAGCGGACGAACTTGACCTTAAGTCTCGTCTCTCAGTTGAGAGGTGACAATCTGGTCGATTTCAACGGCACCAAAACGCAGGCCTGTCTATTATCTGCTAAAAGGAGTCCTATTTTGATCTGACTCCCACTTTTCGAAGTATATCTGTCTCTCTTACCGACAGCGTAATATTGAGTGCAACTTTTTCGCTAATATTGAATGTAAGGCACAAATTGCAGCCAAAAAACTGGATATCCTTAATAAGGTTAAGCGATATTTCACGCCTGGATAGCTCTTAACTTTATACAAAGCACAAGTCCGAACTTGCACGGAGTATTGCAGTCACCTGTGAGATGACTCAGCGAAGTATAAACTTGAGGCTTTTGATTCGATTGAACGCAGACCCAGGGAACTTATTGGCGACGATAAGCTCGAATCTAAACTTCATAATTTAGCCCACCGGCGCAAAGATGATCGTCTCTCGGTTTTATACAGAATATATTTAGGTGAGTGTGGCCATGAGCTCCTTCATTTCATCCCGCCCGCCCTCTATTACTATCGGACATCCAGACGTACTACGAGATATCATTCTTACTTGCTCGATATTCCCTTCAGGTACACTAAGCGCTTTTCATTATTTTTTATTATGCGCACAGTCCAAAAATGGATTTCGCTGCCTGCGACTGTGTTTCCGAACTCATACAACCCGAATATCTTTAAGTTGCGACTTAATAGGCATCTTCAGGGTGAGCTCGTTCCATCGTAGATCCTATCTTTGCTCCAGAGCTAGGTAGTGGTCAAGAGCAAATCCATTTAATAGAAAAAAGTATCACAAAATACCGTTCAAGATACGAGAACATCTTTTAAGTTTTCAGAAATTAGGGACATAACTGGCTAAGGCGTTATAGTAACATTTATTTATTTCATTCTTTTGGATTAATACTTGTCCATTATTAACGTTTATTAGGAAGTGCGTAGGTTAGTATAAGTTACTCGCATCTGAGAAAAGCACATAAACACATTTGAATGCACACACACACACACACACCATAACAACAAATTGATTGTGATATCACAGAGTAATTATTTCGAAGCTGCCGCTGTTTGAGTTCAGTTTCATTTATTTGTGATTACAATTGGCGTTTCTATTCTGCGGGGTCCTGGCAGAATACCAGCGTCGCGGATAATCGCGTCATTTATGTTAAGCCATCCCTTTTTCACTGCCATGACTTACAGAAAGAGACATTTATTATACATATTAACTCTGTTCTGTTTAAATTGTATGTACCATGTATCTATTGTAAATTTTTGTGGTGGAAGTGAATAAAGTATTTATCTATGCAGGATTATTTGTAAAATATACTACTGTATATATATATATATATATATATATATATATATATATTATATACTACTAAATCATAAACAACAACTTTTGTGTACTTTTGTTTTGTTTGAAATTATTAAACCTAATGAATTATGAAAAATCATGGGATTTTTCATAAATTCATTTCATTTCAATAGATCGTTGTAAATGGTAACAACTCTGTGCAGGACGGGGATGGGAGTAGTCGCGGAGGACGCTTGCACGTTTGAACTTACCATACCAAATACAAATCTAAAAAGTGTCGGATTTATTATTTTTGGCAAATTTATTATGTTTTATAAAAAGTCATGGAACAAAAGTTGTTCTTTATGATGTTAGTAACATAACCCTGCGAGGTTGTTAGAATTTTAAAAGTAACCCTGTATATCCATGTAAATCGTCCAATTCGATCTAATCACACAGATTATTTTTCATTTAATTGATTTTTCACATTAAATGCTAACAGTAAACTCAATATTACGTGAAATAGGATTTCAATATAGAACACAACCTCAAAATGAACAAATATTGTCCTAACCCATTTCAAACTGAGCTAATAATGCAAAACTTGTGGTTTTAGAATTATTATTAATGCAGAAATGTCGTGTTTCAGCACCAACTTATTATTATAGGTTTGTTCCTAACCTTAATCTTCTGACCTAAATAGGTTTACGTAATTATATGAACTTTGAATCACGTTATTACTGTTTGAATTACCTTTTCTGAGAAAGGAAATTGCATTGTAGAATCATGGTTTCGTTTTGTTCTAACCAGATTATTACCTTTGATGTTCTTTGCAATATTACACGGTACCTTTGAGATATCCTTTTTTTTATAAAGTCTAACTTGTTAATAATAACGGATATAAATCAATTCCCAATAATGTTGTTGCTTATTAATGCAACAAGAATGTTAAAGATGTATGTGTATTTTTCAAATGTTCTTAAAATTATTTCATTATTGTTTAAATAGGTACTACCTTTAAACTAAAAAGTTAACAAAGCTTAATTGGAGCAATGTTTAATACAGTTTTTATTTCTATCTTTACAGATCAATATTCCAAAGTGGAAGGTTACCCTGTTATGGTTTGGTTCCATGGCGGCGATTTTGTCCGGGGAAGCCCTAATCTTTTGAATCCATTTCAATTAGTTCTGAAACAAAAGGTAAGATATTCAAACGTTAATGAAATATGATAAATCAGCTCTTTGAATAAATCCTCATTATAAATTTGTGTGATGAACACAATTTTAATAAGAATGCTTGGTTTAGTTCAAATTTGTTATGTAATTTGGAATATTAAATGCAAAGTCGTTTAAACTTGACTTACAGCTTTGTTAACATAAAACTTTTGTTATATTCTAATATTTAACTTTTCTTACAGGTGATATTTGTCTCTGTTGCTTACCGTCTAAATATTTTTGGATTTTTCTCGTCACTCGACAGTGAGGCTCCAGGGAATTTTGGATTATTGGATCAAGTAGCAGCTCTGAGTTGGGTTCAGAAAAATATCGACGTTTTTGGCGGTGATCCAGACAATGTATGCATATTCGGCCACGACGCAGGAGCCGTCAGCGTGGGCTTACATCTAGTATCCAGTTACTCGGCTGGGTTATTTCAAAAAGCCATTGCAATGAGTGGCAACGTATTGTCGCCAGCTACTGTCAACACAGCCAGGAAAGAAGCTATCACAGTTGATAAAGTTGCGAACGCTTTTGGTTGCTTCCGAAGACCTACCTTCCAGTTACTTGATTGTCTCAGAAGAGTTCAATATCAGGCACTTTTGGACTTAGGAGAACCTCTAGCGGAATGGAAACCTATAGTGGATAATGGCCTAAGTAATGTATCTGCTGCATTTATATCAGATCTTCCAAGTAGATTATTCAAAACTGACGCTTACACTCCTGTCCCAATTCTAACAGGATATACAAATATGGAAGACGCTCTTCTTCTCGAGAAAGATGATAAGGGATCAGGTATTGATCAAAAAGAATTTGATCGTAGCCGTGAAGAAATTATACTTTCTGACATAACAGTAGACAACAGTTCTTGTTTCACTAACCAACATCACATTCAAGAAGCTGTAGCATTTTTCTATAAACCTATTCCGCCAACAGATAATCAGACGATTCTAAGAAAACTTCTTCTTGATTTTTACACAGACAAAGTTCACGGATCCACAACATATCAGTTAGCTAAGCATCTAAGTGGACACGCTCCAGTATACTTGTATAGATTCGACTTGAAACCTTTTTCAGACTTAGCTAATGAGGGAGTCCCCGACTGGGTGGGGGTACCACACAACTTTGATCTGATATTCACGTTTGGTTTGCCACATCTAGCAAAACCCGAAGATTTGAGCAAGTGGGATTACAGGGACAAGAGTATTTCGGAAATTGTTATGAAAATGTGGACTAATTTCGCTTGGTACTCTAATCCTACCAATTCAGGCGTTATAATTGAATGGGACCCTTTTGAAACAGAAAAGCCAGGCTACTTCATAATCGACAGGCAAAATTTCACTATGAGCACCCCCGAAACCATAAACTACAAAGCTTTCGAATTCTGGACGGATTTCTACCCTAAGGTAGTTGAAATCGGCACAAAATGTTGCAAGGAGCCCATTGACGATTCAGGCACAAATTCACTTGTAACAGGTACAGTCATAAATAGTTTATTTGTTTTACATGTAATTTTAGTTTTAGTGTCTTAAATTCCACAATGTGCAGTAAAACCTTTAACGTTATTTTTGTAAAGTCTATTTCTAAAGTTACCATTATTTAAGAGAAATTATTATTGCTTAAAGTGGAGATAAAGAATTATATTTACTTATGTAAATTTATTAACGCAAATAAAAGGTAAAATACAAATAATTTGTTTGTTTCGGCTCTGTTCAGGTAATTTTTTTTTTAGACGAACGCTTGGTCACAATCTCGTTTAATGTTAAACGACGATGTGGCAGATGATGTTACAAGTTTGTTGAGTAAATGCCTATTAAATTGTGAATAGACCCAAATTGCAGCTTTCGGGATGTGCCTACAGTTGCCGACAGTAAATGTCAATCCTTTACCTTACGCATCAGGAAAGAGGAAACAAAACATTTGGAGTCCGAAACGGATGGAGTCCTTGTCATCATCATCATCATTTCAGCCGAAATACGTCCACTGTTAGATATAGATTCCCTCAAAGATTGCCACAACGACCGGAAAACTTCACCAAGTCATCTCACCTTGGGTGTCTACCGACGCTGCGTGTTCCAGTACACGGTCGCCATTTGAGAACTATTTGGCCCCATCAGCTTTCTGTTCTGCGAGAAATGTGCCTCGCCCACTACCGCTCAAATTTTCAATTTTGTGGTGCTTTTTCGGATATCTACATTTCTGATTCGATTTCGCAGTGAAACTCCGAGCATAGGCCTCTAATAAGGATGGAGTGATCCGGACTAATTTACATCTATAGGGGTTAAATAGCCTCAAATTCGGTTTTTATCGGGTGCCTTACGGGCCTTACTTTCAAGGGCAGCTAGTCACGAAGTGTAGCTTCTGTCACAATATATGTACAACTTAATAAAACACTTGATAATATCACTATTTCCTGGACCTTGGCGTGACTGTATTTCGATCCGATTAAACTCTAAACTTAATATATTGTTATAAGGCGACGTTTTAAAATATAATTGCAATACAATATCGCGTGCTTACAGAAGAACGAAAGTTCTACAAAGTATATTTTGACCTCAATACGTTTCAAGTAAAGCAAAGACTTTTTAAAATTTTTAAGGTGTTAAAACATCTGTGTTCAAAACAGATACTTAAGATGCCATGGGGGTATTTTGAGTAGGCAGATTTCCATTCACAGATATGTTTAGCGTATTTATACCTTTCAAGCTATAAACCTTCACGTGCCTAGCTACCATTATTCATGCAAGTTAACTGTTCGGACGTCAACCATATAGGACAATGAATGTGGTTCTGGCAAATTGCACTGCGCCACTTGACGTGTACCATTTTACTGTGATCGTAAATATAAAGTTAATAGCTATTTATTGGAATATTGTAGCGGAAATAAAATGTAAGTAGAGTAACCATTACAATCATTAGCTTATTGTACATGCGGGGTATATGGTTTTTAAGAGCATAATAAACATCTAATTACTAATTTATTCATATCGAGTTGTTACATTTTCATGATTACTATAGGTACATTGAAAATTAATAGTATATTTATCGAGAGACTAAAACGAGCCAATACATTTTATACCCAAAGTGGTTAGCCACCCGAGCTTTAGCGAGGGTGTCTATTACTCCGAGGGTTTATATTGGCTTTTAGTCTTGAGGTGAAAACTTTACTTTTCACTTCGATTGTGAGAAAAAAAATATTTATTTCAGTTGTTTACGCTTTACAACAAAATCGCAATCCTGAAGTTTTTGTAGTATTTTTTTTTTCAACCAAACACCGATATAACAAACGCAACAAACGTCAGGTTAACCGGTCTTTGGCAATCTATGATAATAACATATGAGCGTCTTTCGAACAATTTAAGTGCTACATCACGTCACTAAAATTATCCAAATTGTTGTAGTATTTCAGTTCTCTTCTAGAAAAATCTAACAGATACGTACACTGGTTTCAAAATATACATAATCATATATACATGCACTCCCTTTACTTACCGTCTTCGATAACAATTTCCTGTATAAATTATTTACAGCTTCTCAAGTCGAGTCTCAAGTGACTTTCTAAATTTTGTTATTATTTTTTTTACGTGTAATTAGGTTTACAATAAATGACATTTAAATTCATAAGCCATTCTACAGCGCACTTCTCGTAATTAAGATCACCTTTATGACACGCAAAATAGGCTCTCATCGTCGAGTTGCCCAGCTAGTTACCCCACAACATCCTGTGCGTTTACGTTCACGTTTTATTTTGGTTTACACTTTATCAGTAAGACACCATAAAATAATTTAAATATTTTTCACGCACACGAGACGCCTTATGATTTTTGATGAGAGCTGATTGTATCGTAACCATATTTTTTTTTTTCTTAATCACGAGTTGTTTGAGACCCGTTGCAATCAAATGCACAGTAATTCTGGAGACTCAAGTATTTTAAAAGAATCTAGTGGTAGTTTTTAAAATTACAATACGTCCTACAATACCTAAAAATACTTAAAATTACGAGTACTCATATACCAATTTTTGAATGCTGACGAAAACAACTGCAAATCTTCCTTGTGAAGGAAAATATCTTATTTCTGATAATTTATTCTGGAAAACGAACAAGTCGTTATTACAACATTACGTCATTGCTCACAATAAATGTTACAAACATACATCACGCATACCTATCACCATTGCAGAGTAGGCACAGATTATGGACTTCCCTCCCTAAGTTCTTTGATATCCTCTTTCGCCTCTCTAATTGCACCAATTCTTTTATAGATGCCCGTGTGATATTGATATTCTTGATAATAGGGTTTAAAGTGATCATTGTCATTGATTGATAAGTATCACGATAATTTTCTTAATAAATATAAGTACCTTGATAATATAAAAAAAGATGTCTTGATATTTATCAAAATGCTACCGTCAAAGATGTCATGCCATGTATTTGTATCAGACACGTATCCAAACGAGTCAAATCAGTCGTTATTTTACAAGATTAATAAATCGACCTTTTTACAAAAACAACGTATTTACAATTCATAATCTAAACAACTAAAAATCATCAATGCAAACTGGAAACAGATTGTTTGCATTAGTATTTTTGTCAGGCGTTTTCGTGTTCGAAAAGCTGTTATGGGGCGGCACGAGTTTGACAGCTACAACAGCGCAAGCGCAAGTTACGATATCGGTGGCTCAAAAGTTTATACTGTGGGCGCTAGACGACGAGGTCCCGGATACAACTCCCATAATTTAGGAAAATAGCTTTTCTAAATTGATTCTCGTTTTCCTGCTGTGTATAGCGCCGCGTAGTATATTTCGTTGGTATGGTACTAATAATACAGGGAATACCCTACTTTGAGACCAGGTCACTTGTATAGCTTTCTGATACATTAATACGCCACAATCTGAATTTCAAGTCATTTGGATCCCGTCAGGGTAAAGCAAATTGTACTTGTATCTTGTTTGTATTATAACACCTATTACCAATATTATCGTCCGCCATAGAAATGTATAGTTGAATTAGGTAATATAAATATACTTATATATTGGCTATATCGAGATCATATATTGTTAGAGATCACTCTCCTGCATGAATTTTGAGACTGAATAATAATGCTCTCTTTACAAAACATTTAATCTCTCTAGTTTGGAAGTGAATGAATTGTTTTTTTTAATATTTTTTTCATATTATTAAGTTTTTTGTTGTAAATGAAAACATAGTATGAAAATATACCACTTCTCATGCTCTAAAAGTACATTGATACAGCCTTACGTAGCGGGAGCAAAAGCATCATTTTAATCCTTAGGCAGTAAAAAGTATCTAGTTTTTTTAAATTACTTCGAGTGATCTAAAAAATCTCAAACAGCCAGTACTTGCTCTAGTTTGTACCAAAAGGCAAACGCCTGACAAAAATACTAATGCAAACGATCTGTTTCCACTTTGATAATTTTTAGTTGTTTAAGGATATTAAATGTGTTAATTAGAATTAGAATAAAACGTATACAAAGAAGCAGTAATCATGAACTTTTTCTTCTGATTATAATTTATTTATTAAGCATTAGCTATATGGCCATCAGCTTAAACATATAATTAATTATATTAAGAAACTCAAGTATATCGCAATAATATTTAAAGTAAAAATTAATTTGTATAAAAACTGTAAGTGCAAAAGCCCGCCATGTTTTTTTCTTTGGGCAACAAACTGGTGGCAAGACTTTAGGCCAAGTCCTATTTTAATTAAAGTTCTTGATTTAAGATTTGTTTTAAATAATTTGTATAGTGTGTTTCACAAATTTATTTAAAGCACTGTACCATTATTATTTCCCTAATGGCGGCCACTAGACTTGGGCCTGTGTCAGTTTCCATGACTGTTGCAATTAATATTGATTAAAAGCGCCAACGTTTAGGTAGCAGCAAGGTATTTATGCCTGAGGTAAAAAAAACAATCATCGACAAACAAATAACTAAAGTATTATATTATTAGGGCATATAATATCACACCAAATATTAATAAAGGGGGATTACACATGAAGAAAGAGGGGTTTAAGGTTATGGACGAGAAAGGAAGGAGGTCATACAAGGAGGAAGTTAATTTAGGACATTCAATGAAAATATGATCAAGCGTACCCTCATCCATACCACATTCACACAAAGAGTTGTCTCTGACATGGATTTTGTTGAAGTACAAAGGGTAGCAAGAGTGACCCAGTCTCAGCCTACAGATCCTTGAAGTATTTGCCATATCAGCTTCGCGAAACTTAAAAAACCAAGGTATCACTGGGATGTAATTTTGAACTTCAGCATAGAATACGTGCCTTTATCTTGCCTATTTTTATCCCAGTGATATACCAGTCCATATCTAGACTATCTTTAGCTTACAAAGTCAGGTCGTGAGTATAACACCTGTACAGTGAGAGACGCGGGAGTCGCATCCTTGGCACTGTACCGTTGACCACAGATGACATTTAGAAATGACACGATAATAATGTTGCTATTTTATGAAAAGTTCCCGTTTAATGTTTGTAACTTCTGTTTTTTTTTATATTATGCAAGATTTTTGTAATACATAAATGTGTTTCACGGTATTTATTAAATTTCTTTGCTTACAAAGTATCAAAATGAAATGAAATCTGTGTAATGCTGAAAAAACGAACTATAGTATGTAATATGGGTCATGTCTTTTAAATGTGGTCATGAAGTTCTAAAAAAACATTAATATGGTTAACTTACACTATATTTTGCGAATAGTAAATAAAATAATTCAGACATTCTAAAGTGCCTCGTATATCGTTCGGCGTTTTTTCTATAAACCGGTGTTTTTAATTAACTCGTGCATTTTTTATTTATGTTTTCTTGTAATGTTTCCTGAACCAGTAGCGTCTGTACCGTTCGACGAAGCGGTCTTAATCAGCAGGACTAAGCGAATAAGGTAAGGAAAAAAATATTTGATTCTCAACTTGGAACTCTTTCAAATAATTGTTATAATTTTTTGTGCAGATACAATATCAAGTGCTAGACGTTTTATTTTTTGCTCAGCTTTTTGCTGTCCTTCATTTATTCAGTTTATATTAAGATCAACAAGTTAACAGTTTAGTTCAAGTAAAATTACAATTGGTATTAACGATATCCGTATAAACATATAACCTCATAGTAAAGTACACAAACTGTCACTTTTAAATATTTGAGATTTAAACCTTTAATTAAGAATACATAGTTTAATTTTTAAGTTGTTCACATAGTTCAGAATAGGGTGGTTTGCATTAATATGAGCACGACACGTTGGCTTGTTTGAACAAATATGCGATTTTTAAATACGAAAAATTACAGTGATTTCCAATACTTTTAATCATTGTTCAGCATTATGCACAATGTCAGATTTGTAGTACCACTAAATTAAGGTGTGCCATATTATTATTAAGATATATACATTTATTTACATTATCATCAAAGATTGCGTCGGCATTTGTTTTTTGGAACACAGCCAAAGTAGCTGTCGTTATTCATTTTGATGTCGAATTTTGGCTAGTTATTTTCAATTTTTCTGAGGTTCACTGCCACTGCGTCCGTGACCCTGAAACAACTTGACAGGTCCCATGTGCCTGTAATTTCACCAGCACCCTTACCCTGCCAAACCGGAACGCAGTAATGCTCACATTACTGTTTGGCGGCAGAAATATCCATGGCGATACACTGCTACTAATAATGTGAATACCAGTAACAAAGTAATAATAGTTACATAGTTTTAAAAGTTCCTTGAATAGTTTTAACGATCACAAAATTATTGACCTAAGTCGCATGACATCTTTACATAATGTTCGCTGGTAACTTTCCCTTGTGTATGGACTGGAGAAAAATATAAAATCCCATGAGTTCTGTGGCCAGGATCGAACCAGCAATAAGGTGAACGTTTCTCTAGCTGTTTTGAAGTAGGTTCATAGGTTAAAACAACGCATGGTCATAAAATTCCGCCATTTTGTTATATTTATCCTCAATTTTTGCGGTTTGTGTATAAAAAAGTAAGCAAAACGAATTAACTAAATTAATTGTTTTTCCCGCTGGCTTTTAAAGAATGACGCAATATATTCACAAAAGAACAACACTTAGCGAGCCATAGACATTGCACTAGTATACAAATTAATACAATGTGTATCTTACGAACTTGTAATAAACCAACTGTATTATTTTCCCTAATGCAGGACCATGAGTGTGTGCGTTATTATTACTGCGTTCCGGTTTTGAAGCGTAAGGGTGCTGGTGAAATTACAGGCACATATGGCTAGTCAACTTATGTCTCAGAGTGATAAGCGTAGCGGCTGTGCCCTTACCATCTGTCGTCGCTTACCACCAGACCCACAACTTGTTCGTCCCGTCACTTACTATCTTAAAAGAAAAGTAAATCCTTGAACTTCTCGGGATCAAAGCGATTTCTCAGACATCAATGCATAACAACCATCCATTGAGTCTAAAGGAGTGAACATTTCAGAATTGTTGTTAGGCCATGGTATTGCTCCGTTTATAAAAAAACTTAGAACCAACAACACCGACTTATTATACTAATAGTGAGAACTTATTGAATCCAGAATGAAGCGAATCTTGTGTTTCTATAGCTTTGACGATTTACAAGTATCAAACAGTTCGTGGTCGAAATCTAAATTATAGAAATTAACTTATTTCGAAAAGTTTACAATGTCGTCGGCTATATGATCTAAACTGCTACCTCCATTTTTGACTGAATTGTCATTTTGATACCGAACGAAAGAGAAAAAAAACCGGTTAATCATCAAACATGTTCCGTGACCTAAACTTCAGTACAATCGGTCTACTTTTTCCATCGGTCTACTTTCCCCGTCCACTTGTCCAAATGGTCAACAACAAACTCATGTTATAAATATACATTTACTCATTAGTAAATGTATATTTAAAAATAAAATACTGAATGAAGAAAAAGTATTTTCTTCATTCAGTATTTTATTTTTAAATCAGTTTTTTTTTTTGTAATTACTCCCAAACAGCTTGAAATGGAGTTAGCAATTTAGTTTATTTACCTGGCGATGTATTTTTTACTAACATTTAATTCTTGTAAGATTTTCTTCAAAATAGGTATATCAAGATATTTTGCTTTTTTAAGTACCAGTGACATTGTAGTTTATTGGCTTATAGCCAAGTCAAACTAGGCCAAGCTAAAACTATAATTTTATTATAGTTGACTTATTTGTTACGATCTTTATTTACCTTATTTTTCCAGGAAATGGCGTTGCAATTCGTCATACTTCTATTAGTTTCGAGTTTGGTGGCAGCTCAAAGGCCTTTCTTCGCGGGATTCAGACCAATAGGATACCCTACCACTGCACCTACTACTACGTCAAGTGATCTAGCAAATCGGTCTGTTTAAATTTTTGTGCACTTATTTATATAGACGATTATCTGTAGTTATAGGTTTCTTACCACGGTATAAGTTTTTTGGCAAGCGGCAGTAGACAGCAGAAAGACAATCTAACGAACGTATAAAAAAGCTATAATACCGCAGTAAAAAATCTATTGTAATCATTATGATAATAATGACGATAATTTGATAAATAATGATAAGTTCAAATGATAATTCATTTGATATATGGAATTCTTGGGTTTTTGCGATTGTTACACATTGGAAATGAAAGTATTTTTTTCGGCTTTAAATCGCATACGTTTGTTTTTTCGGAACGTTGGTTTGAAAAATATACACGACTTAGATAAAAAAAATACTTTCATTTACAATTATTTCACAATTGATACTCGTTTCTGAATAATCAGTCTTAAAATGTATGTCCAAACAATCCCATGAGATTCCAATCGTAAGAAGGATTTTGTCGTACATGGTATATTGGAGACGGTTGGTTTTAATCGGGACAGGGTAAGCGCCTAGTTACACGACGCGACAGTTATCGCGCGGTCGCGCGGCCGGCCGTCCAGTTACCATGCTTCCATGTACATTAATATATATGTACTTTCACACAGACAGTTAGATTTACATGGTCGCTGCGCGGCGGCAATGCTGTCACCGCGCGGAGGGGCACTGCCTCTGCACCCATCAACTGAGACATAAGTTGACAAGTCCCATGTGCCTGTAATTTCACCAACTGTACCTGCCTAACTAGTAAAGCAATAAGAGTGACTTAATTTTGTAGAATCCAGGGAATGGGGACCTGGCAATCTGTAATCCAAACTTTTTATGTCTATCTCAGGCACGAGTTTCTCACTAATAAAGTTCATATTACGAGTATACGTTAAGCACATAATAAATAAGGTTAATAAATGTATGTTGAGAGAAAACATATAAATAATATTATATTATACTTAATATTTTGAATGATGGGCGAGTTTTACCGTTAGCAGACAACAAACAAACAGTTAGCAGAATTCGAAATGCATAAGTAACAAGTAGTTACGAGTAGTACAAGTAGTACGAGGAGGAAACGAGGAGCGAGGAAAACTTGTATTTAGGAATTTACCAATGAATTCATAAAAGGAAACACGTTTAAAGAGACGCCAGAAGTTCAGATTAAAACTCATCTCTTAAATTGCATCTATACTTAATCGCTGATTCGAATAAAGTATAACCAGATAAGTTATAACCTGATAAATAGTTATAATGAACCAATCTTTAAGAGATTGACAGTATTTTAAAATTGTAAAAATATTCTTATTCTACATTTTCAGATTTGATGGAAACAATGAGACCACGACAACTCAGAGACTGCCAATTGAAGCTCTTGGTGACAAAGATCTGGTTGATCGCCTGAGTAAACTACCAAAGGACCAACAGCCCTTTTGGCTACTGAACTGGCAAGCCCTGGAGGATATGAGGAAGAATCCACAAACATACCCTCATAGACCCAGTCATTTTAGTCAACCCTTGGATCCTGCCTTCAGTGAAAGTCTTACTCCGTCTAATGGTAATCCATCTGGTTTTTCCAGTAGTAGTCAATTTAGCAGTGGTACATCCGGATCTAATTTTGGAACCGCTAACTCTGGAGCAACAAACGTTGAATTTGTACCTTTCAACGCGAACCCAGAAAATGTAATTCCAAACCCAAGTACTACTACTACCAATGTGTTTGAAAACAGATTTGGTGACGATGATACGAGTCTTGAAACGCCTCGTATTACCCCAAGACCAGTGCTAAAACCCACGTACCCTATATATGCACACGTCGATGATGTTCTTGCTAACAAATATGTTCCCAGCCAAACCAGTCAATCTGGAAGTTTAAAAGCTACTTGGAATAAACCTGCAAGCGATAATCGTGTAAAAGAAAATCGACAATTAGCACTACACGATTAACAAGATTAACGGACACTGATTACTTTTATGCCCCATCCAATGTTGTATACGAGTTTCAATAATAATTATATGGCAAAACCTTTTTTGATTTAAAATCAGAAAGGTTTTTACAATTTCATTGAACGTTTCTCTAAGAAGACTGTATTTTATATAAACAAAACCCTTTTAGTATAAGGAGCGAACTCGAAACTTATTTTTGATTTCCATGTATTAAAAAAAAGTGAAAAACATTTACTATTGTTATAATATCTGCTTAATACCTTTAAGATTCCAAAATAATTAGTATAAGATATACAATACAACGTTACGAGTACTACATACACCTATAAGCTCTATAAAGTTCTTACCTTGAATGTTAAATATGCCAAAATTTTTTGTTACTACGGCTACGTGGTATTTTTTAACAACAGTTAAAAAATAACACATGATTAATTTGCGTTGTCGATTAACTTGTATGTTTTTTTCGTTTTTGAATAAAAAAAAACATATTTTTCTAATACATGTTTTTTTTTATCGACTCTTAATCCATTCTTAAAAGTATTTTTTTTATTATATAATATTGTGTCATTTCAAATGTAACATACGTGTTATGTATATTAAACACATTCTATTTTAACTTACATTTTTTAGATGGCAAATATACTGCATATAATTTATACATATATTGCTTCCAATACAATACAATACAATACAATACAATACAAAATGCTTTATTTCTCTCAAAAAGGTTTGTTTACAAAATGCAGATTTGTTACATTTTATGTGAAATATGAAGCACCTTAGTGAGAGCTGGAGTCTGTACTAGGTTGGGGACCTGTGTTACAGATCACCAGGCTCACACCCTTTTTACAAGTTTACCAGAAAAGTAACACTAATAAAATTTATCAAAAATAATGAAAATTAAATTAAAGAGTAAAATAAAATTGATTGCTAATTAGAAAATAAAACAAATAGAAAAAAATAGAAAAATGTCTGTGCGTGTGTGTTTGTGTGCGTGTGTTTGTATGCGTGTGTTTGTGTGCGAGTACGTGTGTGTGTGTGTGTGTGTGTGTGTGTGTGTGTGTGTGTGTGTGTGTGTGTGTGTGTATGTGCGCGCGCGTTGGGGTGTATATATGTGTAATATAACTTATTTTAGTATAGTTAATAGTTTTTCAGTCGAGTCATAATCGTTGTGTGTGATCAGCCAGTCAGTAATAATTTTTTTACATTTCGCTCTACATAAGGGGTAGACATTAAGAATACTGTTTATCTTATTATTATAAATAGCCTCCCAAAAAACAGAAATGACGCTGTGCACAACTAGTGGAAACTGAAGTCGAAGGGCAGACAGTGCATTTACGCCGAACAGTGTTTATTTTGTCAGAGTCGAAGGAGACTTGTGTGTGTTTGGTTAAAGCCGTGTGTAGGATAAACAGCTGACGTACTGAAAGGACCTCACAGGTTTTGTAAAGGTCAGAGGTTGGATATCTGAAACGAAGGTTCCGTCCCACCTTGAGTATCGCACGTTGCGCTCGTTCCAGCCGAAGAAGTTGCTGCTTGGAAGATCCACCCCAAACTGTTATGCAGTATGTCGTGAGAGATTGACAGAGAGCCAAATACACAAATCTCAAAACTTTCACGTCAGCAACGAGATTGAGGTTTTTAAAAACATAAATTAATTTACGTAACCGTAGGGAAAGACTCTCAATATGATAGCTAAAACAAAGTGTGCCATCTAGCTGGACACCCAAGTATTTGATGTAGTGAGTGCGAAGTGAGGATGGACAAGAGCAGGAGTTTTTAGAAAAGGAAGGACACGAAAGAGCCGTGACAGTGAAAGAGGTGGCGGATGGAAGACCACGACTTGAAAGAGAGAAAGGGAGACACATTGTTTTATCCACGTTAAGGGTGAGAAGGTTCTGAGAAAGCCATGCAGAAACTGAATTAAAGCCCAATTGCATATAGATATACACGGACTCCCAGGATTCGCCAAAGAATATCAAGGCAGTGTCGTCGGCATATGTAAAAATAGAACCGTTTTTTAATTGCATGTTACAGAGGTCGTTAATATACGTTAAAAATAAGGTAGGGCCGAGAATACTGCCCTGGGGCACACCATACGTGATCGGAAGTTCCTTACTGTTTAAATCTCCAATCCTAACATACTGTCGTCTATCAACAAGATAACTTACAAAAAGGTCAGGCTGAAGTCCTCGAATACCCAACCTTTCCAGTTTAGTAATGAGTAGTGGAACTGATATTGTATCGAATGCTTTGGCGAGGTCGAGGAAAACAGCCATCACCTTCTGCATGTTATCAAGTTTAGCAACGACTTCGTTAGTTAGGTCTGATACAGCATTATTTGTAGAAATACCAGGCCGGAAACCATACTGAGAGGTAGACAACAATTTATTTTTTTCCAGGTAATTCATCAGTCTACTATTTATAAGTCTCTCTAGAATTTTAGACAGGGTGGGCAGAATTGAAATAGGTCTGTAGTCGTTTATTAGACCTCTGTCCCCACTCTTGTACACCGGATGAATTATAGCGAGCTTGAAGGCCTCGGGGAAGACACCGGTACTAAAGGAAATATTACATAGGAACGTTATTGGGGAAACTAAAATGTGTATGAATTTTTTTAAAAAGGAGCCAGAAATGCCGTCATAGCCCACAGCACAGTCACTACGAAGATTCGTCACAATTCCCTCCACCTCGACTTCGTCAGTAGGTAACAGGACGAATGTGTTTGCACTAGCAATAGAACACGAATCAGAGGAATGCTTAGTGGGACCCGCGGGGATACCCTCAGCCAAACTACGTCCAATGTTAGCGAAATAGAAATTAATATTATACAACACATAAAACAATACATAAAAGATTTTTAAATAACAAATTATTTAAATATCTTTTATGTATACATATAACGTCCGAATTATATATGTCAACATAACATATGTCCTTTAGTTTCCATAGTCTAAGGTGAATATATGTATATAATGCATTTCGACGTTGAAAACATAAACATGTTATTGTCTTTGTTTAACTCTTGCACGCCGTCTTAAGCCAAAAGAGATAACATTACATGGTCTGTGTCAAACACGGGAATCGAAAATACGTAACGTCATCTTAAATGCCAACCGTGTCCATTTCGCACTACATGAGGTACATGATACGGTTGTCAAAGGGAAGTACGTCAAATGTCAAAACAAATGTTTCTCCAAGTGTTTTATTGAATTATTCGCATGTATTGTAATAAAATGGATAAAAATGTTGACAGTGAGAACAATTAAGTATTAATAAAAATTCGTTGCTACAGCATTACGGGATGTGGCATTTGAAAAAGCGAAGATCGACCGAATGTAACATTGTACAGGCACATGTTATTTTTCTGTCTATAAATCACACAAAAGCCCAAATATCTCATGTAATTAGACATATTTAAGTAGTTTATTCATAAATCTGGCCAAATTTTGCTTTGATTTCTTCAGATTGCCTGTTTGTTTGCATATTTTGATGATTGTTGTTAACGATTATTTTGAGAAAGTGTTGTTCTTGGTAGCGTACATATCGATATTCTGTTATTAAAATAATTCACTACGAGGTTTTTATAATTTTATTATTAATATTTTTACTATTTCAAGTTTACCTACAAAGAAAAAAGAATGGTTGAAAATCATACCGCCGTATAATAGTGCCGAATATAAACATTAAATCAAAGACCATCTTCAATTTTATTCGCTTCATTTTGAAGAGTCAAATTTTAACATAACTTTGAATGTAACTAGATTACATGATAATGCAATTCCATCATTAGGTTTATTGGTAAGTAATTTTATATTTAATTTAGATTAAACAAGACTCTTTTACTAGGCATTCTCAGTTCCTGAAAACAAAATTCTCCACTCGTTTCCGATTTTTTCCCATTGACAACTCTAACTACTAAAAATTCTTATTTTATACAATCAGCAATACAAAGACCATGTTAGTCTAACGGTGCCGGGTGACGGCCAATACCAACGTATGGACAGCCTATTTGCCTTGCCTTGCCTTGCCATCGTTCGGTGTCACTCGCCTAGCTGACCGAGTGAAGGCGAGCGCTAACGTGTATAGAGCTCGTTTGACGTGGCTTGTCACAACTCGCAGTTGCTCGTGACTGCTTGTCTCACTTCGGAGAGATGTCGATTTTTCTGCACAAATCAAAAGTGCTCGGCCAATGGTAGTCAACTGACATTGTATAGTCAGACATTTGCATGCTATTTAATATGTGCGAAACATGTTTATACTAACACTGTCTCTTGTTACATCTCCTGTTATACCATGTTTTAAGCAAATAAACGTATGATAATTATATTATTATTGATAACATTACTACTTTCATTTATTTCCAAAATTAAATGGAAGTATTAAAGATTCACTTAAATCAGTCAATGATTTTAATTCTATACCAATGCATAAATACAAAGAAGCGTACACTATTTGGAATCTGTTTAAAAATTTCTCTATGAAAATATGAATCTTGAGGTTGGAAATGTATAGGATTTATATTTCAAAGTTTTCTCTTTTTTATATACTCTCAAATTACAAAATATTATATTTTTCTGTGCTAATTCACTTTTCTAAATATTTGAAAATTTGTAAACGCAAAATAATAAATTCAAAATTTCTTGTGACATTCCCGGATATTCCCATATAACCTAAAATATTCCCAAATGGAATATTGATCTACTTTAATTAAATGTTTGCATGTCGATAATGACTTATCGATAGATTATGGTACGACACTAAAGAAATCCGCCGTTTGTTCGTTCAATTTTTGTTTAGGTATGCACGTTCATTCCGTAGTTAGGGCAGCTCCTTTCTTTTATTTTTTTCCATCCTCTAAGAGATTCGCTAACGAGTCATGTCAAACAGGCAGTATTGAAAAAATCTTTACTCGATGTTTTTATTGTAAATTTGCAAATACTTCTATATTACGAAAATATATAATAATATATATTTTAATTATGTGTCTTTTCATATACAAACAAGAATTTTAGTAAATATTGTAAGATAGCATAAGGGCGCGCTTATACGACATTCACGTACAACATACATCACATTTTTTTATATGCCAGAAAGAGTATTGCGGATAGTACGGAATCCTGACGCACTCCGGAACTCTATCGCCCAATGTAGTGTAGTAAGATCGAATCGAACGAATCGAACGTTCATTAAAAAAAATCTGTGATCCAATTGCGAAGGTCATTGGGAAGCCCATAAGAGTTGTCAAAGGCTTTAGAAATGTTCATAGACATTGGAAGTACTTCGCCTGACTCTTCTATAGCCTCGCTGTATATGTGAGACGCATACACAAGATGGTCACCCTCGACGGTATCGGTACTTTCCCTTTTTTTTGGCACAAGTTGGACGTTTGCCACTCTTCCACGACCTGAGAACAGGAGACAACTCAGGCACATAATTACGCAGGACTATTGCTAGAATTCCATTTGGCCCGCTAGCTTTATTCACGTTCAGACTCCGCAGAGTTTCGAGTACCTCTTTTTAGCATGACGCAGACACGTATTCTCTGCAAAGAGTGAGGCAAAAAAATTCGCCTTCTCTTCCGCAGTATGGGCCAGCGAGCCGTCCGGCCTTAGCAGAGGTGGTAAAGAAGGACGACCAAAGTTTGTGACAGCTTCGACCAGAGACGAGGGACCAATAGGACTTGCTACCTGCTGGAAAAGAGGCAAACTTGGCCCTATCCGTCGCACATGGTTGAACTTGGCTCTGCATAATACTCATTTGTACGTCTTGGCTGTCTTATTAAGTTCTTCAGCGTCAGAGCATTCTCAGTACAACTATAATCAGCGCTAAAACATGGATGTGCTTGGGGTCTGTTGGGTAGGTCAGAGTATGGTATGTAGTACTCCACACCTAAACGCAAGACTTCGACTACAGCATCAGTAAAGCTCGACGAGTTCCCTGAACTAAAGCAAGCCTGTCAGGTATATGAAACAAAGAAATGTCGCATTGCGTCCCAATCGGCTAACCTGTTTCGCCACACTCGTCTCATACCGCCAGCTGATCGGGTGGGGAGAGGATTCAAAAAACAATAGACAGAGGAATTAGTCGTATGAGACTTAACATCTGGAATCCTGGTGGCGCTACTGACAAGCTGGGAAAGGCTTAGCGTCAATGCAAGTTTTCGCAGCTCTCTGACGAGAAGCAACGCGCGGTGCGCGCAAGTTCAATACTTGCAGTGAACAATGACGACAGACGACGATAACGAGCGACGACCGAACGGCGGTGACGAGTGTTTTAAAGTATTTCCTCTGAACGAGGCGGTACCGAGCTTACATAATAATATGAACGAGTGTAATAATAATAACTGTACGGTGCAATATCGTACATTGTGTTTATGCGGTATTTTACGTATTCATGCGACATTTAGTTATAATTT
Organism: Hyposmocoma kahamanoa; assembly: GCF_003589595.1. Lineage (NCBI taxonomy): Eukaryota > Metazoa > Arthropoda > Insecta > Lepidoptera > Cosmopterigidae > Hyposmocoma > Hyposmocoma kahamanoa. The sequence goes on along the minus strand of NW_020653853.1, from coordinate 11,129,478 downwards.
ATATTTAGTTCACAATCAGCCATCGCGCAGTGTACTCATTTCACACCTATCAAATGTAACCACCAACCTATCAAGTGTATGGAACACCGTACATCTTAATGGTCCTTCGAGACTCTGGATATCTCTGCTTGGAGTGTGTTCATTGCTTTTTCCAAGTCATTTATGTGCTGATTGACGAGCTTGTGTTGTTTGTCAAAAGTGGACTCTACTCTTTTCAGTAGGTTAAATTGGGCTTCTACTACAGAAGTTTGATTTTTCCATAATCCGGCTCGAAGGACCATTAAGATGTACGGTGTTCCATACACTTTTAAATGATAGTATTATAACTGTTAAGAATGTTTATTAGTTTTGATTTACAACTAATAATGATACATTTGATAGGTGTGAAATGAGTACACTGCGCGATGGCTGATTGTGAACTAAATACAAATTATAAATAAATGTCGCATGAATACGTAAAATGCCGCATAAACACAATGTACGATATTGCACCGTACAATAACAATTGTTTATTTCAATCCGTAGACTATAGTAAGAAAATATAATCCATAATTTTTAAAACATCCAATAAGTTTAAAATATTAATTAAAATAAAATTAAGCAATTATGAACAATAAATTAAAATTGTAAAATGAAAATTGAAAACTATAAATCATTAAATTAAAATACAATCAATAATTCAAAATTAAAATTAAAAGTATGCAATGTCACAAATTTTAGTTATAAAATGAAAGTCAAGATTACAAAAATTACAAAACAAGACTGACAGTATATAGAAAATTAAAATGATATAGTACAAATTGGGCTACGCGCTTTATATCCGGCTCTGTTGTATCCGGCATTTCAGTATCGGACAGTTATATCTTCCAGCAATCGTATTCAGAATGCTATTGGGACTTTGACTCACTTGATTCAACAGCGAGACAATCTTCTTCCGCATAACGGCATGGAAACTGTCCGTACGAGCCTCCATAAACATGCTTGAAGTACTACACTCCCATCAGCACACTAAATGTCTTATTGTACTCCACACGCAGGACGTTATAGGTTCGTTTTGTATACGTAATCGACAAACTGCTCGAGTAAAAAGATTGAGTAACGTAACGTAACTTTTACTTCATTTTTGAGCATCAAACAAACCTACGGGCAAGCATTGCTCCGAACCGCTAACGGCCTAGCCTTCCTTTCTATGTACAGATCATCACTGGGGGTCGTATTCCGGAACTCTACTCAATGCTCAAGTCAGGACTTTAGTATTGCAGTGAGCACTGAAAATCATACTCAAGTCCTTGCCATTAAGGTCGTATTTCTAGTGCTTGTGTTGCCAGTGCAATCCTGACTTGAGCATTGAATAGAGTTCTAAAATACGACCCTCAGATCACTCGTGAGTATATGAACAAGATAATTGACCTTCCCCACTACCTTCAAATGAGAGTTGTTGAGCGTAATAAGAGGAACATAGTATGGCCTAATATTACCCGCCTTGAACATCATAACCTCGCTTAATAAAATGTATGGATTTCTGGATGCGCGCTTTAAATTTTTGTCATCTGAACTTACGCTGTTCACTAACTTTATTATTCCCACGGAAGAAAAAATACAATGGAAGTGCCTTAATCCTCGATTACTATCAGTGGCCCAAGCACGATCTTTTACCTAAAATCGAATATGTAACGTTATCGTGTCGTTATCGAGACAATTTGTATCACAATTGGAACAGCACCCCCGTGAGCGGATTTGATACTAAAATTTCATAGCACAAACTTTGTTAAGTTAACCTTCGTATTGAGTAGTAAAGGTGAAGTATACGTAAAATTTTGGAAACGGTAGCACCTTAGAGGATGAAAAAATTAAAAGCTAGCACGAATAATTTTTTGACGTAACGTTTAGTTGTCACGAGTATTTTATTGGTGAGACAGTTATTTTGTGTCAAATAGAATAATGTTTAGGCTGCGTACAAATCCGTATACACGAGCAATGCGTTATTTCGACTGGCGTTTAATAAAAGAAGATCGAAAAACGAGGCAAAATCAAACCTTAAGCTAAAACATGCTACGCCAAAACACTATGAAATCTTGATAATGAATTGGTCGTAGTTTCAAATTTAAAAAGAAATAACATATTCTGGACTATGAATGTAATTTAAACTTTACCTTATTGGCGTATCGTTGAAAGTTCAATACCATCTACATCTGTTACTGTAAGTTATGACGTTTTGATTTTATATTGAAATTTCAATCAATGTGCTGATATCTACCCATTAATAGCTGAACGATGACAAATCAGAGATGGTTAATTAATTGTTCAAAAAGAAGCGTCAATATTGCAGCGGTATAAATTTTACTTTCGTTTCTTGTTATAAAAAAAATATTAAGACAAACAGAAAATTGAAAATGTATTAATTAAATAAAATAGGACTTAATGATGATACAAAACGCCACCATAGACAATATTACAAGTGCCTCTATACTTTTTGCACTCTATAGTAGAAATAAGCCATTTTTTTACGATTTTCATGGTTTTGCGCGAGATAATTGAAACGACCTTTACGTACAGAGCGTAACATGTGTATGTCAATATTATATATTAATTTGTCAATAAATAATCAGTATTGTAGGATGTAATAATAGTAACATCGATGAGAACAATGAGTATTAACATCAGTACTCGATACTTGTTTAATAATACTGATTGTTTAAATAAATGAATAAAATAAAAATAAAAAAGCCTTTATTATCCCTTAATTACAAAAAGAACTATATAAGTTCTTAATACTTGCTAAGTACACACTATAATTAATTAAGAACCCCTCGACAGGTATAGGCCTCCTCCAGTAATTTCCAAGTTTTGTGGTTTTTTGCTTTAATCAGCCACTTCAATTTAAATTTTCCAGCTGCTTACTGGAACTACTACTAGCTACTTACTAGCTTAGTAAATAATCATTACTAATAATAGTAAATTATTGCAGAGTTCGGGAAGTAAGGGATTGCTGGACGAGTATGAGTTACAAGGACGAGCGCCAGCGCCTTGTATTAGTACGAATCAAGCAATCCCCGTTCTCGCCGAGACATGTATAGAATTTTTCTCAAACAATGTGAGGAAATAATAATATAAAACTCTTCTCTCTGGACTGTATTCGCACTTTCCATCAGGCGCGGTGCAGTCATTTTGCCGAGTCACAATAAAAAAATAAAAAAAAAATGTAAAAGAGATACATAATAGAAAAATTTAAAAAATATTAATTAATATTAAAATTTATACAATACAATTATTGCTAAAGAAAATGTTATTGTTTTTCCAGGCACATTAATAGTAGTCTGGTGAACTTGTGACGATGTATTTGAATGTATATCTCATTTACGGTTACCATGCCGGACTGCCACTGCAGAGGTCCCAGGTTCGATTCCCGGGCCGGCAGAAATTTTTGTATGGCCTACATTTATTTCTCTCTTGAGCTTGGGTATAATTTGTGGTTGTCTATGTGTGTGTCCATGGCACCCGCGACACAGAGTTTCCCTGGTGCGGGGATATGTTGAGTGTGTGCGTTGTTATTATCATTATTAAGTATTATTACTGTATTTTTCTTATCGCTCTTCTCACTAGCACTCACTTTCGCGACCAACAATACGAAAAAGCAAAGGAATATCAAATCACTTTAGTTTAAGTGTAACCGCCATTTTCTTTTTTTTTAAGTAAGCAGCACAAATAGGTATTTTTAATTTTCGCAGTTATGAACACGGAGCAGTTGGACGTATGAGTTTTTTTTATTTTAATATATAACATGCATATGTTATAATTCATAATATGTAATAATTAGTGGTTAAATATTCAGTACTGAAATAAGTACTCATTCGGTAACAATGACTGATAGAAGATAGAAGAATTTCTCATATGTTTTTATTTCTGGTGTTTGTTGATTATTATGATATAGTCTAATCCACATTTGAACCTAAATGAAAGTGTTTTAGCGATCAAGGATATATACCTATTTGAACCATTTCAAATTTATAATTATTAATAGAAAGATCGAACACAAAGACAAATAACAAATAATCCTTATAATTTTAAATTCACTTTTCAGCACAAATGGGACTTATCAAATTTATGTCTCAGGGTGACGAAGACGTGCGCAGGGGCAGTGCCTCTCAGATCTTTGTGATCTAAAGTTCCGAATGGCACTGCAACTGCTATGGACAGCCGTAACACTTACCACCAGGCGCACGATTGGTTGTTCCCGTCACTTTGTCTATGGCAATTTATATAGCGAACGGCTAAGGAGTGGAATTCATTGCCTGCAGACTTATTCCCGGAACGCTATAACCTAGACCTTTTCAAGGCGAGAGTAAATAGATATTATTTGATGAACATGAACAAACATGTTTCATCGTAATTTTTCATCAGATTCATAAAAAAAAGAAAAATTATGAATATTTTTTAATGTTCATGAAATAACTTCAGACTACTTACTGGTCTATGCGAATGTTGTAAGTATAATCAAATTTTTTTATACATGAAAATAGCATTCAAATGTAAAACTATTACGTACTTTAGTATCACTTAGAGTAATATTGTTGAAAACAAATTAAATGTCGCTTTGCAACGAATTTTGTGACCAATTTTGCACTGATAGCCTCGTCGATTATTTCTGCTATAAATCACCTTATTCAAACCAGTTCAGCCTCTACTTTACGACAGTGTAGTCAAATCTCGCATACATTACTTCATAGTATTTTAATGGTTGAAAATAATTAGGTAAGTTTTAGCAAATCTAATATTACCTACCCATGTGATGCTATAGGTCAAATCATTAGACTACCATTTTTATTACGATATTTTTGAATCCTAATAAATAATATGGCATTGGTAATTAATTCATTTAATCGAAACATTATTGACTATGTAAAATGTCGAATCTTTTTGTGTTATTATAATAAAGTACTTAAGTAATTTTTTTTTTTTTACATAATATCAAATACAGTTTCAATTTCAGATAAAAAGAGAACAGAACTGAGATATATTGTTACACATTACGTCATACGTAAGTTTATGGCATGTTGTTTTAGGTATGTTTCAAAACCGGTTACACTAGACGTAGCCTGTGTTAGTGTTTTATGTATCTATGTTGACGAATAAATATAATATTTAAAAAAAGTGTGTATGTGTTCTAATTTCCGAGTACAAAGTTGATTAAACTTTCCCAAAAGCACTTTACCGCGCATGTAACTCATAAATAGACTACTAGACTATGCAGAAAATTCTATTGCACAAGTCGTGTAATTAGTACAAGAGGAAATGGCTAAGTAAATGTTAATTTATTTTGTTCGCAGCAAAATGATGCTCAAATTTGTGTTGCTGTTCGCTACAGTCTTTGTAGTTATGCGATGCGCACCGACATTAGATGAAAGGTATGCATATATGCATCTACTTTTTTTTTATAATACTAAATGATGGGACTAACAAGTCGTGCGCCTGATGGTAAACGACACGCCTGTCCGTAACAGTTGCAGTGCCACTCAGAGCTTTAAATCGCAAAGACATAAGTTAAAAGTCCTATGTGCATATGTAATTTCACCAGCACCCTTACGGCAGCAGAAGTTGATCAAATTTCATAAAACATTTTTGCGTACAAAATAAATAAAATTGACATTTTTTTAAATGCTAATGAACTCATTTTCTTATAAGGATGACTTCATTGTATCGAAAGAAAAAAATTGGGACTGCAGAAGTTCGTGAAATTTAATTTAAAAAAAAAATCGTACACAAGAAATATACATTATAAGAACGTATTTAATTGCAAAGACCCAATGTTTCTTGGAGAGACTTCATCCTTGTCATTGATCCTGTTGATAAGTACAACAAAATTAAGAGTGTTTAGTTTTGCATTTTTAGTTGGTACGATTCCCAGCTCAGGTTAAAAATCTGAAAAGAAAAATTAAATAATATTTCCTTTAAGTAAAACTAGGTATCTTTAGCCTTTAAGTTTTAATATGAATTTTGAAAAATTCGCTTTCATATCCCTTTCATTTTTCCACCCTGTGAATACTTCTATATTCAAATATTTAACGTCCCTTTCCCTTCGGGGTACGCAGAGACAACAGCCTTCAACTTGCTACGATCCTGAAACACATTTTTCGCCTCATTAACACGCATCAGTGCTTTTATACATGATCGTCGGTTCAGGGTAATATTACCCGACAATCTTTAGGACGTTCTCAATTTGGTCATGGTTTGCTTCCGGGAATTCTTGGTTCCGGAAATACCGGGAAATATCGGTGCAATCAGTCCTGGTACCGATTATAGATTCCCGGTGCTAGGCGGCTACAGCAAGGACGTGCCTAGACGCACTTCCCACGGGCGCACGTTACTGCCATTAGAATGCTACTTAAACTTATCACTTAACTACAATGTAATTTTACGATATTATGATATTTTACTGCTTACAGTTTAAACTTTTCAAGAAATACCGGGAATAACGGCACTGAGCTGGACTTAGCGCCGGGAATCTATAATTTCGTCTTCATCGGCCTTTGCAACTTGCCCGCTCACTTTCGACAATATTAATTAATTTGTATTTGTATTGATGTTGTATGCATCTAAATACGCATTATTTTAACAATTATGTTAATCTACTGACGAACTACATACATGATATGCTATGCTTTACTTTGTAACATACATGTATATTATAATAATAAAATTATGATGTTGCTATCTCTAATATAATAATGCTCACAAGCCTGGTGATCTTGTAACACATTATTCCAATCTAGCACAGATTTCAGCTCTCACTAAAGAACTCGTTATTTTACTTAAATTGTAACTACTCATAGAAGTTTTTGAGAGAAAATAAAGTATTTAACTGATTTATAAACTTCTTTCTTCGCCAACCGTCATTTCTTATAAGCCAATTTACAAAACAATAATAAACTATGGGAGCCTCGAGGGATTAACGAACAAAATAACGACGCTTCCACATCTCGTCTCCAAGTCAATTTATAGGTAAGATGTACTCGGAAAATTAATCTAAGTAATAACAAACTCTTCCGTTAAAAAAAACTTTATTTCACTAAGTACTTACAATAAAAATAAGAATAATAAATACTTTTACTTCCGCAATGGGAGGCGTGTTTTCTTCGTATTATTAAAAAAAATATTTTGTGATACCAATGTTTGATAAATTAATCCAGTTTTAGATCAGAACAGACTCTAAACTAAAACTAGACTTAAAAAACTAAAAAATTAAAATTAATTTAAAGTCAGACGATTGACGACCCCGGTGCCCCGGTTGACTGTGTGGGCGCTAGACCAATGTGGGAAATGACCTTTTCTAAATTGATTCTGATTTGGGTGTTCTGGGTAGTGCCCCGGAGTGAATTCCATTGCTCATAATACGAACAACGGCACATTAGACTACACATTTTTGTTCGAAAATCGCTTCCAGTGCAACGGAACAAGATACGTCAATGTGTAGCTTGATGTGCTGGCGTGTGTACAAGGAATTCCCTAGTTTGAGACTACCTGGTCTGTTGGAGAGTCTATACTACTAATGGCTTTGGTTGATTCCGCATCATAGTGAAAGTGTTCAATAAATCACTTTGGAAAAAATATATAGTAAAATTGTGGATATACACTGATTGTTAAAAATTTTCACTACAAAAAAAAACTTACCTCGAAATTTTACAAGAAAACCGCTGTATTTAATAGGTAATTACTTTACATATACTAATTTTTTTTACGTCAACTGAACTAAATAGAACACTGATATACATTTTATAATTACTTTAATTTCATCTGTGATAAAATAAAGCCAATGACCCTGCCGCTCGACTCTTATCGACACTTAACAACATTATTATTAATTATTATACCCCTTTTTTGTAGTGTAAAAGTTACCCAACACAACGAAATCATTATTCCAAGCACAACACTTTAACTCGGATTAACTTAGCAAAATTTCCGTAATTTATTTCACCTGGTACACACTTAACTCTCAGAGTACCTAATACATAACGTGACCATACGTCCCGCTTTTAAGTTTCGTATCCCGCTTTAATAAATAGGACACACGTGACAACAAATTTTAAAAAATGTGCGAAAACAAAAAATATATAAAGCCAGCTTACCAGACTACACAATACTTCTTTCTTTTTAAAAATTTGTAATCATTAAATATTTTGTAACTATCATAAATATAAGTCTTATTTTTGAAACAATTATAAATTTACAGGCGTCCCGTAATAATAATGTTTACAATTTTGTTTGGTGGTCAAAAAGAACCTAAATCACTGTCTCTTAAGATACAGGTTCGCCTAGTTTGAGAGACTGGGTCATATATTGCAGGCTGCCCAGATCCACAATTAAACAGTGCCTTCAGTACTAAACATATAATTTTTGTATATATATGTTTTTAAATTTTAATTTTTAAGTGGGAAAGGCTGTATTCTCCAGCAATAACACAGTCGATCGGGATCAAGGACTCAGTTTCAAGATCCGGCGAACAATACATCATATCACAATAATAATTATTATTATAGTGGGCTACCTTTGGACTAATAAATTTGTGACAAAATATATAATATATAACACAAAAATATCCCACAAGTATGTGACAAAGATGCTCTGCGACACCGAAATCAGCCGATTTTTCTTTTAAAGCTCGATACGTATTATTTTTATACTGTTTTAACGTTTCAGCTTAAAAAACAACGGAACATTATCTATTGAAACTCCTATAGAAGTAAAAAGTACAAAGCAACCACACGGAGAAGAAACAAAAGAAGAAAAAGAGGCGATGAGACAGATAAAAGGTTACTATAACGATGAAAACTCTACGATAGAATATGTATATTTCGATGTAAGATCAGTCGCTTCAAAAAATGTGAAATGATAAATATCATTTAAAATATAATTCCATATTGCGGAATGTTAGAGATTCAAATAGTTCTATTTATTTTGTTACAGAAGGAGAAACTACTTCCAAGCCTTATTTAAATACAACTGACCATAGTGCAGACTCGACTGGAAAAAAAAATTAATTAAAGTTAGAATATTATGGTCAAAAATTAGTTATTAGTTTAGTACCTAAAATTATAGGAATATTAATGTAACATTGCAGGATTGTACAGTGTATAACGTTTTATTTTTACAGAAAAAACGTTCTATGTTGATTTAAACCGTGATGGTTAATGGAAAATATCTTAAGCAATACACTGTTATTCTCCATGAAACACGATATACTATGTAAATAAAGCTTGTTTATATTATAATAAATAATAATAAGCATTTATCATTTAGCAAGGGTATTTACCCTATAGACGTTAAAGTAGGCATAAAGGCTTTATAAAATGAAAGAGTAAAAAAGTTGTTTGTATGCTCTTCCGAAACGGAATTTATAAAAGCATGTTTATCTTCTATTTCGTGCCGCAATATATTCGAAGTTTGAGAACCGGTAATCGGAGTAATTTAAAAAATCAGAACTGCAGTTCTGATTTTTTTATGATACCAAGTAACGAGACAATCAAGTCGTACGCCTGGTGGTAAGCGACACGCTTGTCCATAGCAGTTGCAGTGCCTCAGAGCTTTAAATTGCAATGGTTTAAAGGTCAGTGCTACTACGACTATCACCTTGAGACATAAGTTAACAAGTCCCATGTGCCTGTACTTTCACCAGAACCCTTAACCCTTCAAAAGCGGAACGCGATAATGCTCACATTAGTACTTGGCGGCAAAAATAGGTAGGTAAGGTTATAATTAGAAATGGAGTGTCCTGTTGTGTAATACCAGGCATTTTCGTAGCGGTAGAGCTTCTTGTGAAAGAGTTCGTCTCGGGGAATACTACCTTACCTATTTCTGCCGCCAAGCAGTAATGTTAGCATTACTGTGTTCCGGTTTTGAAGGGTAAGGGTGCTGGTGAAATTACAGGCACATGGGACTTGTCAACTTATGTCTCAGGCTCTGAGTGGCTCTGCAACTGTTATGGACAGGCGTGTAGCTTACCATCAGGTACATGACTTGTACGTCCCGTCACTTCATATTATAAAAAGAAATACCAACTAGGTAGTATTAGATTTGCTAAAACTTACCTAATTATTTTCAAACATTAAAATACTATAAAGTTACAGGAAGTTACAGGGACACAATATTTCGTAGATAAAATTATCTACGAAATATTGTGTTCCATGTGAGTTAACTACATCGTTGTAAAGCAGAGGCTCAACAGAGGTTTGAATAAGATAATTTATAGCAAAACTACCCTTCAAAATAGTTTTCTTATGTCTCAGCCTGTTAACATAAGGCCGAAACATTAATGCGAGTCACCGGGGGGGAAGCGGGTAAACCTGTTTAGGTATTTACTATTAAATAACAGACTTACAAAAAATATACGATACACCTAAGGGTATTGTCCAAAAAAATGTGCTAACTTGTTATACGTTAGGATGTACTTTATCCGATCACATAAAATTTTGAAAACAGATCAGTTCTGAAAAATCTAAGACTAATTATTTATGAATAAAATATCAAACTTTCATTACAAAAGAGAAATGTCTCCATACAAAAATTATATATTTTATTCTTATATATTCTAATAAAATAAATAATAATTTTAATATGGAGATGTTTCACTTTGGGTATTACAGAGAACCTGCTAAATTTTGGTTATCAACTGAAGCCGTACAGTTATTAAGGTCATGTTTATCCCAAAAAATTGCTCAGCGGTTTAACGACACGCCGCGCCGCGCTGCCCGCTGCTCCGTCAGTCGCCATCGAGCGCTATTCATATTAATTCTTTACTGCGTGCGGATTGCGGGACACGAGAGGCGACCGTCCACACCCCACCCCCTAAAATCTAGGCTCGCGTTGAAATACCTCGCCTTAAAAGCGAAATAATAATAATAAGTATAATATATTGATAAAAAAATGTATATTGTTAGAAGAAATATATATATACATATAATATATATAAATACCCAATACATGTTAATAAAAAATTAGATATATTATTAATACAAATTTTTATTTCATAAGTAATATTAATTTACTTTGCTATAATAAAAGTTAGATTCCACAGGGCCCGCACCATTATTACTTTGCAATCATGTGCAGTTTAGTTAATAACGCACACACTAACACACACTCCTAGCTCCGCAATAGGGAAACCCTGTATCGCGGGTGCCATGGACTACAAATTAAGAAAAAAAATTGCACCCTAACTCACGAGAGAAATATAAATATATTTCTCAGGACACAGGACCTCTACGTGGAAAACCAGCATGGTGACTGTGCACACAGTTTTTGATAGATTTTATAGTTTTTATTCCTTTAAATTTGTATTCTTTTTGACGTTATGTTTTTGATATTCATTTGTTGTCATACAAATCGCCTATATACGTTCCTAAGATCCCGAAGGATTTTTAATACTTTAGCATTTTTCCCTTCCTCGGAAACCACCAGGCAAGCGTCTCGCCAACAGTAACCGTTCGCCCACGGAGGCATTGCTTATTAATTAATGAGGAGGTTATCAGTTAGTGAATTACCACTCGCTTTAACATTGAACGATAAATAACGATGAAATTTGCACCACATATCCGAGATGTCATCATAAACGCCCTTAGAAGATATGTAGACTTCCTAACTTGTATACTATGAGCTAAATTCCCTAGGTCCACGGTCCAATTTCGCAGCAGTTGGAAGTTTTTTGGATTAATAATGTATATGTACATGCATACATTACGTGTCAAATGGATGCCTTACTTACTTTCTCAAGTTCGTATCTCATAGAGATTGTTTATTCAGGAGATGGCAAAACTTTCTATTTATTTTGAATTTCTTAACAAGGGTGTTAATTTGGATGCATTACTTTAAGAAAAGGTAAAAGCCAGTATATGAATATGAAGGAAATGTGATGTGTAATCGACCTGCAAAATTCGTATGTACAATCCACTTTTTGCATTTCAGTAACTTTGTGCTTTAAGATACGTGTTTGAGAAAGTAAGGCGACTAAATCTTGGATAAGGACCATATCTTATTATGTAGTGTATTTATGAAGATATTGTCTCACATCCCAATTGCTACATTGCAACAACTTTAGTAACAGTAGAGCTCCTACAGGGAAGTACTGCCACCTTACCTATTTCTGCCGCCAAGCAATAATGCCAGCTTTACTGTCTTCCGGTCTTGAAGAGTAAGGGTGGTAGTAGTAAATTACAGGCACATGAGACTTGTCAACTTACGTCACAGGGTGACGTGCGCAGTGGCAATGCCCCTCAGGGGGCCTACCACAACCTCTTAAAACAATATTACTTTAACCTTATATTGACTTTTCGTACCATAACGCGCTTAAAGTAAGCTTATTGTATTATTAAAACTATGATATTTTATTGGCTTTGTGACTATTCATTCGATCAGTTCGTACTATGACGCGACTTTAACATAAAGTAATATTACTCTTATGTCAAATTTAGCAATCTTAAAATAGTTACACGGATGCAATGGAAACAATATTATTTTCAGTTTTATTGTCTTAATATTGATTTGTAATGATTAAAAGTTAGGTTGAACTTACTTATTTACGTATATCTCTTCAATATTTTGACTATTTTTTATTTAATAGAACATAGTAAATAATTTTTCGGTAAAAAAAAAATACGTGATGTTTATTTCGTAAAATTATAACAGCGTCATCTATATGCTTCTTGGCGAAACTAACAGTTGACACTAGACTGTAGTTCCGAATTCACAACGTGGCTATCAAAACTCAGCGTGTTTTATTTATTTTTCGTCATGAAAAAGCGGAATAATTATTGAAAACAGCGTAATTTTAATAGATTTTATTATTACATACTTTTCTTTTTTTAACAGTCAAAATTCTCTTAATGAAAATAACATTAAGTACTTAAATATTATACTACGATAAGACGATTGGGAACATCAAAATAGAAAGAGATGGCATTATACAGTTCACATAGCGGTAATTGTTTTCTACCTTTAATAAGGAATAGACAATATTGGGAAATCATTGGTTCTTTCAGTCACTTTAGCAATAATACATTACTTTGTTGATAGGTTTGTCATGGTACGAAAATGAGTAATATTACAATAAACTAACTTCATCCTTACATTGAAATAAGATTGTTTTTGGAAAGGTTATGGTAGGCCCCCTGATCTTTGCGATCTAAAGCTCTGAATGGCACTGCAAGTTTTATGGACAGGCGTGTAGCTTACCACCAGACGCACGACTTGTTCGTCCCGTTACTTGATATTATAAAAAAACTATTTTCATACTGAAATTACTGCTCTGTGTTGTTACTTAATTTTATGTGTAATAAAGAATATTCCGCACTGTTAATACAACAGTATATTAACTTAAAAAAGAGGACTTTCTCAGAATAGATAAATAACGAATTACTCACTTCCCGCAAAAAGAATTATGTTATAGTTTATTATAGACACTTAAACAATTTCTCAAATGTATTTAAAAATAAAATGGAAAAAATAATTTCCTGTTTTTGAATAAGGATTATTTTGGCCAAAACTAGCTCACATAAAGTGTATCTCATTTTGAGTTAAGTAGTTTGATTGTTTCCATTGACTTACAAATAAATGGACGACGAGTCTAATACAAAAACCACGAAAAAAATGTCCCAAGTCCCATTTAAACGTAGTGACATGTAAAGGAATATGAAAAAGCTAAAACGTTGAATTTAAATTGTAATGTCATCGCAGTACTGTCTAATTTTGCTTGTTTCGCTGTCAGTAGAACAAACGAAGACTAAAGCGTGAATGACGCTCTGTATACGATTTTAACGCCTTATAAGTTCGGACACTTTTTAGCGTGGACCCGACGTCCATATAATTGTAAGTCAATGATTGTTTCTTACAATATTCTAACGACGGTTTTTTTTTGACGTGTAGAGAATCAAATTTTAGGTTCTGTAATGTTATATTATTATAATATTAAATTGCACATATTTTGAGCAATTATAGGCGTTAAGCTTAAATTAGTTTGTAAGTTGTGAGTTTTTATTTATTTCGTCATTAAATATGTTTACAACTAGTGGAAATTCCATATAACAATCTTTTTGTCACTTGTATAAACCGGTTTTAAAATTATTCATTCACATTTTTCCTTGACATTAACTATATTTTTTGTTAGTTCCTGTTTCGTATTGTCGTTGAAACGTGGAGGCTAACTCTTGAATTGAAATCGAAAAAGAACAGTCCCATGTACGTTGCACTGCTAGACACGGGTCTGTGGCTTCTTCAACCACGCTGGCGTAATGGAGTTAATGCGCGAAATCGTTCTCAACTTCATGCAGTGGAGGCATTGACCTACCAACAAAGTGGAGGTCTCGGATTACGAGTTCACGCGTAAACTGCATGGAGTTAATGTGTGAAGTCGTTATCAACTTCACGCAGTCGAGGTCTTGGAAGAAAAGAAAGACATCAACTAGTTATATATTTAATATTAATGCGAACCACCCCATTTTTCATTGTAGTTACAAAAATTATAAATTAAATACCTTTTGAAACTTTGGTTTATTTGAAAAAACATAATTATATAGGCGATTTAGATCCAAAAAAACAGTTTCATTTCCTATTCCTGTTAATAATTGTAAAGTAAATAGATGTTTGTGAAAGAGTGTTTTTTTTATAATATCAAGTGACGGGACGAACAAGTCGTGCGCATGGTGAAGTTAGAGGCACGTGGGACTTGTCAACTTATGTCTGAAGGTGACGGGCGCAGTGGCAGTGTCCCTCAGATCTTTGTGACTTAAAGCTCTGAATGGCACTGCAACTGTTATGGACAGGCGTGTCGCTTAACACCAGGCTCATGATTAATTCGTCCAGTCTCTTCATATCATAAAAAAAAAGTTTAATTTGCTTACCTATTATGCTCAAACACCAACAACAAACTCAAATCACCAGTATATAGGTTACTGGTGTTTGAGTTTGAGCGACTAAATGGGTATTATTTTTGAGGTTTATGAAGTACTTTTTCCTACCACCCCTATGTATACATGATTACTTACTAATTAATTTACTTACTGTTTCAGAAAATGACGTTCTACGTTTTGCTGCTGATAAGTGCTGGAACGATGGAAGGCAAACCCACAGAACATCCCGAAGTTATCACCGTACCAACAGAACCAGAAGATTATTTATTCGAAATTGATCCCATTGTTTCGTATGATCAGTATGTATGAAAAATTTATCAAATGCGGTGGCCGATCGGATACAATGCTGGTCACCAGCAGCTGGTCAGCCACACAGTGGTCCCAAAGAAATTTTTAGTATGGCATACTTTTATTTCTCTCGTGAGTTTAGGTGTAATTTATGTGTCCAATAGACACTGTCCATAACACCCGAGATACACGGTTTCCCAAGTGCGGGGCTATGAGTATTTGCGTTATTTAAACAAAAGAGAAGCTTGTTGACAATTCCAAATCTAATCTTAAAGTTCTTCTTGGAATTCATCAAAATTTACTGATTGAATAATTAATTGCCAGTTCAAATCATGTACCTACAGAAGTAATTACCAAAACCAGTGGACAGTGTGCGGCCAGCAGTCATACTCACAAGAAGACACAATTCAGTCTACTGTACTTAAGTTTACCATCTAAAGTAAATTAAAGTGAAGTGACATTATAGATCCAACAGCACGCTCAGCTTTGCACTTAAAAATTGGATTCAACTTTCAACTCTCCACCATGGACGCCCTGGAGTCGCTGCGACACATCGTGGAGGAGGGTAACGGCGAGGGGGAAGGCGTGGTGGCTGTGTCGTTGGACATAGCCAACGCCTTCGGCACTCTCCCCTTCGTCGTTATCAGGGAGGCGCTGAGGTTCCATAAGGTCCCCAGGTACCTCAGCCGTCTGGTAGAGCACTACCTGGAGGACAGGGTGGTGCTCTACCAGACGAGGGAAGGTGGGCGCATGGAGCGCCCGATGAGGTGCGGGGTACCCCAGTGATCTGTAGTAGGCCCTCTACTATGGAACCTGGGGTATGATTGGGCGCTCAGAGGCGAGTTGCTCCCTCGGACGGCCGCCATCGCATACGCGGACGATACGATGGTGGCTGCCCGGGGGTCCACCTTCCGGGAGGCGGCCCGAAGAGCCTCAACGGCGGCGGATCTGATGATCCGCCGCATAGAATCGTTGGGGCTAAGGGTCGCCGTGCCGAAGACGGAAGTGGCCGTCTTCGGCGGGAGGGGAGGAGGTTGGGTAGTGCCGGCGGGCGCCCGCATCTTCATCGCCAGGGAGATGGTCCCGGTCAAGCCTCAGATCAAGTATCTGGGTCTTGTCCTGCACCGGCGGTGGAAATTCGGGGAGCACTTTCGACAGCTCGCTCCCCGAATAGTGGGCGCCGCCTCTGCGTTGGGCCGGCTATTGCCCAACCTCGGAGGGCCGGGAGCCCCGTGCAGGAAGTTGTAATCCGGAGTAACCCGGAGTATGGCACTGTACGGGGCTTCCGTGTGGTGTGGGGCCTTTTCAGCGGCAACGAGGGCGCTGCTGAGAAGGCCCCAGAGGGTGGTCGCCCTGCGGATGTGCAGGGCGTACCAGACAGTGGCCGCGGCCGCGGCTTGCGTTCTCGCCGGAACTCCGCCGTGGGACCTCGAAGCGGAGGTCCTGGCGGAGGTTCACAACTTCCGGCGAGAGAGGAGGGTGCGAGGCGAGAACCCTGCTCCACAAGAGGTGGAGCGGGAGCGCCGCCTCGCGGTCCAGCGCATGCGGGACCGGTGGAAAGAGGGCTTGGCGGATCCCCCCTATGGAGCTAGAACCATATCCGCCCTGTCCTCACTGAGTGGGTACACCGGTCCCACGGGCCACTGTCGTACCACCTTGTGCAGATCCTGACCGGGCACGGCTGCTTCGGTCACTACCTGCACAAGGTGGCGAGGAGGGAGGCGTCCCCGTCGTGCCACGAGTGCGGCGCCGTGGACGACACCGCGCAGCACACCCTCGAGGTGTGTTCCCGGTGGATCGAGCAGCGCCGCACTCTGGTGGCGACAATAGGGAGGGACCTCTCGCTGCCCAGCGTGGTCGCGGCCATGCTGCGGGACGAGAGGTCCTGGGACGCGGTGGCCTCCTTTTGCGTGGAAGTGATGACGCAAAAGGAGGCGGCGGAGCGGGAGCGTGAGGACGCGCCTGACGCACCCCCGCTCCGGCGCAGACGGGCGGGGAGGAGGCGGCGGCAATTTGCCGCTCAACTCCTTCCCCACTGAGGCCAGCGGACAGGGACTAAGGCCCCCTGTTCGCATTGCACGGCCTCAATCATCTGGGGAGAGGGGCGGAGAAAACCGATCCTCTCCTCCATAGGCGTGGGAGCCCCGGCATAGTGGCCGGGGCGGCCGGGCGGCGTCGTGGTGAAATAGAGATGATCCCACGGCGCCGGCACAAACCCGGCGAGAGGCAAACCGATGGGGTTTAGTGGGTATACCCCTGGGACCGATGTGTCTCCCTTCTCGAGGAGGGGCTGCGCAGGGCGCGGCCAGCCGCTGGTGGGGGCGCGGACGAGTGCAACAGCGTACCCGTACCCCCCACCTACAGCGGAGAGGAGGAACACTCCGGGGGTTTAGTGCGGTCGGGCTGCTCCCCTTCAGGGTTCAGCCCAGTCCCACATAACCCCGGCTCTGCCCCCGCGGGGCTGGGGTATCTGTAAGCAGATTCCCCCGGATTAACAAAAAAAAAAGGTTAAGTTAGGTTTAAAAGAAAAAACATTTTCCTCTCAAAATTACTTTCGAGGTTATGAAAATTCGAGTAAACGTTATTTCTGGAATGGTATAATAAAGCTGTAGGAGCTTTTATTTCAAAACGAAAACTAGAACATTGCATCGGGTTTAGCTATAGGTATGTATTAATAGGTATCAATATTTAAAGGCATTATTTAGGTGTGCATGCTAAATCGTCGATCTCATCATCACTTTCGATCAGATTAGATGGAGGTCAAATGCGCACAAAAGGAATTACGGCTACGCCATCATCATTATCATTTCCACCCACAAAAATTATCACAATCTTTATCGACCAATATCACATTGTATTTTATTTATGACGTATTCATTTATATTAATAATAGTGATTGTGATAGCAAAAATATTGAACTTTATATTAAATTAATTTTTTAACTACGCAATTTCTTGTTTTGGCAACAGACATATGTCGCAAAACGGAACGCAGTAAGTAGTAAGATATTATAGGTAAGTACATTTTTTATGGATTGCGCTTTTACTTAACGGAAAGTGATTACCACCGCCTATAGGCATTTCTAATTTACACCTAGGTGTACCATAAGAGTATAAGCATAAGTGCTTACTCCGTGTTGTAGAGTAAAGATCGAGTCAGAAAATGTTGTGCAACACTACGGTAACTACAATGTATATTTGTATATCCAAGCCATCAAATAGCAGAGAGCTCCTTGTTAAAAAGTTCGTCCAGGGAAGTACTGCCACCTTACCTATTTTAGCCACCAAGCAGTAATGTCACCATTACTATGTTCCGGTTTTGAAGGGTAAGGGTGCTGACGAAATTACAGGCACATGAGACTTATCAACCTATGTCTCAGGGTGACGGATGCAGTGATAGTCTCTCGGATCTTTGTGTTTTAAAACTCTGAGTTATACAACTGTTGCGACAGGCGTGTTAGTTACCATCAGGCGCACTACTCATTCGTCCCGTCAATTGGTATCATTTAAATTTTTTTTTTAAATAGGTCAAAAAGATTTATTGCAAAATATTAGCGGCCCCATCTACTAACACCAGCCGCAACTTTATGCAAACTCATAAACAGTACTAGATAGTAAATATCCTATCCTATCCTATCCTATATATACCCTGCGACTAGATGGCGTTGCTTTGTAAACAAATCAGTGATAAATGGGTGGCACAATAGATATGATTATTATAATAAAATTATTATCGATCGATGAATAAATAGTAACCATAATAATTACAAAATGGCAACACTCTGTTTAGTTTGAGAAAGTGTTGATTTTACTGTCTATAATAACGACGTGCTCTGTCTTTAGTTTATGATTATTTTTTTCTGTTTGTTCTTTTTAAAATAAACCGTTACGCAGCTCGTACGCAGTCTCGCTCGTAGGCACTTCTATAATAAAAATCTTCACATTCCACACCCTAAGTCAATTATTATAACTATGGGTATGAAGAGGAAAGAGATGTAAAGAGTAATTTTTAGTTGGTTTTTATTTTTGTTACAAAGTTCGAAAATACACAAAAAAAAAAATTTTCGATCCGGCTGGACTCGAACCTGCCACTAAGGATATCGCTCTCCGAACTGGAGCTACGGAACGAATCAGTAGACCTTGTAGCTTTCTCTATCATATTCAATAAAATAAATATTGCAGAGCTTTAGTGTCAAGAGTCGACACTACAACTTAACACTAAAACTCTGCAATATATACCTAAAAGCAAAATGAATTTTGCTTACATCGAGCGTCACTGACACAGCATTCATTTCGGAATTTATTTTTTACTAACGAAACTAAAGCCATTTGAAAAATGTATATCGTATAGTTACCTACAGAAAACAGTGGTTTCTTGTAAAATGTCGAGGTAAGTTTGTGTTTTTTTTTTCTATCGTGGAAATTTTTATGAATAGTTTTTTCACATCGCATAGTAATCAGTTGGTATATATCCTCAATTTTACTTTATATTTTTTCCAAAGGGATTGACGTTTTCACGTTTTCAGGTTGTATAGACTTTTAAGTTATTTTACTGTCCACTGCTCACCCTATTCCCAAGACTGAACCACACGAAATAGTTTCGACCGTTTCGATCACAAAATTGTATAGCCATCATGATTGTTATTAATTAGGTATTTGTTCTTATTATTCTCATCTGCGTTCTACATATTACGACATACAATAGTCATTATTTTCTGATAAATGCTCTGTTAAAGGTATTTCTGAATAAAGTATAGTGAATTGAATTGAGATGAATAGAATTGTTTCCATGTTTGGTATTTGATTGTTCAGTATTATTCTACACATGAACGGGTTTGAGTGTTTATTACTATTCATGATAAACCATTGAAACTAGAATAATTGCTTTACTTTTCAATCTGTTAAACAGATAAGACTGTTTTAAGCAACGCGTAATGTTAAAAAAACACGAAAAATTTGAGTTTCGTAACAAATATTTCAATCTTTTCAATTCTTGGGTCAGCATATTGTACCCTTGGTATAATAAAGCCGCATGTGACCAGACATCAAAAGTGTTTTTCTGTTTAAAAGTATACATATACATGCGTACATAATTACATATAATTACTAGAAAATACGAACTACGTGAAACAAATTATATATATGTGAAATTTTATAACGCTCATATTCCAGCATAAAAAAGTTATAGACTAATTTCGTTAGCGGAATCTGTAAATTTCTCTCCTGAAATGTTGTCCTTTCACACATGTGGCATTATTATCCCAGCATTTCGAGCCATCACCACTGACTTATCGTAAGCGACAGTTTTACCTAAACAGAGTTTTTTTTTACAAATTATATTTTAAATTATAACGAACAAGGACGCGTCGAAAATTTACTCCAAAATTACATCAAATAGACATTATTGCAAAAGCTAAGTTTATCGTCAGCGCAATTGTTTTTTTAAATATTTTGCTGTAACCGATAGAATCAAAACTAAAAAATCATAACGTAAGGGACACTTATTATCGCAACAGACATAGTACCCACATCACAATCATTTCGTCGTTTACTATTACCAAAGTGGTAAAAAACCTGTTGCATCTTTTTAACGGCAAGAGTTATCTTACACGCCTGATAGCCTCAAAAATCTTTTGATATTGTAGCAAAAATATTTTAAGCGCCAAAAAAGCATTGCTTTAAATCACTGCTTTAAAAAAAGCTGTTATGAAATTCATTATTGTACATTAAAATTCAATTTAGTACCACGTTCATATGCAGAAATATTTAAAACAAGACCTTTCGTGTAAAATTTGTTTTTTGCCGCTATTGGCTCGACTTGTTTACAAACAAAATGGTCATGAACCTAACGTCAATTATCATTGTTCCATGACCGATGCTTAGCATTTTATTTTGCGTAGCCTCTTTACAGTTAACTTTAAGTAGAATTGTCCTATATTTGCATATTTTGTTCACAGAAAAATGGCAATAAAGCTCTTCGTTCTATTTGCATTAGTTTTCGTAGTTGCACTGAGTAAACAGCCTTTTTTTAACAACACAAGGTACGTACAAAAAGAACCCAAGTAGATGAGAGAAAGAATAGAGAGAGAATAAATTATCTGCAAATAACAATGTATTATCGGATTTCGTGGATATCGAGACTAATCCTTTATTATAAGGTTCTTTCTTCAACTGTATCTTTTTTTATGATACCAAGTAATGGGACAAACACGTCGTGGGCCTAGTGGTAAGCTACACGCCTATCCATAACAGTTTCAGTGCCACTCAGAGCTTTAAACCGCAAAGATCTGAGGGGCACTGCCACTGCGCCCGTCACTTTGAGACATAAGTTGACAAGTATCGTGTGTCTGTAATTTCACCAACACCCTTACCCTTCAAACCTGGAACGCAGTAATGGTCACATTACTGCTTGGCAGCAGACATAGGTAAGGTGGGCAGTACTTCCCTGGACGAACTCTTTCATAAGGACTTCTATTGCTACTAAACGTAGTGTTTTAAATCTTAAACAGTTGAATATAAGCTTCGAAAGGGATAACATTAAGTCTTGTTTCACCTATTGAAAATTTTACTAATAAAATGTATTTCTTGTCGTTCCAGTTTCCAAGAAGAAAATCTTACAACTGTAACAAATCCACTCCACATAGAAAATACCGAACGCTCATACTCTACCTTCTATGTTCTTTGGAAAGCGCAAAGGAGAAATAAAAAATATTTAGATCAGAAAAAGAAAAGCAAAGATATGAATGAAGTTGAAAATATGTCAATAATAGTAAAAACCGTTACCGAAGCCACCAATCAACCATACTTATTAAGAAATGTACGTAAAGGCCTGACAATATCGGCAATGCAAAAAAAACAATTTAAAAGATGCAACACACATTATTTTGAAGTTCTGGAGAGTACGAATCTTGATAGTGCTGAAGAAGACAGAAATAATATTCTAATTGATGACAATTATATGGGACGTGGTGGCGAGATTCCAATCTTTCCTTTTACAGATTCGTAAAATAAATTGATACAAGATTAATACCAATTGATCTCAATTAATTTTCCCTTTTAAAAGTGTAAGTGAGTCTTACAGACGAATAATAAAAGTGTAAAATAATAAAAATCTTTTTCTTAATAGATCAAGACAATTGTAGCGTCTGTCATACAGTATACTAATCTTAAAATCTTTCTCGCATAAAAATTGCACTGACATACACACAGACGCTATGTCTATTACTGGATTTATTTTACACATAATATTATAATGCCAAACATTTTACATAATAAACGTAATACAATACTTTGATTTAAACTTTCACGATTTTCACACATTACACACGTATGAAGCTCTGAGCCAGCATAATTGTAGTTTTTATGATAGAAATGATAGATAGGGAGTGTGTAATGGAGTTAATAAATATAGAAAATAAGAGAAGTGAAAGGACACCCCCCTTTGGGACCCCGGTAGAAATGGCGCACCACGTAGAGAATGAATCCTCATTACGTATGCGCTGCCAACGTCCACAATGGTAGCTTCGAAACCAATCAATAACTGATGGATATACGTTAATTTAACGTAAGACAGTAACCAACAACAGATTAAAATCAACATCACTATAGGCATTACCGAGGTCAGAAAAGTCAATTGTTGGTTTTCCATGCCCATATGGATGTCGTCACATACGTGTCGTAGTCGTACTATGACCGGTGCGAAATCCGGACTGGAAAGGATTAAAAAGGTTGTTCCTGTTTAGGAAATTCGTTAACTGGTGGTGAACAAGCCTTTTCTAGGACTTGGGAAAGGATTGAAACAGGACGGTAATCTGACGGGGTACTTGGTTTATGGTTTGTCAAATGAATGACAGAGAAATAAAAACTACAATTTTTAAACTACGTGTGTTTTTTATGATACCAAGTGATGGGATGCACAAGTCGTGCCTCCGGCGGTGGGTCA